>NC_086201.1:25457500-25767500 GCF_035770615.1 Melospiza melodia melodia | reverse complement strand
GCTTAGTGCCAGACTGTTGGGATGCATTTTCCTCTCTGCATATGTGCACACGTGCTCATGGTTTCCTTGTGGATAGCAAGCTGAGAGTGCACTTAGCTGGAATGAACACATCCCACAGTGGAAAATCCACAGCTGGTAGGAAAGATGGCTGAGCAATATATTCTCTCTCATTGTACTTACCTTCCCTTTTTCCTCCTTCAGAGCCTTCAGTGCCAAGCAGTATTGTGTTGCTAAGGAGATAGAGCAAAAAGAGAAAGGAAGGAATCATGTCTGGGAGCAGGGAATTTGTGTATTACACATCCCTGTATGAGTTTTATAATTAGAGTGTCTTATTCTAGCATAAACTGTTCTTTCTAGGAAGAGCTAGACTGAGGGGGGATGACAGAGAAGGCTGTGAGAGCCCACGTGTGATGTGCAGAGCTGGTCTGGAACTGAAAGAGGTGTAGAGCCAGAGGTGCAAAGCAAATTCTTATGCCATGGGCAGGACTCGAGAACAGCAAGCCCCTGTTCCTTGATTTCTGAAGAGTAGTTTCCTTTGACAGCTTATCCTGTGGAGCCTCTTCCACTGCTGCCTCTAGTCCCAGAAAGAAAAAAAAAAGAAGTGTGTCCGGTAATCAACAGGCTTTCTGACAATGTGATTTAGCTGCAAAAATTTTCTATGGACTGTTTTACAGTGGAAAATAAATATCCACATCCAGCAACCTTACCAAGAGATAGAACTAATCAAATTAGTCAGTGGGAGAATGTGAAGAATTAGTATTGTACCACTTTATTAGCTATAAACTAGCAAATATGGCACCATTTTATTACCTATAAAAATATTATGGGTGCTAATATGGTAGTTACTGATGTGAAGCAATGTACTGAATCTATAATTTTAACAGATCTGGCTATGCTGTGATTCAGCATACACTTTCCTGGGCTGCATCTGTAAAAGAGACAACTGGAGAGGAAAAGCTGTGCTTGGGTGGGGGTCTTATGACTAGTCCTAGACTGAAGTGCCAGCTGGTGCATGTCTTTTTGGCAGCCACTCAAGCTGTTGTTTTGTTTTGGCAGCCCTTGTAGCCAGAGCATGCTGCTTTCTCAGTTTAAGACTGATGAGAGAGACGTTGGTCCAAGGATGTATTTTGTCACTCTAGGGCTAGAAAATTCTAGCTGTGCAGAGCCTGCTGTGGTGAAAGCCCAGTGTCCATGTCAGATTCCCATGTGCCTTGCTGTGCCTCATGTAGGACCCTGGGGGAATGCCTCCTCCATCCTATTTTGAAGTCTCATTTTTGCCTTTCTGAAGGTATTAACTCCCTTGTAAGCCCTGCAAGTAGAGAAGAGATGACTTGAGCAGAGCTATGCTCATTGCTCATTCACAGAAGTAAATGACTTTTCTTGTGGAAAAGAAAAAGATGTTATAAGGTTTCTTTGTCCTAAAAATGTACCACTTGATCACTCATCTCTGTGTGTAACGTGCAGTGGAATACTTCAGCAGGACAGAAAAGGTCCCCTAACTATTTAAAATAGTTTCATTTTCATAGTTCTCTTTCTCAGCCTTTCTGTGCTTAGGGTGTTTATCCTTTGAGTGTTTAGATTGACTGTTCTTTTTTTTTATCTATCATTATTGGCTTTTTGGGGGGGTTGTTCAGTTTGTTCTTCTGTTTCTTCTTTCTGAAAACTACAAAACACTCAACTACTGCTTTTTTAAAAATACTCTCAGCACCCATATATGAGCTATCTTGATTCTTACAATAAGCCATTTGGATATTCTTCAGACCATTATTGGTGGCTGCTTTATACTCTAGTTCTGTGGAGCATTGAAAAGACATGCCAGGCAAATCAGTTCTGTAAGTAGCTTTTCCTGGTGTTCTTGGAGCCTACAGACCCAGGTTACTCAAAAGCCACAGGTATATGGGGGTTGGTGTGGTATTTGTAGTAAATGTTTTTAAAATAAAAAAGTATCTTGTGGCTTAAGGTGGAAAGAAGGTAAGCCATAATTTGCAGGGAACTTGAAAACCTCCTGATTTTAAATGCTCAGCTGAAGTTTCCAGCAGAAGTTTAATTTCTGAGTGTGTCTGAGTCCTGCCACTGTGACAGGCTCCATTTTAGAGCTGTGGGGTAGCAGCCAGAACCACTGCCTGCTTCTCCTGTGGTTTGCTGCTGGTGCTGTAGTATCTTAAATGGCACTGTGATGGTGCTTTCAATCCCATAGCTAATGGCCATGGAGTCTGTCTCATCAGGATCCAGCTACATGTTCAGAATGACAAAACATTAGATTTTATTATGAGATGGAAAAGTCTTTGTGGATAAAGAACAGAAGTTAAAATCTCAAGTCCTGGCTTTCTTTTTTTCCCCCTGGTTTTACCACACCTGTGTGATTTACAACTTCCTTGCCTTCTCTGTCTTTCAATTCTCACTCTTACAAAATAGGCATAATATCTTCTGTCAACATCCTTCAGGGAGATAATATTCATCAGAATCAACATATTGCCATCCAGATTCCCAACTGAGAGGAAGGGAGAGATATGAACCCAAATGGATTGTCAGCCTCCAAGCTCTGAGACAGATTTCCTTCCAGTTTGGAGTTAGAAATGAGAATAATTCAGTTTTCAAAACTAGCATCATTCTTTGGTGCTTTTTGCAAGGAGTGGGCACTTGAGAAAGCTGGTATTTTTAAAAATGGTGTTGCTGAATGAAAGTGATTTGTTTTATTTATTTTTTAATATGCAAACACATGCATACTAAATATTTGGTTTTATAGTACAGCTGCATAGATGAGCACTCTTCCCTGATATCTGACTCAGTGAAAGAAGTGAGAGGGAGAGGAACAGGGAAGGTATAAAAGTCATCTCTTTAGGTGCTGAAGAGCCAGGGTAGTTGCCTATCTGTGGTCACAGAGGTCGATCACACAGGCTTTGGTGGGGATCCATGGATAGCTCAAGGAATGTCTCTAAACTGGGATATGTATTTTCTCCTGTACATAACAAGGAAGGAGCAGAAACCCTGTTTTCCAAAGTCCTGTACTTATTTCATTTCCTGCTTGCTTTATGTTGCAGGTGTTTTTCCAGGTCGGATCACCTCGCCCTCCACATGAAGAGACACATCTAAATATCAGCCAGCTTGGCATGGATGTCATCTGGGCTAAGTGTTGTGAGATGAAAGTGGAACTCAAGTTACAACGTGCTACCTTACAGGAGAAGAGACCTTGATCCCGTGTAACCCTCTGTACAGGGACCACATGCTCACAGTGTCATGCTCCAGTTACACTTCAGTACCTTCATTGGTTCTTTCATGCCTTGCCCCAGCTGGATGGGAGAAGATGCAGGCGAGGAAATGGTGTAGAGGTGAAGTCAGTGAAAAAGAACAATTACTTACAGTACTTCATCCCTCTTGGATTTGTTTCCTGATTTTGCGAGTGGAAATCAAAGAAAACAGAAGAGGCTTCCCTGCAGGTGGACGGCAGTAAGAGGGGCTTATCTAACTTGCTTCTCAGTGCAACTCAGGAGAAGAATATGTCGTCTTGAAGTTGCATTCTTGTAGCACTAACTTTCTTTTTAAATAGATGGGGGGAAAACAATGACCTAGAAAACCAAATCCCAGTTTGGTAGCCAAAATTAACCTCTTGGTTTTTTTGTTCTTTCTCTGAGAATTCCTAATTTTCAGTGCATCAGACTTCTCACAGACACTTTGACCTGTCTTGGTTTCGGTTCTTCTTCCCAGAACTGAGCTTTTGAGATCCTTTTAAGTCAATACCAGTGGCCTTAATGGCAGTAGACTGTGGAGTGACACTTGTGACACAGACATCCTCTTTTTGGCCTGAGTTTATGTAGACTTCATGGAGGATTATATTTTTGTTGGTTGTTTTTATTTTAATTTTTTTTTGGCAATTGCACAACATATGCACTAGGGACTCTGGAAGCTGCTGCCATGATGGCTAAGTAGCCAAGGGATAAACCCCTGAGATACAGCACCTAATATCTCTGTAAGCCTCACCTTATTGCCATAGCTAGGACTTCTTGTTTATTTTTTGAACAAAAAAACTTTAAAAGCTTGTTTGGAAGCTTAAACCTTTTTTCTCTTTTCTCCACAAACAAGTGATCTTCAGAACTCCTTGTCTTCACCTGGATATCAGTCTGGGACTGGCCACACAGGCATGACTACAGGATTCTTTCCACATCATGTGAGCAGATTAGCCACAACCCACAATGATTTAGTGGAGAATTATGTTGCTTTTTCTTGCAGTTCTTCTATTAACCAATTTAAAACATTAGCCTTTTGTTTCTGTAAAGAGCACCTGCAGACGTTTTAATTTAAATCTGTTTGTTGAGCCTCTTACACACAAAAAACAACCCCCAAGCCAAAAATCCTACTCCAGTCTCTGAGTAGGAAATCAAGAACCTCTTCCAAGTACAATGGCTTCATTCAGCGTTAGCCTGTTAAAGAAAATATCAAAGTCCTGCTTTTCTGTTCATCAAGTTGATGCTGTAGCCCACTCCTATATGAAAAAATGTAACCATGTGAGCGGTGAAGGAAGGGATTGGATTTTACATACAGCAGTGAGGCATTTCCAAATGATTGGTCCA
This sequence comes from Melospiza melodia melodia, assembly GCF_035770615.1. Classification (NCBI taxonomy): domain Eukaryota; kingdom Metazoa; phylum Chordata; class Aves; order Passeriformes; family Passerellidae; genus Melospiza; species Melospiza melodia. The sequence continues at coordinate 25,762,932 of NC_086201.1, read as the reverse complement.
AAGTATTACTAACCTAGAGGTCCATTTTGGCCTACGGTGTGAATCATCAAGGAGAAGTGGAGGTCTCATGCTCACCCTTCCGTCATATTGATAATTTGATTTCTTTGGCTCAAAGTGGATTAAAGTCTTCATTACAAAAGGAAAAAAAAAAAAAACTAAAAAAATGTATTGCCATAACTTGTATTTGAACCTATTTGGCACTGGCCCTGACTCCAAAGACTGCATTTAGGACCATGAAAATGGCCTATGCAAGCAGGCAGGCGGTCATTAGGTTGTATATTTTGTATATTCTCGGACCATCCCTACAAGATGTGTCTAGAAATGAAACAAAATAGCGCGTGGTCCACAAATGGTTGCTGCTCTTTTATAATGTATTAGCCAACTGCCCTTCTTTGACTGTTTTGACTCATTGACTGTTAAATATTTCCCTTAATTTATGTTTTGGGAGGTAAAATTGTACTCTAAGGGGAAAAAAGAGCAAACAAGAAACTCAATAGATGTTTTTAAGAGCCGTCACCGGGATCCTTGGCACTTGAATTCTCAGCATTTTGCAACCTTTGGTTCCAGTGAGAGATTGAATTTATTCAAAAGATGCTGGTTTTCCTCACAGTTTTCACAAAACACTGTGACTGTCAACTGAACACTTTGGGGACAGGGGGGAAATACGATGTCTGGCCCATATGGCATGAAATATGGACCAAAATCTAACCATCTTTTAGGGGCAATGATGTAATATTCATGATAAGAGCATGAGAGAGAGTGAAAGAAAGTCAGACAGAAAGAGAGAGAAGAAAAAATTGAATTTATTCCAAAGATTTAAAACTAACTATACTCTATATGTGTATATATATATGCTTATATATATATATATGTATACATTTAAAAATTGCAGAGCACTGCTTGCTGACAATCTCGTATTTCTCTACTTCTGTATTTGCATACTTCTTATGGCCATTCCACCCAGCTGTTCCACTGGGACTGAGGGCCCTAGAATCCAGTTTGTGTTGGAACAAATAGAGCATCCTGCCAGATCACAGAATCACAGAGTGTCCTGAGTTGTAAGGGACCCACAAGGATCATCAAGTCCAACTTCTGGCCCTGCGCAGGACATCCCAAGAATCCCACCATGTGCCTGAGAGTGTTGTCCAAATGCTCCTTGAGCTCTGGCTGGCTTGGGGCTGTGACCACTTACCTGGGGAACCTTTTCTGGTGTCTGACCACCTTCTGGGTGAAGAACCTTTTCCTAATGTCCAGCCTGAACCTCCCCTGACACAGCTTCATCTCATTCCCTTGGATCCTGTCACTGGTCACCAGAGAGCAGAGATTGGTGCTGCCCCTCTGCTGCCCCTCAGGAAGATGTCTAATGGGAACTGAAACCTCAGCTGTGTGAAACTGTAGAGCATCCAGTGAGTGCATTAGATAAAAAAAAAGTATAATAGAATCTTAGAATTTCTTTACCATAGTGTCCTAAAATTTATGCTCTCAAATTCTCCACTAGGATATTCATTGGCTGTGAACCTGCATAAATATCCTCCTTTGCTCTCTGAACACAGCTGCCTTTAGGCGTGCTATCAGTAGTATACAAACCTTAATTATTAAGTGATGGTTTAAGCACCAGGCTCTATTTAAATTGGAAAAAGTCAAGCAAGACTGTTTTTTAGTTCCAGTTGTCATTTACAGTCTTGTTGTCATCTTATTTAAATATACCAGAACAAGGGCCCCAAGGGAAAAAAATGCTGAAATATATCTTTACTTTGTTCAAAAGGCAGGCCTACATCTAAATCCTGGATCCAAATAGCTTAAAAAACATAGAAAAAAGGGGTGTAAAAGGCGGATTCCAAATTTCTCAGGCTTTGTAGCAGGTCTTCAACTCTGAAGCCAAAATGTGAGCTTTGAAACCACCTCTTATGTTTGAAAAGGGTGATATTTTTCAGCTGTATATATGGTGTACCCAGTCAATCTCTTGACTTTAGTTTTTGGGTGCTCATATGCAAGTGTTGTAGTCATTATTAAAATTCTGAACCATAACTTTGGTATTTTATAGAAGGAGTCTCCATTTTGGAAAGGCATAAAGAGTGACACATTCCAGGATTGGTTTTTTTTGCAATGACAAGTTTTGTTTCTTTGCGGATATTTTAAGCTGTACACTTCAAACTTGTGTAGTCTGTCATAGTTAGTTCCTTTTTGGGCCTGTGTCTCCTTGCTAAAGTTGTACAGTTGTTCTCTCTCTGTAAATTATGAGTAGAATCAGACTAAAGAGGAAAGGCTCTGTGTAAGGCTTCTTGAAAGCAAACCCATAAATTTGGTGACAGTTGAGGACAGTTATCCAGCTGTAGAAAGGAGAAGCTTTACCTTGTTTCCTTCAATGTGAGATTTATGCCTATTTGCAAAAGAGGAGCCATTATAAGAAAATCAGATAGTGGTTTCCAAGGTTATGGAACTATAGGATGAAAACAGATTGACCTAAAAGTCTCCCAAAATAGTGTACACAGAGGAAGCAACTAAAATAAATGTGAGTTTTTGTGATTAGCTAAATAATATTTTGGATCAGAACAGTCAATCATAGTATCCTGCATGTGGAAAGGGGCCTCCAGAGGCCATCTTAGCCAACCTCCAACTTGAGCTGGTTGCTCATGACTGTATTCAGCTGAGTTTTAAATATCCTCAAGAATGGAAATTCTGCAATCTGTCTGTCCAAGCTGTTCCAATATTTAACCAATTTCATGGTAAAAAAAACAAAAAACATCCAAAAATCTTTGTGTCAAGTAGGAATTTTTCATGTTCAAACATGTTTTCAGGCCTCTTCCACTGTGCACCTCCAAGAAGAGTCTGGCTACTTCTCTAGTCTTGGTTAGGTATTTGGAGATAGCAATAAGATCTACACTTACCCTTCTCTTCCTAAGGCTGCATCATGTCTCTCAGCCTCTCTTCATCCATCACGTGTTCCACTGCCTCTGTGGTGAATCTTTGCTAGACTTGCTCCCATATGTCTATCATTTTCGTGACTGGGGAGACCAAGACAGAATATTCCAGGTCAAGATATGCTTTGTATGTGACAGTGTTGATAAAATATATTTATTCTGGATTTTTCCATTATCTGAGACAACTTAAAGTCAAGATTCTATTTTGAAAACTGACCAATAAAAATAATTTAGGAAGCACTGTTATAATTAGTTTTCTAATCAAATTTGCCAAATCTGTGCATAAAAATATGTTTATAAAAATAGACTTCTGTACCACCAGCTTGAGCCCTGGCTAGCAAGATTCAGTTTTTCTCAACATGATCATTGATGGTTCACTTTGAACTAAAAAATATATTGTTTCATTTGTACTGTATCAAATATGAAGACACATGATGCTGTATTTTAGTCACTTCTTACACTAAAACTGCACTTCAGTGCATCTTTGTTCTGTTTGGTTTTCCCCTTAGGAGATAAAGAGCAACATAAAATATCAGATATATTTTATAGAGATTGGTCTAAAAGTGGATGGCAGAATCCAGAGTATTTTTCATTATCTCTGAGTTGTTCTTTTTCAGTAGCTAGTACTCAGTCTAGACAATTACATTACCTGGCTAAACTAGCAACTGAAGTGAAATTCTAGATTCTTTCAGTGTCTTGGACGAGGCAGTCTGATCTCACTAAACAAAGAGTTGAATGTTGGATTTGGTGACCTCCAGAAGTACCTTCCAATATTATTTTTTCTGTATTTCTATGATTTGTTTCACAGCTTTTACTTATTAAATATTTTCTGGTTCTACTTCTTCATAGTCTTGTGCTGATGAAACAGACTGTAGGGCAGATCTGTAGGTTTTTTCTCGAATTCTAAGAGTTTCATCCTTGTTAAACTTTATAAAGTTTCTTCATGAGGGAGACCTAGAGAGGAAGAAATCTTAAAAGAACCCAAATCCTTAGCAAACCAGTTTGAAGCAATATCCTACCTTGATATGTATCAGAGCCAGATATTATGGAAACAAGTTTGCTAGACTGGAAGACCCATGTGATGTCTCAGAAATGGTTTCCAGGACCTGAAATCTAAGCCAACATATTCCTACAAGGGTGAACACTTTTTTTTCATTCATTCTTATTTTCCTCAGACTTTTTGGAATTGCTGTTTTTCTTGGGGTAGCACATTTTCACTTAATGCATGGGAAGCACTGACCAAACACAGACAGGGAAGAAGAATCTGAATATCTGAGTGCAAGAGGATCCCTCAGTCCTTGCTTTCAGAATTGTTTTAACTTCAGGCATAAAAAAGTTACTAATCACCAGGGTGTGCAGCTAAAATGGAGTTGATCAATATGATTGTTGCAGTGACTGAGTATACCTTAGTTGTGACCTTTCTGATAGCTACAGAATCAGGCTTTCTCCCTCATTTTTATCTGACCCTAGACAGTTTGGGATTTGTATCTAATATAAAGGTTGCTCCTCTATTTAACACACTGTTTGTCTGTATACAAAAGAGGTGGTAATTGGAATTTTTGGAAAAGCTGATGAAGTCCAACTTCCTTAAGTGTTTCCCTTCCTCTTCTCTTAATGTATGTCAAAATCTTTAAATTAAAAAAAAAAAAAAAAGAGGAAAACATTGTAAATAATTTAATGTTACAAGGCCAGCACTCAGTGGATCAAGGGCTTTTACTCTTGATTTCATTCAGGACTTGGCACATTCTGTCATTCCATCCAGTGAGACTGTTTTTGAGCTTTCATATCCTGGGCAATGCTCTAACCCAGAACTTCTAAACTACTTTTTGCTGATTTCAGATAGAATTGCACTTGTAAAGATATCTACATACCAAGAAAGAAAAACAATGCTTGACAGTAACTATTTAACTTTGTCTTGAAAAAACAGAAATATTTTTCTCCCAACATTGACAAGTCTTGCCTGTCTTTCATTAGCATTTAAACTACACTTTAATGAATGATCTTTTCCAGATCAAGCTTGGATATTTTTCTTCCTTTTGTCGCACTTGAGTCTCTTTTTATTAATAGTTTAGGGATGACTACTGCAGTCTTTCTCCTCCACAGCTCTGCACAGGCTTCAGTTGCAAGATTTAGCATTGTGAGGACTGTAGGATCTGGCCTACCAGGTACTAAGATCTGTGTTGTAAAGCTGAGAATTTCCTCCTCCCTTAGAGGAAGAAGTCTTGAGAATACTTGTGCTATATAAGTTATATATATAATGGTATAGTTGTATATATAAATTATATGCATAACAATGTTGAGATGGGGAGTAGACTGCCTTTATCACCTCAAGAATGAGTTTCCCTACCTGAAAACTTTCAAATGCAGGTGTCATTTTAGAAACAGGGTTTTATAGTTTTCCTTAATGCTTGTTGATGGCATTTTTGGTGTAATAATTGAAGTTGGAATCTGTGATTTTCAAAATGAAAGCTTTGATTACTTTTTATTTTTAAGTGCTTTGGTCCTAACTTCTATATACTGCCAGAAAACAGGTTCTCCACCCTGTCTCTGTGTGGGTGTGGATGTACAACAGTACACTGTATATACCTACACAGAAGAGCAAACTGAGCTACTGACTTACAGTTTGTAGTAGCCAACTGTGCCTATTGCTTTCATTTAAGGAGGGCACTTGCTGTTGCCACTGCATTTTAGGAATCATGTCAGCTTCTGTAGGAAAGTTTTCAACAGTGCTGGGAAATACATGTTGCTGTGTACTGTGAATGAGTAGGCTGCAAATTTGGGGATTGGGAGGGGAGGTGGGAAGGGAGGGGGATGAGGGCTTCGCATGTACACACTAAATGGAACTAGAATGGACAGAAACATGGGAATTTTAGCCTTTATTGTTGGGCTGTCGGGGAAATGAAAAGCTAACATGCAGTCCTTGGAAGGCCTGAATGGCTGAAGGGCTGATCTTTATGTTTTGCAACATATGTTTTACCCATCACTCTGTATTTAAATCCCCAGACCTGTCAGATTCTGGAAGTAGATCAAAAACTGGTTTAAACACTACTTTGTTACCAAGGCCATGTCTCTACCAGGGAAGCTGTCCTACATTAAAATCAGTCTAGCTAAATCACTTTGTAGCTGCACCTGTTATGTGATCGCCTGGATCAAGTTTGCATTGGCATCCTATGCAGTTAAGCTGAAGTGTGAGAAATGCTTCAACTAATTAAGATACCTCTACAGGAAGGTTCTTGCACCAGTTTAAGTACCTGGTTTTGAAATCACTGCATATAAACCATAAGAGCTTTTCTCTTAGAAACAAGGCCTTAGTTTGGCATGTCTGCTCATCTAGTTGAAAAAATAATAATGCAGGCTGAGATTTTTTTTTTTTTTTTTTTTTTTTTGCTTTTCAAAGTAACCTGTTTTCCCTTTTGTTCTTTGAAACTTTTCTTACTCTCTACCACACATTAGATTTTTGTTTGGGGAAATTTTGTTTAACAACAAAAACAACAAAATGTATGAATGCTCCCTATTAAAAAAAAAAACCAAAAAAAAAAAACGAAAACAAAAAAACAAACAACATTGCTTGAAGGACTTTCATTTTGCACTATAATTTTTCTTTTACCAGATGTGTCTGACAAGTGCATTTCGGAGATGCCCTCGGTCACGTTCTCTCAGGCCTACTCTGGTATTTCTAATATATCACAGAAGTACCCAATCTTGTAGCCCTCAGTTCTGCCTTTTTTTGACATTTTATTTTTTTTAAGCTTTTTATATATATATATATATATATAAATATATTACTTTGTCAGTTTTTTTGCTGTACAAAAAGTCTTAAGATTTAAAAATATTATTTGTATTATATGATGGTGGTATGTTAATGTTACAAAATTATTAATGAAGAAAAAATTTATTTTTGTTACTGGTCTGTTTCATAATTCTTTTTTAAATTGGTATATTGTAAGATATCTATGCAAAAATGTTATGTGACGCATTTTTATTTAAGAATGTAATATGTGTAATAAACTGTAGAATGTGTTTGGCCCAACAGTGTTTACTGTGCCTTGTACATTATTTCTTTATGAAAACTTCTGTGAAGAGTGAAAATGGCTTTTGGAATTAAGGCTATGGGCCTGTAAACAGTTATTGACATAAAAATACAACTTCTAAGTGTGCTTTAGCCCATCAGAATAATATTTCTGGATTTCAGTAATTTATTTTTAATGTATTTTGTAACAGTTCCAGTGTTGCTTATATTCATGCTGTTTCACATGTTGCTTTCGGAATAGGTGCTCAGGAAGTTCTTGTTCTTAAAAGCTGACCGAATTTGGCTTGTAATCCTGCTTCTTTTGGAGTTAGTGATTTCTGTTATTTGATAGTTTACACTTGTTGAAGATTTCAGCCAGTATTATTTTTTGTAAAAGACATAGAAAACAGTTGTGTTTCATTTTCCATGCTGAGCAGGTCTAGACTCTGAGGCTCCTGAGAGCTTGTGCTGCGCTCTGCTCCGTGTGTCAGGCTCTCTCCCAGGAGTGCAGCACTGTTCTCTTTCCCCGCCTCAGTCATTTACTGGCCCTCGTTAATGTCTGCACAACTGCAAGCACAATTGAGTCCACCTGGATGCTCAAGTACTAAAAATGTATTTAGGCAGTAAAACCAGTTATTTTGAGCACAATTACTTTGCAGTGTCATGACATAAAATGAAATTACTTTTTCAAGACAGGCCAATATCCCTTTAGGTTTTTGCTGCCTTGTGCTCACACACTGCAGCAGGACATTCTGTAGGGCCCATCTGATGCCAGCTGGCTGACATCAGATTTAATTTCTGGGACAACATGCCTCACTTGCCCTGTTGGGGAACCTGCTAGGATTGTTTATGTCAGACAGAGGGTAGGATTCCCCTCCTGACACCTGCATCTAGAAGTCAGATGATCACTCTAGGCTACCCATTTATACTTCCTCTGTAGCTAATGAAGAGAGACATATCCAGAGGTAACTCACTCCAGGGGATGAGCTGAAGGCAAAAGGAACTGGGGTGTTGTTAAGCATTTCTGAAAAACCGTATGGTCAAGTTGGAAGACAGTGAAGAAGTGATGCCCATGGCTGCTTTGGTTGCTGAGGTTGTACCAGGTGTTTAGTGATGGATGTAATTTGTAGTGTTTGGGTATATGTTAATAAACAGCTCTTGAGCACTGAAAAAGGGCTCAGCACAGGTCCAGATTTTGGGTTTGTGTTACAAATGGTCAAAACTGGATCATGTTCTGTCTGCTTCAGTGTGACAGTGGCATCCTGGTGTCACAGAATTTGAATGATTGAGAAGTTGTCATAGCTGAAAAAAATGATCTCTATTATGGATCAATTGGTATGATGTAGGTATGAATGGAGTTATGTTTGACAGAATTATTTCTGCAAATAGAATTTTCACATTATAACTTTTTTCCCTTTTAAAGACAAGGTCTAGGTTCCTTTAATTTCTCTTTTCCTTGAAAACTTCTGGAAGCTTTTAGCATCTCACCTACCTTGATCTGTCTGACAGTTACATATGTCTGTACATCTAGACAAAAATACTTCTAGTGTAATTTAGTCCTTTGCTCTCCACCTGTGAGAGGAACATCCAAAGACTTTTTGAAGGGCAGCACAGTGTGAAACCCAGCTGGAGGGATGATTATCAATTACAGGTAAGCATTCAACCTGGTTGTTTTCCAGGAAGTTTCAGAAAATACGATGCTTTGCTATCAAACACATCCTCTTAGAGGCAAGTAGGTTGTTAATCTGCAGGAGTAGCTGTCAGACACTCCCTGGGCTGGAGGCCAGGGAAAGGACAGAAAGTGAATGAACTCCTCCTCGTTGAAATTTTTCAGTAGCACACAGTCACACACCTTGGGCAACTCCTGATATTGGGTACAGAGTTTTCTGAGGAAAGAAAAATTCATTTACTTCTAGGGCTAAACTGTACTTGATCCTTCTGTTGAGCTCACCTGATGCAAACTCACCGTGTGCAAACTTAGCACGACATAGAGTCATAGAATAGGTTGGGCTGAAAGGCACCTTAAAGATCACCTGGTTCCAGTCCCCCTGCTGTGGGAGAGGATGTCACCCACTAGGTCAGGTCACTCAGAGCCCCATCCAGCCTGTCCTGAACACTTCCAGGCATCCAGATGGGGTGTCCAGGCCTCCCCCAGCAACCTGCTCCAGTGCTTCACCACCCTCTGAGTAAAGAATTTCTTCCTAATACCTAATCTAAGCCTGCTCAATTTTAGTTTAAAACCATTACTGCTTGACCTGTCACTGTCTGCCTGTATGAAAAGTCCCACCATGCTTTTTATGAGTCCTTTTAAGGTACTAAAAGGCTGCAGTGAGGTCTCCCCCAAAGTATTTTCTTTTCCATGCTGAACAACCCCAGGTCTCTCAGGTTTTTCTCTCCTCTTTTTTTTTCATTTTTTTTAAATTATGATTTTTATTTTTGACTTTACTCACCTTTTTCCAATGAATGTAAACAAGGAGAGAAACATTAAATGTGAATGAAAGCAAAGGTTTACCTCCAGAATCATGTTGTTTTACTGTTTTTTACAAATATTTGTAATACTTCTGGGTTTAATTGGTTTTTTAGGATGTCAGTTTTGATATGAAATAAACATTTTTCATTAACAGTTACTGACCAGCTGGCTGGAAATCTTTCCAAAGGCCTAGTCACAAGCCATATCTACTGACTGAGAGCTTGAGTGCCTCATCATGTGCCTGCCTCTGTGGTACTGAGAGCTAACAAAGGTCATGGCAACAATTACTTCCAGGGGCCTTCTGTGTCCATGGCTGGTCCATGGACTTCACTTTTCTGGAAATCTCTTGCCTGAAATCATAACAGCCACATCCTCTTTTCACAGAGCCTTCCTCATGTACCTCTGTGCATGGTTTCAGATTCATTATCTGCTTCTGTTCTGTCAGTTTAATGTTCTCTGATGAGAGGCAATAAAACTGAGCAAGACAAAGATGCTGCAGCTAATTAGTCTTGAGGTTAAAATTCTTCAGGGCTTTGAATACTCTTCCAAACTCAGTCAAATTTACCTTTATCTGCTGAATTTCTGCTGGGCTTTTTGGAGGTGCAGACTGAACAAAAGTACCTCAAACAGGTAGGGCAAGAATTCAGCTTGAGATTCCCCAGTAACATAGAGTGTGGAAGCTGGGAAGCAGAGTCCCACTCCAAACAAATATTTGCCTTCCGGTTTGAAGATCTTATCTAGTGTTTCTAATTTACTGAGGTAATCAGGAGGCCCTTCTCCTCTCAGGATTCAGTCTAGCTGATGTCATGAAACCTAGGACTAGTACTAAGCCCACAAGTAAAGAGAAGTGTAGTTGAGTGATGATACCATTTTAAAAGTGTTTTGGAATATTAAGGAAGCATCTTTGAGAAATGGGAACTTTCCTGCCCTTCAACAAAAGCTTCTTACCCTTGCAAAATAAATACAAGTTCCTAAAATTCATCAATGATAACCTTGGCCTTCTCAGGGGAATATTTTGGTCCCAAAAATAAATGCTACTTTCCACCTCTTTCCTGTGACCCTGAAATAGTGTGGCTGGCTTATGGTGCAGAAGGAACTGCTAGAAAGAATATAGTTTGGAATAGGAAGGAGGGCACAGCCCTCATGATCAAAGAACACCTGATGCTCTGGGAAACAGTGAAAGCTGTAACCTAAATACAGTTCATGAGCTGTGGCACAGAACGGAAGGACTCAGCTACAGATCTTTGTCTCCCTGTAAAGTCACATAAGGAGCAGTCAGGCATCACCTCAAACACCCTGCAATCCCAAGGAATGGTAATTAATAAACCTTAACTCTTTCCATTCTGTTTTTATTTTCTGATGCTTATCTTGCAAGCATTTCCCCAAATCATCTCAGCCCACTCCTCACTTCTCTCCTTGTCCATATTTTCATGCTGCCAGAGGACAGTTTCCCGTCCCAGCCCTGCGGAGAGCGGGGCCCACAGCAGAGCCCCTCAGGCGCCTCACGGCCGGGACCTGCGGGGAGCCCGGGCCCTCAGAATGGCGCCTGTCTCCCCTCAGGTGTCCTGGCACAGCCGGCCTGTCCTGTCGGGCACCTTTTGGCATCGACTGCGGGGACCAGCCCTACTCAGGGCCTCAGCAACTGGAAGTGGTGCCATCAGGAGCAGGAGCATTGAAGTGGAAGAGAAGCACAGGATGCAATGTCCTCCCGTCAGGTGGGTCCTTTCCCGGTACACGGAAGCCATGCTGTCCTCTCCCTGCACGGTGATTCTGTCACTCCTCTTCTGCCACCCCTTACCTCACTCTTTTGGGGTCCCCATTGCAAAGATGTCCAGGCTTTCTGTAGAGCCAGGAGGGGGTTTATTTTCAGCAAAGAAGTATAAAATGTAACAAAAGAATTATAAAATGCTGCCATGTTCTTTGTGGTGGGCATTGCTATTACCTACTTTTATCAGCATTCCTGATGCTGGGTGCCTACGCTTCTGAGCCATGGTGTGGACTGAACTCAGCCATCTAGGCATCCACAAGTCACATTTTCATTACTAAACACAGAGCCATAGCCTGGTTGTCACTACTAATAAATTGTTGGTATGGCCCTGTCAGACACCCCCCTGCAGCCCTGCCTGAGTGGGACTGAGGGCAGTGGGTGCTCAAAGGCAGAGACATGGGTGCTGTTTTAGGAGATTTGTGTGGGGAAAGATAAGAGATTTCAGTGGTGTGAGTTGTAAGCTGTGCTGAGCAGGCAGCCCCAGGAGGCTCCAGGTGTGTCCACATTTCCGTGTCCACGTGAGCACTGCCAACTCCGCCACACGGCGCCATTCCCTGCAGCACCTGCTCTCAGGCTCTCCTGATGACCACGGCTGTCTGTGAGGGGAGCTCCAGGAGATCACAGGAACTGTGTCATTGTGACCTGGCATTGACCAAAATTAACTGATCTGCAGTGTGAGAAGTAGCTGCCCTGCTTTCTGAATGCAGCCCCAGCAGCTGGGCCACCTCAGCTTGGAGCCTCAGATGTCCAACATGGCGCTCCCAGGTGTCAGCTGTGGCAGCCGGGATGGCCGCCAGGCTGGGCAGGCCTCCTCCCTCCCCTGCCGCTGCCCGCACTGGGTGCTCCTGGAAGCAAGAACTACTCACATGCTCCAGAAGGAAGCTGAGCTGCAGCAGTGCAGCAGTGGGCAGGTGAAAGAAACATCCAGGGGCTGAGGAATTCTGTTCAGCCCCTGAGCAAAAGACCAGCCCCTGGGGAGGTGCTGCCTGACAAACCTAAGGAGGGCAGCTTTCTCTTTGATGTTATAGAGGGATCAAGAGGAGAATGTACCCCTAATTAATCAGAAATCACTGTCAGTGAGCCACTATGTCAAAAGGGTTTTGGGCAATTATCCTTCACTTTTCAGAAGTGCCTTACTTCCACATAGGGAAGAACTTTCTTGGAAGCTGCTTTAACAGATGAAAAGTAGTCAACAGCTCTGAGAAAATTGCTGATATGTTTGTGTCAATTTAATAGAGAAATGTTTAAAGGCCTCAGATTTAAAGGCCTTACTGGTTTTTGTATATATATATATTTTTTTTTGTATATATATATATATATTTTTTTTTTTTTTTACAGAAGAGAAAGGGAGGAAGGGAACAAAACATTCAGAGAAAACCTCAGCTCAAGTTTGATTTTGAGTAGAGCAAGATGCTATGAGGAGCTGTATGGTTGGGAACTGTATGAGGATGTGGAAGAGCCAGATTGTACCCGTGCCACTGCAGACATTTTAGGTAAATATAAATAGCATAAGTACAGAATGCCCATGGAATTCACTTGCTCCATGGCTCTAGCAGACACACAAAAGGTGTTAATATCTGTATAGACATTTTGCCTGGGTGATTCTGCTGTGAAAGCCTAATGCTGGATTCTGCTTTCCATGGAGAGACTAGAGATGGTACACTTAACAGAAGTTCAGGCATTAACAATAAGCAGTGGGGAAAGGGTTTCTACTGACAGTAGCCAAGCTCAAGAGGATGGTTTCAACTGTCATTTGTTAATTACTGAATTGTATGCTAAATCCAGTTTCTGGGCCTTTACAGCCTAGTCTGCAGGGGACTTGAGTTTACTTTGGCACCAAGTTTGGAACAGCATCTCTCCTTGACCAAAACCAATTCCATATAACTCTAGCCATAGGTGCAATACCCTTTGTTATAAGTACAGCAACTAATTTTTCAGTAAGGCCCAGAAGAAAATATTTTTTACTTGTGTTGGTTTTCCTGAAAAGGATTTGTAACTGGTTTCAGAAAAATCCAGTAAAAGGAAGTGACCATCAAACTGTGCCATAATTTTTATTCATATGATTATGGTGCCAATTGTCTTACAGTGCAATGGGACTGAAAACAAGAGGAGTCTGATGCCAGAATCACTTTATGCTTATGAAGTTTTTTCTTCTGCTTTGTTTGATGAAAAATTATGGCTGGTGAAAACACTTGATAGGTCAAGGATATTTATGATTCTTCTTTTACATGCCTTATGCCCCACAGCTGACCCAGAAGAACTATTTGGACTAAACCACTTTCTGTACCACTTAAATTTAAGGCTCATTGACTGTAGCTGCTCTTAGCTATGCCAAGCATCTCCAGCTGTGGTGCAAGGGGATACAAACCTGTTGGGAACCAGACTGACAGGTATTTTGTGTGCTGGCAACTGTCGGAGTGGGCAGCTCGTCCCCCTCAGCACCATCACTGCTTTCTGTGTGACCCACATACATACATATGTATTTATACACGTGTACATGCACAGCTGCCTAGGAATATGAAAGTTTTTATGTTCCCTCCTTGCCTTTCTGGTGGTACCACGATCCTTAAGAGCATTCTCCTACCCCACCCCTATAGTTGAGCAATGTCAGAGAGGAGAGGAGCAAAGCTCTTCTGAGTGTAATACAAGAGTGGTGTTAAGAAACCTTGTGTATCAAGCCAGATACTCCTGTGCCTCTGTAAACCTGTCACTTTGGTCCAAATTCACAGTAGAATTCAATACCTAAATATTTTTATTAGTATTTGGATTCTTTAGCCTCTCATTAACGTCCTAAACCAGGGATGATAGCATTCTTCTATCAGACAGGGGTACCTGCATTAAAGAAATTATCAGATTCCAAAGACACAGAGGCTACAAACTGATTTCCCTGGTCTCACCTGTCTGCTAATCTGTTTACAACACCACATCATTCCTGGTTTGTCCTGTTAAACACCAATTTCTCCTTAGCTGGCTGCCAAAGTGCCACAGTGGCAGCTTCAGTGGCAGCACCAGGCAGGTGAGCAACTGTAGGTGCACAATTTGTGGTGATTGGGAGTGGGGCTGAGCCTGAGCCTCATCCCCAATGGGCTACAGCTGTGTAGGTCAGGTGAGCAGCATTGACAGCAATGAGCCCTGGAGTGCCCAGGGGCACTGACCAATCACCAAAGGGAACAGAGGGCACACAGGTGCAATGCATCAACGTGAGGGGATAAAAGGCTGGGCTAAAGAGTGAGTAGAGCAGATGTTTATGGCCCTCTGAAGTGGTGGGGTGGTCCTGTGTATGGGCAGATGCCTGAAGCCTTCTGAAATGGTAAGGTGTTACTCTGTATGGGTTGAAGCTTTCTGAAATTGTATATTGGTATTCTGTGTATTGTGGTTGTCTCAACTGTGGCATATGCTGTGACAAACTTCCAATACTGTAAGTGAAAGTATGGCTTGCTATGTTTCTCCTTTCTCCCTGCCTTGTCCTCTCTGCTGTGTTTTTTGTTGGAATTGTGTAATGCATCACTCAGGGGCTGTGTGTAACCTGGGAAGGGCCAAGCATGTGCTTGTGAGCTGGATGAGCTCTCTGTCTCAGTCCAACTTCTTGTCACACAAAGACACGTGAGTATCAGGGTGTATCTGTATTCAGTCTTGGCTGAGACCATGCTGATGTGATACTGATATGTATTTTGTGATGCCAGTGCACCTTTGCTCAATCAGCTGGAAAGGAAGCTGTGCTAAGAATTCTCTGTCAAAGGTGGCTGTGCAAATCAAACATTTTGAGGACAGGGCAAGTAATACTAAGAAATTTTTTTTGTTGTTGTGTTTTGGTAGCAAGAAGATTTTTTTTTTTTTTTGCTGTATCTTTGAATCTCTATTGCCATAAAAGATAAAAAAGTACCATGGCTATGCAATAAACTGTGAGTTAATACACTGTGACCCACTTAAGAAAAAAGAGTGTATGTATGGAAGAGATTGAATGTGATACATCTCTGGGAGCACTTAAGGGCATCAGTGCAAACTCCAGCCTCTTCCTTTGTTGAACAATTGTAAGGGTGCAGGTGTTAAAGTTTGTGGTCCATATATATTTAAGGAAAGAAAAAGGACATTAGGGTATTTAGGTAGCAGTTATCCAATCTGATGTTCATGGAAAGAGAGATGGTTTTCAAAGAGATGAAGATGCTAAGTTCCAGTGTGGCTAGGCAGATAGATTTTTATGGAACACTTTTCAGCGCTGAATGCGGAAAGACATCTCTTTTTCTGAAGAGTCATCTCTAGCCTGGTGTCTGAACTAAAGACCACTAAAGCTACTAGGCAGGTTTTCAACTTAAGTAGCACTTAAACTGCAACCTTAATTCTCCATTGTGGTTGTGGAGATTTTTTCATTCATACAGAACTTTTTGTGGTTTGCCATACAACAAAAAAGATTTTTTTTTTTTAAAGGGCACCAACAAAAGTGCTAGAAGACAGCCAGTATAGTTTTAATACTTCTGTTGGCACCAATTCTTTTTGCCCTGTAAGTAGCAGGCTCCTGCTGTGGTTCTGCTCTTCCACATAGTTCTGATTTTAATGACAGGAGGAGGTATGTAGAGAACATAACATTTTCTGAAGGACACCTGTTGGTGTCTCAGCATTACAAATGTAGCAAATTAACAACCTTCTCCAAGAACTGCTCCCTTGTCTGATGGCAGCCCAAAGTGCTTTATTTGCTATAAAACCATCATTTATGAGCAATGTGCTGGTCAGATGTTACATGTACATTCATTTCAGTGATGGCAGTAGCAAAGGAGCTATTTTCCAAGCTTTACACAGACTTTTTCTTTCCATTTATTTTTTTTTTTTTAATGAATTATTGATTCATCTCAAGTAGTTATTTTTTCCTCATCTAACTGTCCCCCGCCCCCTCCACACCCGTTAAGCTGTGTGAAGTCTTTCCAACAAGACCTAAAAGCATGTGATATCCTCTTGGATTCATGTTTCATGTGGAATCTCAAGCTGAGAGAGGCCTCAGGATAGAGCCCTTACTGACAGGGGGGTGGCAAGGCAGTCAGGATTGTGTAGGCGTGCAGAAGTGAGGAACCAGGCCTGCTCAATATGTTTTTAATGAAACTAATAAATACAGCCATTGAATGAATAGAGCTGATTGACATGGGGAGTTCCTGGTTCTCCCCTTCCATCTGCAGTCTTTTCAGTAGCAGAATAGAATAAAGAAGTTTAAAAGGAAATTGGGACATGAATTTTCAAAGAAATGTTATACAAAATTGAAGGAAAATACTGGATAAAAGAAAAATTGTTCTTTTGCTACAAAAAGCCTAGTAAGGTTTTTTCCATGTTCTTCCCACAGAAAAGAGTCAAACCCTCTCTTGCAGTTTCCAGTGAGCCAATGGAAGGTTCAGTAATGGAATAGCTGAAAAAATTCAAAGTAGAAATTGTTTTTCATTATCATTTTCCTGACATGGAAAAACTTGCTAGGATAAATCAGCTGTCCCATTGCTTTAAAAAAAATTAAAAAGGGGAAAAAGAGAAAATGAGCTTTTGAGCTTTGAAATGTCTTGATGAAAAATAGGGGCATTTCCAAGGGAAAATGCAGCCCTTGTCTAATTATGGAAAGGGGTTTGTGGCCACACAGCTCTGATCTCATTGCAGCATGCAGGATCAGGCAGTGAATTGTCTGCACTGGGTAGGATGTGGGTAGTCATGTCTTTGGGTAAAAGAGTGCCTCCATCTCCACATATCTACCCCCCATTAGCATCTGAACTCTGTATCCAGTTCTTAAAGGTGGGAACAGGGATGATGGATGACATTGAGGATAACTAAACTGAAATCGAAGTGGTATATTCTGAAGCAGAGAGCTAAGCAGAGGAGTTGTTTAAAAATAGGTAGATGGCCAAAAATAAGTAATATCAATGTCTGCATACCACAAGCCTAAAAATAACAGGTGAAGGCAGAGTGTATGACCATGGAAGGAGAACTTGATGTAATAGATGCTCCTGAAGAATGAGGAAGTGTTAAAATACAATGGAATATTGTAACACTATGATCTCTGGGGTGAGGACATGTTAGGGCCTGGAGAGAAGGGTAGGAAGAGGACCCTGCAGCTGCCAGACCCTTCCATATTGATAAGTTTTTAGTAGATGAATAAAACCAGATAGTAACATATTTATCTATTAAGGAAATGATAATGAAAAACAATTTCTACTTTGGCTGACCAGAAACAACTGAAGTTAGGAGTAAATAAAAGGGACCACAGCATTGCTGAGCAACCTCCTCTGTGTAAGCAGCATGTCAAAGAGTAGCTTTCAAATATTCATAAAGGAAGAATTTTCTAATGAAAAGTACAAAATCAAATGGAGAAGCTAGTGAATAAGCTATAGAACTGCAAATAAGGATAGTCAAAGCCTTAGGCTGAGCAAGGGAGTTTTTTCTGAGTAATTTGTAGTGGTCCCAAATAGCATACAGTAGGTTTTAAACTCTAGATGAAACGCTAATGAGGGCTTCTCTACTTTCCCATGACGTACTCTCACTTTACATGGAAATATTTTCTAAGATATTCTTCTTTCTCCTAGTGCTTTTTTTATCTTCCTCACACAAAACTATTACGACAATAATCCAGCTGTTTTCTTGCTGCTGTGGGTATCTGCAGAAGACTCCCACATCACTCTGTGGGTGATAGTCCAGAATGCCTTGATTGAGCATCCTTGAGCTGCTTAATCTTTTACCTTGCACATCCTGAAATGAAGGAATTAAATCTGGTAGGTGTAGAAGGCTGCTCCACAAAGTTTAAGGTCAAATATTGGACCAGTTCTTTGTAGGAACAGACGTCCAAATGCCACGGAAAAGTAAAAAAAAAAAAGAAAAAGGCAAACCCTGTTTCTTCATAGTCACAACAGAGATGATTTGCATTTGAAAAATTATGTGGCATGGACCTGATGGACAATGGCTAACATTCTTGTTCCATAACTAGGATAACTAGATTAGTCAGGCTCTCCACTGAATCCCACAAATATCCACATTAAACTGCTGTAGTTCAGAACAGGTTTTCTGCAACTCTCACTTCTCATTCTGCATCCTAAATAAACAGGTGCATGGTGTGCACCACCTGAAGTGGACAGCAAAGCTGATCTCCAACCAGTCAATGAGAAAAGTGTATTTCAGGGTCAAACTCACTGATGTCAATGTAAGATTTCTCTTAACAGTGAGAGTGGATCAGAGTCCACTCTGTTGTGAATGCTCGTGCTATTGATAGACTATTTTAGGATGATGTTTTTTTAAAGAGTAGGAGAAGGAGTCAGGAAGAAAAGAGTAGTAGTAGCTTGAAAGAACACTTGATTCATTAACCTCCCTTCCCCTGTTCTAACTTCTCTTTGTTCTAGTGAACCATCTCTTTAATCAGGGAGTGTTCATCAGATGAGTGGTTTTTGCAAACATAGGCACTTAGTTCACTGCTTGTCAGAAATTTGGCTATCAGATCTTGATAGTCTTCAAGATTTATTCCTCCTACGGACAAACAAGCTGGAAACCTTGTGATAAAATGAATCTTCATGAGTTACCTGTATAAAAACATGAGAGTAGCTTTAAGGAAGTGACTAGATTCCTTTCAAGTACTGCAAGTAAAATACACCCAAAGTGAATCCTCCAGTTAATGAATTACATTTCTAGAATTTTGTTCCCTTGAACTCGGATCCAAAAAGCACCACTACAGCCAATGCTAGGGCTGGATCATGGTTTTGTGGAGATCAGAATCAATGCATTGGCTTTACAGGCAACACACACAGGCTCTAAATGTCTGATTAAAATATGAGTTTTCTATTCAAATATTTTTAAAATATTGGCAATATTTTCCATATTTGCAACATGTGGCAGCATTTTTGCCATGATCACAAACATTTAAAATTAGATGGGTATTCAGAAGATGTCCCAGAGACTTGGGAAGGATAAAGTTTTTCATGGCAGTTTTATTTCTCCTTTTCTTTTGTTTTAATTGCAATTTTGCAGCTTCTTGGTGCTTATTTGTGGTTTTCAGAAAGTTATGTAATTAATTTATAGAAGATAAACAATTAATTTAAAAGCTGTGTTCAGTCTAATGTGTACTTAGTCCTCAGGCCTCCAGAGAATTTTTATGTTTCAGAAATAAAAATTCCTGTTAAAAAGTTAGGAATATGCTGCTATTTTTATAACTTATTCCCCCACCATATAATTTAAATAATTCTCTCCTTGCCCACCCACCATGTTTTGGAAAGAAACTTTGCACAGTTGGATTACATATGACAGGGAAAAAAGAATAGAGGAAATGTTCATTTAAAAATTAAAAGAAAGAAGAGAAAAAGAAAAAGAATGTAAAACCACACAGTATGGAACTGGAGGAGATGTAATCTCCAGTTCCAGAAAAACTTCCTGTTGCTAAAGAGGTGATTAATTGTGCTTGAAGATAAGCACACACTTGTGTGCCTTGCAAATTTGGGTTTTAGGAGGAAATTGTGTGCTGAGTAAAACATCCTGATCTTATTTCTTGAAAGGTCTTCTTGTTTTTGAGATCGACTGTTCTGTCTGATGGGAGAATTGATAATCGCAGGGTAAAATCGATCAAGGCTCTGGAGCAACTGATTACCAGCAAGTCAGCTGAAGCATATCCTGCACTGAGGACTAATTGATGGAGTTCTCCAGTTGCTAAGGGAGCTGCTGGAGAACACTGAAACCCAGCATGTGTATTTCAGACCCTACTAGTACTGGGGCAGAAATTGGGAACAGATCCTTGTTCTTTATGTCCATCCATACTTGCAAAAGTTGGGGTGCTAGAAAAAAATACTTATGGACAAATTCTTATTTACATTCTGGTACCTTTGTATAGCTGGGTAGTAGAGCTTTTATGTAAAATTAAGGGGGGAAAGAAAGGGCACTGAATTATAAAGTGGCATAAATAGATTTTCTGTAAATGTGTCTCTGACCTCAAGTATTAGGAGCTCCAGAGTGAAAGAATAGCATTGTTAAAAGATAACAGGGCAGAGAGGCTTAAATTCAGATACCTAATTGCTTTGCAGACATTTGGCATGCAAAAATACAAGGAAAAAACTTGTTAGGATGGGTAAGACAGTCTGATACATAAAGACATTTGCCTCTAGGTAAATCAGGAGTTCTCCTGTAATCAACACCTTGGTGTAAATTGATCCTGGAGCAAGATAGGACTCTGAGATAACACTTCTCAAATAACTTCCTCTAATATTGGAAGGATTGTCAGCTCACCACTGCAGCACAAGAGGATAAAAGGAGAATGCTTGGGAACTAATTAACAAGTTACCAGCTGAGAGGGTCTCATTATTTTGAAATGTAAATACTTTTGTTGATTAAATCTGGATCATTAGCTCTGGTCTTTGATAGAGGAAGTTTCATCAGAAATGAAAAACGAGGACGCAAGGAACTTTGTGGTGTTATTGAAATATCTGATCCTTTGGGAAGTGTCCCAAGAATGTCCAGAGAGCTGAACATACAGGCTTTAATATTTGAACTATCCTGTGTATCTGGAGCTGCGAGAGGCTCCTGCTCTCTTCAAACTATGCACAAAGAAAAACATGTCTTAGACTGACCAGCAGCTACCAAACAGTTTAATGACAAAACAAATTCCTGTTTAGCAGGATCTTGGTAATGTTTCAAATAAATCTAAGCTCTAGCATAGAACACACAAAAGTTTCTGGTCAGATTCTTACCACAGATTTTTGTCTACTTCAGATGCTTGAAGTTCCTGTTCATGAAATCAAATTTCTACACATGTAAAAAGATATATTGTGGATGTAAACACCTTCCCAACTGACTTTCATAATAAAATTAATTTCAACACCTACTGAAAGGCACAATTTTTTGTATGCAAGGTCAAACTGTATCCTGGTTATAGAGCAGGGTAGAGGAAAAACAGTGAAGTGAGCAAAACAACCATGAGTAACAAAGCTGTCTTTTCAAAACTTCTGGTGCAGTGCCATGCATTTCTAGATCTGAGATATCTGTTCAACTTCCAAAACAGCCCTATGTCAGGAAGCCAAGACCACAGTATTTTGATTTTGCAATCTACTTTTCCTCTGCCTTCTTTCTGAGCATCGCAGGAGACTCCCCAGACCTATTATTACTAAAAATCACAGTGAACTTCCATCTGCCTTGGGGGACTGTTATATGAAATACAGTTACATATATATATGGGATGAACTGAAATATTATTGCACAGCTCTGCAGCTCAGTCACCCCATCAATTACCATACTCTGGGTACTGCAACTTCATCAAATAGTGAGCAGTGTTTTTCTTGAAGTTTGTGGAGAAGGCTTTGGGTAAGCTGACCAAACTTGCAATTATGGGTTTATCTCCAGCTCCACTATCACTAATTCTTGCTCAGGTTCTGGATTTATCATGTGACTAGCAGTTGTTTTCACTGCAAAGTAAAATGGAATGACAATAGCACAAAGTAGGCATACAAGATGATTTTTGTCTGGGATTTAATTAATACATCTCAAGTAGAGTATTATCCAAAATGTCTTATACCCTCTCAAACAATGATAGCTCTAGAACAAAAGCAAATATTGACACTCCCATATTTGCCCAGCAATCAGTGAGTGGTATATACATCATTCAGGTTATCTTTGTTGCAGTATCTACTAGAAAAATGGAGAACTGATGTTCTCCAGTTGGGGTATATAATAAATGCTGACATAGTTGTCCACTCTGTGAATTCTTATTAAGTTATGCATTTATCTTATTTTCACTCAGTACTACTACTCCTGTGGACTACC
This sequence comes from Melospiza melodia melodia, assembly GCF_035770615.1. Lineage (NCBI taxonomy): Eukaryota > Metazoa > Chordata > Aves > Passeriformes > Passerellidae > Melospiza > Melospiza melodia. Next base: position 25,741,012 of record NC_086201.1, on the reverse strand, counting down.
TCCTAGTATCCCTACCTTCCATTTCAATGTTATCTCCCACATGTGAGAACAGATGTGTGTCACCCTAGGGCCACAAAGCATCTGCTGCTTCTGCCTCTGAAAATGATCAGTACCAGTTTTATCACAGGACATAGTCCTGCATCTGGGGACATATTGGAAATATGCTGTCATGGAATGTTTCCTCCTATTTCTTTCAATTGTGTGGTGTCCTGATATAGCTTTCATATTCTTTGATTACATTACATCCATCTTCTTCCTGAAAACACTTCTTTCCTTCTTGCTGCTTGACTGAGAGTAAAATTTGTCTTCCTGCGTACCAAAATGTTGAGATTTGAAAATAAGGGGCTGGAGTCTTGAGTAAATTCTCCTTTACTACTTTGTGCTGCTGGGGAGGCAATGGAGTCAGCAGCACTCTTCAGACAGTGAGGGCTGGGTTTCCAGTTCTTTTGTGTCTCTGGAGAGCCCAAAGCAGTCATGCTAGGACTGCAAACCCCTCAGTTCAGTGAATGAAAGCTGGTTCCAGTTGTTTGTGTCTGCAGTGCATAGGGTTTAGAAACTCCTACAGGAGAGATTCAGCAACCACTCTAAGCAGCTCCATCAAGGGCAGATTGTTAGTCTATTTCCTGTATGCTCTTTTCTGATTTTGTTAGCATCCAGAAATGTCTCAATACCCAGCATTTTTCCATTAAAGCCTGTATAATTTTTCACTGCTTCTCCCAGGACAAATACTTGCTGTGGAAAGATGAATCTGACTGGCTTTTCTTTTTTTAAGATTGTAGCCTTTTCCTTTCCTTCTTTTCTTACAGCTTCATTATTGGTTTTGGTGTCTGAGTCACAAAAAGATGTTACACAAAGGGTATTTACAGTATAATGAGGTTCAATGGTATTGAGGTTCATTAGCCTCACATTTAAGACTTTTAGAGCAGAGAGGCTGTAGTGAAGCATTGTTTGTCATTTGCACAATGTTTCTGAAAAGCAAACAGCACAGATTCTCTGGACACTTACTGCCTTCCTGGCTATCCTTGGAGCTCATCCTCGTTGGCAATAGCGTCCGGTCCTGCAGAATGGAGACTGATGGAGCCACTCAGCACAGTGTCACAAGGGCACATCGCCTCTGCTCTGACCATCGCCACTCACCCAGAGCATGAGTCAGAAAGGAATTGAGCAGAAGATGTTGTCGGTACCATAGTGACCATGCAGTTGCTAAGGATGTGATTAGCACTCCGATTGCAGGACTGGGAGAGTTAATTGCTGTGTCCTCATTCCATTTCTCTAGGGGAATACCTGTTTGCCAGTTCTACCAGACAAAAAACCCTCTGCCTCTTGATTTTACAGCATCTGGAGCCAGCACCTGGTTGACTCTCAACATTGCCATTATGAAACTGGAATATATAACTGTTATCCTTTAAGTACAGCACATGAAATGCTAACAATTGTCCTTTTATTCCATTTTTATTTCCTGTATTTCCCCTTCTCATGCACATCATTCACTTACATTCATTCCCCTCTGGAAGTTTGATAGCTTTTTTTCCTCTGAATCTGAAATGCAGCTATTAAGCTGAAGAAGGCTCAGGGAAATGAACTAAAATGTCTAGTGGGAAGAAAAATGGCACTGTAAGGAAGGGATAAAAAAAAAAGCTCAGTGTAATAGAGATTGATCACTCAATCTGTCCATGCCCTCAAATAAAACTGAGTGAATTTAACATGTTAGGTTACGGTTAAGAACGTGCGTTGTTTATGTGGATAAAATATAGTTTCAGATTATCATGGGGATACATTTATTTATTTTTGCATATGTGAGTCATTTAGGCAGTCTCTTTATGTGAGTGAAAATATGTTTATTTTCCCACTCCCTGCTGGTGTGTGTTCTATTAATATCAGACTAGTTGCAATAGATGGATACACAAGAAACTATTTGGTGTTGAGTTTGTTTTTCATGTCTCTTTATCTCTTATTTTTTTCCTTCAGGCAGCTACTTTTATAAACCAGTTCAAAAACCTCCAGGCACTTTTCATATGAGTTTTCCTCCATTTTTAAGACAGGGCTTAACCCCACAATAACAATCCACAAGGAAACAGTAGCCTGTGTAAGGTCTGAGATGTTTTCTGTCCCTTTCAGACAAGGTGGAAGTGATGCTGTATTTCCACAGCTTCCCAAAACAAAGCATTGGGCACTCAGAAGTGCCTGCACTTCCAACTGCTTTTATTTGATTAAAATAAAGAGGAAAAAGGTAGAAGCTATCAAACGAGATGCTAAAATGAATTGAAAAAGGAATGGTGTTGTGAGATACACAGCACATGTCCTCACTAAGAACATTACTGGTGGCTGCTGCTGCAGCTGTTGCCCCTCTCCTCAGGGCAGAAGATAATGGAACACTGATAATTTATTTTCATTTTTATGCTCCCCACAGCCTTTTGGAGTTTTTTTTTCTCTTCCCTTCCTCTAGCTTTGTTTGGATTTTAGTAAATTATGGACACTCCAAGAAGGGATCTGGTGCTACGTCATGCTTGGTGCTGTATGTACAGACTACAATGAGGACACTGAAGCATGTATTATCTAATGAACTGAGGCACAATAGGTTTACAAAGGAAATCAGTGAAGAAAATGGATGTGAAGTGTTCCCAGCTGAGGGAGATCACTGACAGCTGAGAGCTCCAAGTCCAGGAGCTGGAGCCAGAAGACCTGACTTTCAGATCTGACTCAGCTGTTCTTGCTTATGTTAAAATGAGGAGGGAATTAAGGCAACCATACTTGAGGAAAATTCCCTCCCTGTGCTGGGGGCAAGGGGGGTGTACTGTCAGTTCCAGGCAGTTATCTGTGGGCTCCTGAAGTCACGTTGTGCTATTCCTGCTGCCTGTAGCAATGCAGGATGGCAATGAAAACGAAATCTGCTTCACACCCTCCACCAGCATGACCCAGTTAGCCTGCAGCAGACATCAATCAGGATGTTTGCCTCTGCCTGTGACTGAGCAATAAAGCTGCTCTAGTGTCCCTGGCTTGCCTCTTGCTTTGCCCCCCATATGTCTCCCATTTGCAATGTGTCACACTCCTTGTGCTGCATACTGTCTAGGTTGCAAGGTATGTGCTATCTATAGGGAAGAGGAACTGTCTTTGTTTTAAATGTCACTATACCTTTTATAGCATGGCCCTGACCTCTTGGTATTGGTCTTAAGAGCTACAGAAATAGAAATTAATACATAAATTGTCCCACCTAACAATAAAGAAAGCGAGGACTGGTCATGACCCTGTGGCTCCAACTTATGTTGTCGCTCCACGATGGAACACCCATTTTAATGTAACCTCCTCTGCTTTTTTCTTTTGGGAAAGTGCTTTTGTCTCTTTGGTTTTTTTCTTGATTGTATATTTTGGTTCACATACAACCCATCTATGTCCTTGCCCCTGCCAATGGGAGGACAGTAATTTTGAAAGGGCATTAACAGTCTTATCACTTTGTCCATGCTTCAGATAGATCACTGAAAAAGTGCCAGCTCTTCCAAAGGTACCACTGGATCATAAACAAATGTTGTATAAAGGAGAAGAGCTACACTGGCTTAGGCAAACAGATAGGAAGATATGAACAAGCTTCCTGGAGAGGGAATCTAAAAAGACAAGTTACAGGGAGCTATAGATAGGAAGAATGCATTTGAAAAGAAAGCAGGAAATTAAGAGCAGCTATATTGGTGTCAGTCCTACTTTCCTGAAGTCCAAGGGAGATGTGTCAGCATCCACAAATAAGAGCAAGATCAAGACATAAGAACTTATCCCCTCATTGCCTGCCACTTGCATTGGATATGCTGATATTATCTGCTTTCTCAGTCACTTCATTCAGCTAAGGAAATAATCATGGTAAAATGTGTCATATGCCTTCCCCAGGAACCAGTTCACAACATCTGAGTGTTTTTGATCTAGGACATAATTTTCCTCTGGTGTTACTAGTGAAATCGGTGGTATAACCTTATGAGTCATCTTGTACAGCAGAAGTTTTTGAACGTGTTCTGCTTCCTAATGCTGCATAACTTTTAATAAGTCTTTTTCCAAAGTCCTCAGGCCCTAGGAAGCCAATTTATAATACATCCTTTTTTAAATGCATGTGCCAGAAACCCACGCTTTCAGCATATCAAGAACAGGAGCCTGACGTTGATTTCTTAAACCTAAAATTAGAACCAGAGATTTCAAGAGATTTGAAATCTAAAGAGCTTCAAGTCATTATCAAGATATTATGTATTTGGTCCTTTTAAAAAATGAGAAAATAACAAAAGACAGGGCTTGTAATGCAGGATTCATATTCTACCATGTGTGAAGTGTTATCAAACATTTTACACTGATTTCTCTTTAGAGCAATAGTCATGACTAGTCATTAGAAGCCTGGACCAGAATCCAGGAATTTTCAACACCTCTTACTGTTGACCAGAGCTCGTGGCTGCAGTTTCACCTTCTGTAAAGTGAGATGTGTGAAGGGAGGATAAAAAAAAAAAATCTAAGGGGAAGGAAGGAAATAATGACCAGTCTTAGAAAGCAGGTTGAGATCTCCTGATGAAAACATGGCAGAAAAGTTATTGTGGGGCTTCATAAACATACTGAACTAGAATGTGTACTAAACATTCCTCCCTGGGAAAATAATTAATCCTCATATTTATGTAGGGAAGCAAGTATAGTTATTATAGAATTCCAGTCCTAATGTATTGACAGGGAAATTGCTGCTCTGTTTTATGACTGTCTTCTAACCAACCCTCTGCCACAGAAGTCAGAGCCCAGTTACATGATTCAGCTGGAGAAACTTCTGTTACTGCTCCAAAGACACAAAAAATAAACCTATACCTGACTTTTAGAGAGCAAACTGTATCTGTGCCTGAAAAATTACTTCCTTGGCAACTATTTATACTAATGCAGCAAGTTCCTTCTGTGCAGGCAGATCCCAGGAGGCAAAAACATTCAGCATTCTATAAGTTGGATAGCAGTGTCATGAATGAGCCTTGCTGGTTTTTGGTTTGTTTGGGTTTTGTTATGTTTTGACTTGTTATGGTTTTTGTTTGGTTGGTTTGGGGTTTTGTTTTGTGGTTTTGTTTTTAAATTTTGTTTTCTTTGTGGAGTTTTTCATGACTAGCAGTCTCCTAAGCAACAAAATGGGTATGAGGAAAAATAGTAACTAGGCTAATAACAAAAAGGGAAATCCTCGCCTGAGTCATCGTAGGAAAGGGAATCAGAAGTCCCTTTGAGCCTTGTGACACAGAAAAAGTTGTTCAAATTATCACCCTGTCATCTGATGAAGATATGGGGTATGTGTTTAACAGCTCTTCCTTATTCTTTATTCCCTCCTTGTGTTGCCTTCTGTTTGCTTTTTAAGGAGCTGTAGTTTAACAATTGAAGAGTGAGACAGTCTTTTCAGCAGGAGCTAAACTTGTAAAAACTGGGTTTTATTTCTAGATTGCCTTTACATTGGAAAAAAGCCCATCATTTCTACAGGCTCGCTCTTTCTTTTCAAACCACAAATGGGAGCAGAATCTGACTCTTCAGTCATTTCCATAAGGGCAGCTCCAGCATAGCTTGTAGCTTCCTATTTTCTCACAGGCCTCACCTCAGATCTGTCTGAAGGATGTGGTTTCTTAGGGCTGATCCTCGCTTTGTCTCTAAGCATTTATCCTGATGCTCTAAGCATATTCCTACAAATGGAAACTTGTTGCAGTGTTCTACGCACGCAATGGTCAGCTCTGAGGTAACACTTCCACAGGAAGCCACAGTGCAATGCGTAAGGTCTTTCAGTTTGTCCAACTTCCCAAGGGATCAAAGAACTCTCAGAACAACCTTTGGCTGAACTCAGCTATGTCCAAAACATACACCAATTTATGAAGGTGCCACCCTTACTCTAATGCCCTGCAGGCTCACTCCTATTTTTGAGGGCTTTCAGCATATACATTACTTTAGTCAACGTGCAATGTAAGTCAAATGTTGATCTTGGCTCCTCTTCTGTATGATATTTTGCAGTTTCTCAGTATTGGAGCCTCTTTTCTCATCATCCCCTTGTGGCTTTGTTAAGGCCTTTTCATGTTGGTAATGCAATTACCAGCTATGTCTAATAATCCTCATCATTTTTACAGAAAACAATAATACAACCAAGCAGCAGAATTAATGAAGTCTAGTTTGCTCAGAAATTGCGTCCCTGCCCACACACAGTCTGTAACCCACTTCTCTTCGGTTTCCATCAGAAGTGTGCCAAAAGGCACCCGCAATGTCCTCTGCTCCTCTCTTGAAGAGCGTCCCCCCAGCTCTTTTCAAATGGGTCCTAATTACTGACCTCAGGGCGCGCCCCTTTCCCTCTTAAAGGCACAAACACGGGGTTTGTGCTTCATGCAGCCACCTTTTCTTATGCAGCTTGCAAGAACTTCTTGCTTTTGTGACCTCTTTCACATTGCCAGTTTGGCTGAAAGCAGCCAGCTGGCTCACGAGTTATTAAGGAGAGGCTGAGAGATAGACAGTATGATCTCTCAGGCCTTATTTCTCGAGGAAAAGAGGATAAAAACAGAAGGTGATTAAAGTCTAAGTGTTTATGTCTGTGGCCCTGGGCTTTTAGAGGCATCTTTATACCACAGACCTGGTGATTTTGTTGAGTAGTTATTATGTGAACTCCTGCATATTATCTAATCATTACAGTTTATCATCATCCACTAAGGACAATATAAATGTTTTACTATCATGGTTGATTTGTCTAGTGGCTGTGAGAGACTGGGAATTGCACTAACCAAGGCAACAATTCCCTTATTTTAAAACGGCTTGGAAGTTTCCAGGGACCTTGTCTGACTCCTGATTCCCCTCCCTTACTGTTCCCCATCCTCTAAATTGGCACATGTTGCCAAAAGTGCTGCTGCCCAAGGAGTGGATGGCATGGCTTCCTGTAGGGCTGTCAACACAGTTCTTTTAATCAGTCAGGGATTTGTTGCTGAATGAAAGAAATCTCCCCTGGACATCTTTCTAGTGAATGGTTTCCACAGAATTCCCTACCCAATTTGCCGTGGGAAAGTGGGTAAAAAAGGGTTTAGAAATCAAGCTGTGGACCCAAGTATGTTTAGGATTTTTGGGGTCAGATCCAGCATTGCTAAGGCCAGGAGAAGTCTGACTATGGACTCAATGAGTGCTGTATTAAGCCCATTGCCACTCAGCTACCATGGTGACAGAAACCTTAGAAATTTCTTAGACATGGTTGGTGTGCTGGACTAATTTCAAGCTTAAATTTGGAATAGCACAGCGAGTTTAACATTGCCTTTAAAATTATAGTCAGCTATCTTTTCTTCTTGAATATATTAAACAATACTTATTTACAATATTTACATCTTGGAGGCACATTGTGGTTTTACAAATTATTCTCCTTTGCATCTAGAAAAAATGACTACTCAACAAAGAGGATGATTTCTCCTTAAGCGGCTTCTGTTTCCACTCCTGGTATAGAAAACACTGTTGTTCTTTAGTGAAGAGTCCTCTGAGACACTCTGGCTTTCTCTGAGGTCAAAACTCCTCACTAGCTCACTGCAGCCTCCTCCTGACACAGCATCATAGTAATGCTCCTGCTGGGTTTTTCTCAAGTATTTGTGTGTTTTAAGCTGAGAAAGAGGTGGAGTCAGTAATTTCAAAGAATAATATGGCACCATGTCAACGTTTGGGTTTAGTCCTTTAAGTAAAACCTGCTGCACTGCATATAGAAATCTAAGGTCTCTCAAAAAACAAGTGATCATCAAAGTAGGATGTATTTCACTGGAATACCTCTTAAACATTCTATTAAATACTTTTCATAAAGTTCTTTCCTTAGAAAAGCAGAATGATAAATAAATTACTGTAAATACTCAAATGGAGTCCCTGATTTTCCTTGGCAGATAGTTGAAGAACTCAATCTTCTGCTGATATTATAAAGAAAGCCTAGAGTAGATAAATATCAAATTGCTAGTAGGCTGGACAAAACCCATGTATTACTACTGAAAAAAACCTTTATGGCCCATCTTATCCATGCAGTCTAATGGAAGTGACAGTTCCTGGAACTTACTCATTTTTAATCCATGGGACACTGTGTCACAAGATAATCAATAGGTGAAGCCAGGTGCTCTCCTGGATCTTTGGAAGTCCATGAAATCCACAGAAGTAACTAAGACAAGCAAACCTTGCTGAATGAACAAAACAATTGTATAGATGAAAACCGTATCTCCTGAACAGAGTCAGATGCATTGGAAAAGTTTGGAAAACTGAAAGGCGAATGTACAGCTCCACAGGCTGAAGGAGAACACAGAGGAGGAAGGCTTGATACTTTATTGACTTAAATAGACAACCATGCCTAGGAACACACTCCAAAGAGGAATCCTAGGAGATAGTCTTCCATTTTTCCATTTCTAACTTCTTTGATTCCACACATTTCCTTGTCCTTTAAATAGAACAGGACTCCTATCAATCTCTTGATCTGTTCTGCTGGCACACGCAATGACAGTCCTATGTGCAGACGAAGACATAAGGGTTTTATTGACTTTTTTTCCCTAAAAAAACGTGTCCAAACTGCTTTTGGATTCACTGCTTCTCCACCTCACCATTCTGCTACTTCCTGTTTCTTTGCTGATTACCTTGCATGACTTCTCTCTCACTTGCAAGATATATGCTTTACTTCATAAAGTTTCTTATGCACTAAAGAAAACCTAAGTCAAGCAGGTACCAGAGCTGGAAGGTCTTGCCTTCCCCCAACTGGCATAGCCATCATGTTAACTTTCAGTATGGATTATTGTTATGGAACTTGTATTACCTTGGCTGTTTGCCCAGTATGTCCTTGATAACTCAAAAGTCACAAAAAGTGAGTAATACTCTGGTCCTACTCAATAAGACACAGGATCATCATGATGGAGATGGCCTTAGTGTTCAAGAATCCTTTAAATTTGGCACTCTATATGACAAAATGGTTTAGATTGCTTTCTGTGAATAACTGCTATTAAACTGTATTCTTCATCTTGCTCTTCAAGACTGGTATTGATTGTCAGTTGCTTGGATGCTAAGAATATCCTTGGATAATATTTTAGGAGTTTAGGGCACTAACAAGTTTCTGAAATGAATGGGATTTTCTGGATAGCAGACAAAATACATCAGGATAGATTTTTCCATGCACAAGTATCTTGCTACCTGTCTCTGAGATGGGAGCAATGCCAAGTAATGCATTTTGGCTATGCAGTCTTATGCAATCATGTCCCCAGTAGAATTATATTCTTCTGCTGTGGGATAGTTTGTTATCCCTGTGTGTGACCCTTTAATATTATTTCCTAGTCAAGTGTTTGACACAGAGCTGGCTTTCCCAGATTTCTATATCTAGATAATGATGCGTTTTCACAATCACACTGTGATTGATTCAGAGCAATGCCACAAGTAACTGGTGAAGCAAACACCAACAAATTCACAAGCAATTCCAGTATCACAAGTGGTCAACCACAAGGGACATTGTTAATCCAAGTAAAACTCATTTTTCAAGTGGAAGCTAAAGCATAAGCCCCCACAAAACCTGAGTTTAAAAAAAAATCTTTCATTTGTTTTTAACTGGGTAGTTCAGGGGAAAAAAAGTCCCAAGGGACAAATCTAAAGACTTTGCAGAAACAGTGACTGAAATGAGAAGATAAAATTTGGAGTAAAGTGGCCTTTTCATAGATTCATGCATTTATCTTTTGTGTTTAGAAACTACAAACACAGGTATAAACCACAAACATTTATTTTTTGTGTGTTAGGCAATGACAGTGGATGGGGAATACTTGCTGCAGTCAGTTGATTGACCTGCCCTGGCACAAGCAGTAAATGACATAAAGGCAGTCTCAGGATGGGAACTTCTGTTGTCTATCTCTGGCAAATAGACTTTTACACCTAATTATCACAGAGTGTGTTACCTACTTGTGTGTTCCTTGCTGTCTGGTTATTGCTTGTGCTCAGTATCTCCCTCATTAATTTTATCCTGCTTCCGCCCTGTGCCTCACTAATCAGAGATAAGTAACATCAGTAATCCTTTTCCTCCTCAGAACTCTCCCAGGTAAAGCTGTATGGGTGTTTGAGAACAGGAAGAGTTTGCACTTTAAGAACAAGGACTGTCTTTTCTAGACACTAATGCAGGGGAAGCTGAAGCTAGGAAAATGGCATGATTAGTCTGTCTGTGACCTATCCATTTCCTCATTCCCGCAGCTAAAGCCATTGTACTTACATCTTGGTCATCACAATAAATATCCAACATTTCCACAAATGCTATCCCTCCTCTAGGGATTTTCCTTTGCAGTTGATTCTATGCAATCTTAATCACCTCTCCCTAAATTACATTGCCTATATTTGAGGCATTCCCACACAGCAGAGTGCAACTGTGATGGGATGTGCCTTAGGTCAGAGTACTGAGGTGATTGAAAGGTGTGATGATGACATTGAACTTACTCTTTCTGCTGGCCACTTCTGAATAGTGCACTCATATTATTTGCCAGCTTGCAGAATGTAAGTGGGTTTTATGAATGCCTACCATGCACATAAACACACCCTGTGAGATTTGGCAGGCAGAAGCAAGTGGTGACAGGTTGTTATCAAATTATTCCTTTATATTTTATACCAACAAGGATCATAAATATTTGTTGGGAGACAGATACAAGAAATATAAAATGCGTTCTAGACAACATCTTCATTAAGAGTACCCAAGTTTACTAATCCTGATGCCCAATCATAACCCCTGGTAATTTTATCTTATTATTTGTCCCCTCTCAGCTTAGTGGTAATGAGAACAAAGCAGCCTTGGCCAGCCATTTATGAGGAAGCAAATTAAAAAATTAAAACAGCATGTCTCAATAAAGCAATGGGCTCTGCTGTTGTTTTTGTGTATGATACAACTGGACATCCCAGACATTCCCAGTCAAGGAAACCCAGCCAGAAGAGGACACAGGCAATGAGATAAAGCTTCTCAGGACCACGTGCACATACAGCTTGTTGGCTAAAGGGAACCCCAAACCAGCTCAGTATACTTTGATTTTCGATCAGACCCTGACCTTTCTGTCTGAAGTAGGCCCCCAGACTACGTTTGGAAAATTGTCTGGGAACTTTGTGTTTCTGAGCAGGTTTGTTCTGGTTAAGACTCCTCCCAGTTTTCATGCACAGTGTAAGATATTTAAGTCTGAGAGTTTTTTGCTTGGAATAGAATCTGCATGAAAGAATGATATTTGGAACATAAGCAGCTTATCAGGAAGTAACAACCTGGATTGCAAATGCTTCCCCAAAAGGTGATTTGCCAGAGGTGTTTTCTACCATTCTCTCAAAACTGTAGGTTTTTGCTCTTCTATCATGTGATGCTCTAAGAAATGAGGCTACACACATTCATTTAATAATATAGTTCCCTTGTGATATGTTCACTTTCCTTAATGAGGGCAGTGTTGCTAACTTGTTAGAGCCTGAGGACTATATCAAATTAACATAGCATGGAGGAAAAATTAGCAGAGAGAGGAGCTCCTTGTGTGAAATGGAATGAGATCACTGATGGTCCTTTTGTCAATCTTTATTTTTGTACTACAGACAAAATGTTAACAAGAATAATATAGAACAGTATTGCTCATAACTGGGATGCCCTTTTTTAATAACCTGAATGACTGAAAGTAATTAAACCTTCACAGTACTGATTATATAATAAAGTAGGCACAATACAGGTGCTTAACTGTGAGAAAGAAAGGGAAGGAGCATGGATCTTGGTAAAGTCACTGGGGAGAAATGACAATGAATACACAGATTTTCTAGTTTTTCATGGCAACTTTTTGTTTTGCATGTGTTTTCATGAGTGAATCTAAAGTCCCACTTTAGTCTCCGTAGACTAATGCTGTGCTTCTGCTAATATACAAGAAACCAGAATGCAGCTCTTTCTATACTTCATCATAAAGCAAAACTCTCAAGGGCTAGAGAAGGCAACAAAGGAATGCAGGAGAGAGAAAGCCAGGATTCATGAAGTAAGGGGAGTTTCAGCAGAGACATCCACACTACATTTTTCTTGAAAATTTTCCTTTGAAAAACACGGTTGGTACAATATACCAGCTGTGCAGTGATTTTTTTTTTTTCAGCCGTGTGTGTCACTCTTGTACAAGCTCAACAGATACACAGAGAAGTCAGCAAACTGGGAGGGTTTGTGAAATATAGAGCCCGTGTAAGATTTTAAACATCAGTTTGCTGCAGCTTTGGCCTTTTAGTGATTGTGCCTTGCTTGTGCAATGATAGTTCCTAAGAGGGGCTGTGAGCATTCCTGTGGGATGTCTGTTCTGCAGTGGCACTGGGGGCAAGGTGCGGCTTCCACACAAGGTTCATTTGTGGTTTCCCTGTGCAAAGGGGGTGAGCCATTGCTAAGAGATTCAAGGAGCTGTACACCCAGGCATAGTCAGCCGACATTCTCTTAGGTAATGATTATTGCCAAGTACATATATATATTTTTGGGTTTTTTCTGGCAAAGGCTTCCCCTCCACTTCTGTAATTATTGAATGCTGGTGATGCTGCAGGTAAAATCCCTTTGTATTCCCTTGCTTCAGTGCATGTTCAGGGGTATCTTCCCATGCCTGATGGATGTTCTTACAAGAGGAGTGAGGGACAGAGCCATTCCACAAAAGCCTGCTAGTTATCTTTAGGACACACGCGGTTGTATCTTTCAGTGATAAGCATTTGTATCAAAAGATACAATCAGCAAAACTAGCTCACTTCCTCTCTGGCTCTAGGCATAGAAGCTGTGCAATGTATCTGAGTCCAGAAAAGAAGCCCTGACTGGCAGCATTTTTCTAGCAGTGTAATCATGGGCTAGGTTTGGAAAGTGTTTTGTGGCAACCCAGGCTTGGGTTGGCTTTGGCAAGGTCAGCACGTGGGCACTGTTTCCCAGAGGGCACTGCCATCTGCTGCTGGTGGCACCAGGGAGCTTCACTGCAGCTCCCCAGCAAATGGCTATGGAACACTTATGGTCAAGCCTCACTTGCTTAAAGATGGCTCACAGACATGGGCCAGATGGACTTGTTTGGTTTCTTACAGTTCCAAAGACAGAATATACAAATATAAAGACTTACAAGTCACATCCTAAACTAAACAGAAGTTTAGGGAATGCAGCTTCTGCGGGGAGAGGTGCTAATTAATGACACCTGCTCCAGTGCCCAGGAACAGATGGGTCTTACTGTAAATGAGTGGTGGGTCTGGAAGGACAATGCTCTGGGGAACCTGCAGGAGTTAGGCAGATTTAGTTACACCAATTGGTAATAATCTGTGCATGATGAACACAGGAGTAAGACTTGTCAACTGATAATACACACAAAGTGACAATAGGATGTGCTTTGGAAATATAACTGCAAGGTTGTATTTTTTTTTTTTTAAATGGTACCATGGTGAAGTGATGCACATTTTTCTCTTGGCAATACTGGAAAAGAATTGGACAGCATTCTGTTCCCCAAAGCTGGAAATATTTTGTTGAAAAATCTCTGGTTAGTACACTTTCAATTTTCAAGCGCAATCTTGACATTTTCTAAGGAAATCATATGTTTCTTTTTTTTTTTTTTTTCCCTATTCCCTGGATTCTTCATTTTCTAGCATGACAAAACACCCCCACCTGTTATCTGTAGTAGCCAAGCCAGGTGGACATATTTCTGGAATGTGGGACTCCTGGATTCAAAAGCAGAGTACAGGTTAAAATAGGCCTTCCCCATTTCAGTGAATGCCCTGCACCCTCTGGTGTTGGCTGTAACAACACAGAAGCTCTTACCTTGGCATTCCCCTTTGACTGGCTCAGTTGGAGAATCCCTTCTCAATGGGCTGAAATATTTCCTTTCCTCTGGCATTCCACTTCTGGAGCTTCGAGTTTTGCATGAGGATCCCAGGCAAATCCCTGAAGGTTGCAGGCTCTCCCAAATGATGGAGAGCAGACAACAGAACCCCCTTCTGTACAGTCAGCCCCAAAGGACTAAGGTGGTTGGTAAGAAAGAAACCTCTTTTTAAATAGACTTTCTTTATGTACAATCTTTAGTGAAATCCCTTAGGAGTCTAAATTAAGGAGGATAATTGTCACCACCAGTCAATTTTGGAAGCTGAAAATGCAAAAGCAATTTTCTCTGGTCTGCTTTGTAGGAACAGCATCCCATCCTTATCTTTCTTTTCCCTTTTGCTTTCAAAATTTTTGGAGGATCTGGGCACCTTCTATCTTTAGTACTCTGACTTGTCTAAGTGACAGAGCCACACCTCTTCTCTGTCCCTACATGCTTGCACCAATTCAACTCTTCACCTTGCTTCAGACTGTTGTAGATGGTTTCCTGATCATGGCCTTTCCCCTGCTTTTGAGGCCATGTATTTTCTAGTGAATCCCAGTGTGGTAGATTAGGGAAGGAAAGTGGAGGACAAGGAAGCCATCCAATTTTCTGCAGGGATTTGTGGACTTAAAAGTCTCACAGGTATCCTGCTAAGGCCGGCAACACACGAGAGTCAGCAGGTTTAGGCAGTAAAGAATACTGTGATAGATCAGGACTGTGGCTGACAGAAGGGCTGCACAGGCCCAGATGAACCCCTAAAAACATGCTCCAAAGAACCAGGGAGCAATAGTGCTCTGTCCCCATGGGTAGTTGTCATGAGTTAATGTTTTAAGGTTTAAAGACTAAGCAGAACCAGCAAGTGAAGCTTGGGAAATTGCAAGTTCTTTTATATTTTCCTTCTTCCCAAAAACATAGCTATCAAACCACAAGTCCTTTCATTTTAAGGGATGAGCCTTTATTGAAATACTTGACATTTAATTCCTTTGCTGATGTAGCTTTTTATTTTTGAGGGGGCGTTATATTTTTCATGTGAGCCTCCTGCTGGGTTCTCTGAGCTGTTTTTAAAAAGCAGACCATGTAAGTACAATACTGAGACAAAGGCTCAGGCCCAAGCTGCTGGAGGTCAGCACCACATCTCCATTTGTGAAGTATTTCTTATCAACATAGTCTATGATGGTTGTGACAGCCAGCATAGTCTCCTCGCACGTGGGCTGGATTTGGTCAGCGGGGAGAACAAATCCATGAGTGCCGTTGTCTCTCAGTTCAAAGGTGTAGGAGAGCGGAATGCCAATTGTGTGCGCCCAGTCCCGAGAGGAGCCTGAGTTACTGTCTGTGAATTTAAACGTGGAGAGGAGATATTTGTATTAAGCATGGTTCTTTAAAAATACTTCTTGTTAGAGTTAATACAAGTTTATACCGGAATCCCTGAACTAAGCAGTAACCATATATCACTGTGACACGGAGAACAGTTTCTAGGTGCTGTAATTCTTAGCTATACTAAATGTATATGGAGTTTCTTAAGTGACACTGTTCTTCATAAGATGGCATTGTCCAATAGCAAGAGATGAGTTTCAGGGATTCTGTGTTTTTAGCATTTTACTATGACTAGTGTGGGGTACAAGGTGGATTGGACATTTATCTGTTTTTGCATTTAATTTCCTACATGGATACTGACTAGAATTTATATATATATATATTTAAAAGCATAATTTTGGTCAAATTTGAAAAACTTCTGGCTTCTCACTATATCTCTGTTCATCTTCCTTGTGGATTGTTTTTCTTACCTATTCTGTGTAAGTACAAACACTGGCAAAATGCAGCCCTAGGCACAGGCCAGTTGCATTACACTTACACTGCATTGCTCATGCAGTCTGTGCCTCTGGGACTGGCAGAGACAGCCACTGGAATATGCAAACCACATGGGTTCTGGAGCCAACTGCTTACTGTTCTGCTTACTGTTCTCACTGACTAGCATGACTTATTGCTTACTGGGAAAATATTGGGTTTACCAGGCAGTCTCTAGGGCCCTCAATCCTCTTTGTAAAGGCTGTCAACTCATATTAGCTATGATGTGTTTGTGATGAGGCCATCCAGTCTATTAGGAACAGGGCTGAAACTGATATACTTCACACACTGTAAGCAGCTGCCATGTGATAATGTCTGATGAAGTAACTGTAGACCTGATTGGGATTTTAATTTTTGCTTGATTCCAGTGAAGACAAATAGGAGTTTTGCTGCTGACTTCAGCAGGGTCAGGATGATCTATCACCCATCTCCTTCTGTCCCCTGTGATGGATCTGTGAGGAATCCATGTAGGAGCTAGCTTCTGATCAATGCTTTGTCCGTTCCCGCAGTCAGCTTTGTAACTTAGAGTTATCTTGTATTCAAATGACTTCTGCTGACATGTTGCACCAAACCAGCCCCTTAAATATTACTCAAAGTAGAAATTCAGCAAAACAGTACTTGCTGATGCATGTGACACAATTCTTTGAAACACACAGCAGTCAAAGGGAAACAAAAAAACTTACATAAAATTAAAGCAGTTGATCCTACTTTGTAGCTGGTCCCATACTTTCCTGTCAATGCAGCAGCTGCTTCCTTTGCAACTTGCATCTGGAAATTCAAAAGAGGAACAGCCTTGGCATCAGTGGCAGTACCTTTGGCAATTATTTTGAGTGGACCAAAATTTTTGTCTCTTTCAGCTTTACATTTACATATGATCGGCTTTAAGTTTTGATATTACTTCAGGTCTTTAGGGGAACCCATTAGAAACATTTGAACAAATTGTTCTTGATTCTTTTAATGCAAATTGTGTTAAAATTTTAAAGATTACTCTGCTACTAGATAGAGATCCTATTTGCTTTATTGTAAAGCTATAGCTTGTATTTTGGAGAATTTAGAGTCTATGCTATATAACACACTGGTACTGACTACAGCAGTGATTGACCTCTTACTTGTTTTATTACCATAGACTCTGTATCCCACCATCCTTAGAAACTGATCTATAGACAAAATAAATGACTTCTCCAATGACTCAAAAGAAGCCCAAACCCAAATCCCTCATGCTCTTGGACTAGTGCTTCATCTACCAGAATCTTCATAAATACACACATAAGTGGACTTAAATCAGAACACTCAGAAACTGAGGGAAGAAATAACCAAGAAATAGGTACTTACTTTGCTCCCATTTTTCTGAGCATGTTGGGAATACCCTTTCTGGACACAATCATGATAACTGTATGTGTATAATGTGCTGGCATCCTAAAGTGCAAATTCATTCTTGTATGCAGTGATAGTTGGTGCTCTTCTCCACTTTCCTTGCTCTGCATTAACCCTCTCTGTAGTAGCTCAGTTTTCCTGATTTAAGATGAAGAATTAGGATTTCTGAGGCAAATAAACCTTACTGATGCTAAACAGAGAAGCAGTAACTCTGTTCAAGCCAAGTCCCTGAACAAGCCCAGCTGCTCTGAAGAAAAGGCAAGAGTGCAAGTAACATTGCACCACGTGCTACTGCCTGTACTTGTTCTCTACAAAGGTAGAAGATAAATGTTTTGCCCTACCAGTTCTTCATTGTTACTTGGAGGTGTAGTTGTGGAACCATATGGGGTGAGGATGAGCTGTCCATAGGAGTGAATTGTTAAATAGCACAAAATGTCACTCTTCTTGTTTCTGATAAACTGAGCCACAGCTCTTGTCTCAGGCTCTGATTCTGGTCCAGATCCACAGAAGACATCACTGCTGCAGTTAAAGGATACACCAACACCTGGGGAGGAATACAAACACTGAATCAATGGAGAAGTATAGAACATCAGTTCAGAGGGAACTGGGAAATTTACCTTGGAGTGTTAAGGCATGTGTTTATGTGGGCAGGGGACTAGACAGTTCAGTGGGACTTTAGCATTACACTAGAAGGTAGCAACTAAAATTTGATGCAAGACTAAAATATTTATTGCACATTTACAGGATGGCTGCAACAAAAACACTCTGACACCACCACAGTGAACCACATTCCAGGGAAGCTTTGGAGGCTCCTTGAAATTCATGGCAAATGTAAATACTGGCTGTTAAGTGACTTATTCTTAACATTCCTGCCTAGAGCTGATGCTTGCTCCTGCAGTGAGTTAGAGGTATAGTTACATAAGAGAAATTTTCTGCTCACTGGTGGAAAGTCAATGAGTTAGTATTTTGACAAACTAGGATTTTATTTTTGCATATGCCTTGATGAAAACAAGGTGAATATTCCTTTCTTATAGGACTACATTTTACTTCAGAAACTAGGTATTACTCATGCTTTACTTTTGTGTTCATGATCTGAAATACTTCAAACTTACTGCCCCAGGATGAATTGAAGTTTCGGTTCAGATCTGTGCCATAGCAGGTGCCATTCTCATATGGAGAACGGCTTTTCCTCCACAAACGATCCTGAAGAAAAGTAACTTCTGTTACATAATAGAAACTCAGTGATCCACATGGCAGTGATTGTGGTGTAAATATCCCCCTTTCTTTTTTGACCTCTGCATTCTAACTAACCCTGGTATTGTAAGAGTAAAACTCTGTGCGCAAGGGTGATAAAGCTCAGTGACAGAACAATTCATTGACTACAGCCAGGCTGTCATTAGCCACAAACCTGTGTGCACCCTGAAATAAGCCTCTTGACCTTTTTTTTTTTTAAAGTATGCTTTTCCTGTAGTACTCAACTGCTTCTGTGCAGTGAGACACTGCTAAGCAAGGCATTGTGAGGGATAAGAGAGTATGTTTCAGATTCAGGAAGATAAATTATTTTTTATCAGCTAATCTTGCTACTGCTCCCTGGTTCCCTGCTAAACTCCCAGCTATACAGGTTCTGTGCACTGCACTACCTGCATGAGCTTCCCAGCTGAATTAGCTGTGCATCCAAGTGCAGTGTTTGCTGTGCCCTACACCTGCCAGGGAGCAAGGTGGGAGACAGCCCAATCCACATGGTGGTAGCCATGGGCCATCCAAGGTCCTGCATTAAAAGGTGCTTCAGCTGGGCACAGGGGCCTAAAAGCATGGTGAGAGTGGCTGAAGACCAACATTTTGCATTATTCTCCATATCAGGATATTATTTGGGAGGGCACACCTCTTTCATAACTGAATAGCCTGATGTTTGACCAATTCTCCTCCTGTGCCATGCAAAGGTTCTAAGACCCATCTGCTACTTGACATCTTTTACGAAGAATGAATAACTCTTCCAGACATACTTAGGTCCATCAACCAAGCCTTGAGCTGTTATCAAAGAAGTAATCCCATCCCCAGAAACCTAAAAATAATTGATCTTGTGGTTTTGTCTTCCCACGTCTTGTGATGTTTGCTAGCAATACTTAGCTCATTTCAAGTGATCACTGATCTGCCAGAAGAAACACAATCTCTCTGCCATGAGAGGATTTATGTGAGTATCAATGTTTTCTGTTTAAGTATAATTGCTATGGCCCTATCTAAAAGTAACAAAACATGCTGGGCACATCTAACTTTCAGTCTAGTTCCTGGATTTTCACTACTTACTTTTTCCCAGGAATAGATGTAGCCATCAATATTGAGGACTGGCAAGACATAGAAGTCCAAATTCTGCAGAAATCTGCTTATCTTTGGGTCAGTTTTGTAATTTTGAAGAATCTGAAAAGAAAACATAAAGAGCACTGAGCAGAGAATTTGGTGGTAATCACTGCAAAGAGTGAGTTTAGAACGATCATCAGGTGATTACTCACTCCTGGATATCACCATGGTACCCAACATCTACCTGATCCCCAGGTACTTTTTCTATACACATGGAACATTGCTATATCATAGATTAGGATTTCTTTATTTCAGGAGGACTGTGACTTTTTGATAGAGAGAGGCTTGATCTAACAGCCATTGTGAGAAAAGGAGAGCTTGATACCAAGTTTTGGGAAGCTTTGGAAACATTCAGGTGGAAGAACTGGTGCACTAATTAATATTGTCCCATATCTCAAACTGTGATTTGGATTTTAGTCTTCACAGATATCTGCACTATACACTAATTTTGCAAATTGTATTTTAAGAGAAAAGCATAATACTTGGCACCACAATAGAAAATATAACTGAAGCATCCAAAGTGATATGGTTTGGTTATTATCTAAATGGAAGAGTAAGGACTCACTTCTTTCACAAACCACTGACAGAAGGCTGGAGAGATCCATTCTCTGGCATGAATCCCACAGTCCATCCAAATTATCTTTTTGGTTTTATTTGATGGTTGGCTGATCTAAAAGAATATAAATGTGACCATTTAAAAACTGTTACATTACAATAAAGTAGCTTAATGTAATACAAGAAAGTAAAAGATGTGCCATGATATGCTTGAGCCGTCTGAGATTATTATTATTATTGTTATTATTATTATTATTACAGACATTTTTATGACAAGCTCTTTTTCCTTATAACCCCATCTTCATAGTATTACAAGGCATGAGTTTTAAAGTGTCTGTTGAGCAGAAGTGTCAATAGAACAGTTAATAGAACAGTTTCTTTTTTTCCTTTTCCAGTTGTATTCATCGTTCACAGGAGTGGTTGCTCTTAGTTGAAGATTTTTAAATTTTTTGTTTTTAGAAGGGGAGTAACAAAAAGGCAAGGTGTCTAATACTACTCAGTGATAGGAACAGATTAGGCAATAACTAACCCAGATATTAAGACTGTTTTTTGCTAGTGTGTCCAATAAAAATGTCATGGAATTCTGCTAGCAGGCTATCTGCTGTAAAAAGTAATAAAAATAACAAACTAAAAGTCTTTATCCACACAGCTGCTGCCAAGCTAGTTTCAGTTTGATTTGTATTTCTAAACAAGGCTTCAGTTAAATTTGTTGTTTTCAGTACATAATAGCAATAGCAAGCTCATAATGATAGTGTCTGTGAAAGATGGCAAATCTTACCATAATGTAGAGGAGTAAAACCATCTCCTGTTATTTCAGTGGATTGGGATGAATGCTATCTTAGGAAACATCTGAATCCTGTCTTCTCCTGAGCACTTTTCTTTTTTTGTTAAGACATGTTTTATTATTAAGGAAATTTCCTCCCTTACCTGTAGGTAATACATTGTTCGATTCTCAAATGTCTTCCCCAGGATGTGCTGAGTCACCAGCTCACTGTTGTTCTTCTGGATCTGAGTCATCCATTGATAAATCTGAAATAGTTGCAAAGAATCCTTGTCCAAAGTTGGTTTCCTTTTCTTTCCCACTTCCATTTCCAGATTAAAGCATTTTCTTTTGTTTAGACAAGCAACGATTTCCTCAGAGTTTATTTCAGTCTGTGATGTCACTTACAGGCATGGCAGGGGTTTCACATGCCTCTGTGCATGGCTGTGTGTCACTGGGTGTTAGAAGGGAACATTGCTGCCATGTGACACAGATACTCCATGCTGGATGTCATTCAACTTGCCCATCCTATTTGGCATCCTCCTGGTGAGCTCACCAGACATGAAGCCACACCATCAACTCTTCAAAACAGTGTTACAGTCTCTCCCCTATCAGCACTGATTTTCCACACCTGAGTCAGCAGTAGTCATCCTCAATGGGTAGCTCAAGCAAAACCTACATGAGGGTTGACTTTGTTCTCTCATTTTTATTATGCAGGTACGAGAAAGAATTGCTACCACATGCTGCTTTTGTCCAGGTTTGCCAACTGGTGTGTGAAACATGGCATCAAAGAGTCATCACTGCCCACCCCTAAGGCATTGTTTTCTCCTGAAGTGTCAAAACCCTGCCCTTAAATTACTTCTTTCTACACATCTCCCACTGTTCACCTCTTCTTCCCCACTGGGTTTCCAGACACCACAATAGTCATTGCACTTCACAATTGCCTCAGCACCAAACTATCTGGGACTTAAACAAATTAATACTAAATAATAAAGAATGACAGGGTAGAAAAGTAGCAAACCAGCCAAATGAAAAACAGAATATGATCTGTAAAACAGTGCAGTGGCTTCACACAGAGCATTATATTTTGTTCAGTGAAGAACTGCAGGTTTAATAAAAATCAATGGCAAATCCATATTCAATTCAACCAGGCTAAGATTCTAGTCAAAGAGTAAGGACTGATTCTTTAAAGAAGAAAGTCAGAAAGAGGCGCAGTGACTTTAGCTGAGCTTTCTGCAAACACAGAATTGCCTTCTGTGGCATTTACAGAACAGAAAACAACAAAGTATAGAAGCAGACTTAGGTTTTTCTTTACCTCTTCCATTGGATGGTATTCAGTGTAGACATAACCTCCTGAGACCTCTCTGTGGCTGCTCTTCTCCCTTGGCATGCTCTGATCCACAAGTTTCTGCACATCAGGTATTAAGACTCTGAAGGACGGAGAAAGAGAAGATAGAAGAGAGAACAATTACAAACACTTGCTGCAGAACTGTCATGGTGAATTCATTGCTTACATCAGCAAAGAAAAGGATTTAACTCTTCTGTTGTGATTTGCCTGGAAAGATCACCACCATCAGCATTATAGTTACTTTCATGTAAAGCAAAGTTCAAAGTACTGAGATTTTCACAGGGTTTCAACAATAATAATTTTTACCAGATTTTTTTTAAGTTTCAATTTTCTATCAAGAAAAAAAGTTCAAGATTTTATTTTCTTCACCTCTTCTATTTTTGAGTGAAATTCCAAAAATACCACCTTTGGGAAAAGGAAGCAAAAGAGAAAAATTTAAGATTAGATCTTATTGAGATTGATTGATCTTACAGATTGTATTTAATTGAGGCATTTTGAATTTGCAAAGATTTCACAGAAATATTCATTGCAGTTTGCAAAAATCAGAACTCCTTATTTCCTTCAAATAGCTTTTTTTGCTTTTTAGCTACAAAAATAGCTCAGAAACTAGTATAAACACAGGCATGACTCCATGATTGAGGGAGTCAATAAAACCTTTTCCTTGGCTTCAGTGGAGTTTGGATGAGAGGCTGTTCTTTCTCACTGCAATCAGCCCCTTGTAACTGCTGCAAATCTGTGCTCATTGTAAACCCTTGTGATAAGACAATTGCAAAGGTAGCTCTAATGCTGTTCATCTCACGTGCTGGAAGGGCTAACAGGCTTTTCTGCTGACTGTGGCACTTATAAGCATTTCTGGGAACCACATGTAAGAAACTTTTTTAACTTTCAGTCTGAGCTTTGATGTTTATTCACATCTGAACTTCAAACTAAAATTCAGGCAGTGAAAATTTCCATGAAGTGAAACCACACACACAAAATACGTTATCAGTGCTCTGGAGAATTCAAACCACGGAGTCTGACACAGTTGGAATATTGATGTCCTTATTATAGTTTGTCATTTATGTCTCTATCATTATATACCTGACTGCAATGTTACCTTCCCTGCATGCCAGCTGCCTTCTAAAGGGTGGTTCCTGCTTTGAATTTGTCATAGGGACTTTGACTCTGTTATTGTTGTATTCATCTCAGCCTCTTTGCAGTACACACCCAAAATTTTTGTCATGACTAATAATTACTCCTCTTTCTTTAGAACTCTATGTAAGGTAGATACAGTTCTGGCCAAGGGAAAACAAAGTTGAGATGCTAATTTCACTTTAGTATTTAAATTTCCACTAGAATCAGTTGAAACCATTAAAAAATGAAGAGTCTTGACATAAAAAAGTGGTTAAATATCTTCTGGAGTGTTGTCCAAGTACTGAATATCTAAACCTCATGCTAGATAATTTGTACTGGCTGCAGCCTTGTATCTCTTCATCTCTGGTTGTCAGGGCATCACACTGAAGGAACTTGTCAGGCAAGATGCAGGATGTCAAGATCAGCTTTAACTCAAAACAGCTTTGAAGTGACACCAATCCTCCTTAAACTCATCTTTGATTGGTAAATGTCAGTGTATGTCCATAGGCCATTTGTCATCAGCCCTGAATGACTACAGGGTTATTTATATTAAACACGGCTAAATTAAATTAGCTACTGGTTACCTGAAAAAGTCAGTTCCAAAAGGGAACAGGACTGTGTGAGGAATAGCTCTTATTTAATCCTATTTTCCTTTATAAACATTGTTTGTATCTGGATTAGATCTTCTGGTTGTAAGGGAAGATGTGACTGCATAAGTGTGATAAGACATTGTGGGACATTTGCAGGTTGTGGCTCCCAGTTGTGTGCATAGTGCCCCCCTGCCACTGGGATCTTTGTCCCAAGCTGGGGTGTGTCTCTTTGGCTGGATGGTGCCAGGAAATTCTCACCAGCCTGGTGAAGGGGATAGGGGTAGAAAAAAAACCTTTTGAAGGAAGTGGCTGTATATCCACTTTGCAAGATTTCTTCTCCAAACCAGAGGAGTAACAAGAGACAGAAAAGGGGAAAGGAGAGCTAGAGGCTGTTTTGCTGCAGTGACACCAATTAAACCTTTGGGCTCTCCAGAAGTGGAAGGACCCTCCATTCAGATATCCGTGCTTTCCAAGAGCAAAGCATGCTCTCGTAAGTAGTGGTTACACCAAGTTTGGCCCCTTGAGTTCAGACTAAAAAACTGAGTCATAAATTCAAGTGCCATCCTCTCAGTGACCGCTAAGAAGGCCACAGCAGGAAACAAGACATAGGGAAGAGGGGAATGGGTTTTTAAAGGTTGATACAATATCTCTGTGTTTGGCTGGTCAAGGTAAGTTGGAGGCATTTGGAACAGAGGTTGGGTCCTATTGCCAGTACTATCTGACTGTTTATCAGATAGGGCTTGGTCCTGTTCTGATAGCAAGGAAGATTATCAGAGCCAGCCTTCCCCACCAAGGTATTGGAGATTGTACCTGTAAGAGATCATATGCTGAGCTAAGCTCTCTTTCACCTCCTGCACCAGAGGGGCTGGGACTCTTATGTGGAGGTCTTCCCCAGCCCTGATGTCTTCAGGCAGCAGGGGTTTCCACAAGTCCAGCTGTGCACAGAAGAAAGAAATGCACAAATGAAGCTCTGTTTTCAGAATGAGAACTATATTAGAGTAGTTGCATATCGATAAATGAAAGAAGATTTCCTTCAAATTGTCCTGGTAACTCTCCAGTCATCTGTTCATAGAGCACACAGCACAGGCTTAGTGCTTTTATTGACTCAGGCACCACTGATAAAGAGCAGCATTTTCACACAGCCATGCAAAGAAATGAACATTTTCATCTAAATTCCTTCAGGTAATAGAAGGGCATTTCCACACTACATTAAAAAACAAAGTTAAATAAAACTTTTTCTAGTTTACTTTAACCTTAACTCCTATCAAGAGCTACATGTGTATCTGTTTTACAGCCCAAGACTCCACTCTGCTTGTTAGGCACATGTAGTTATTTTTACTTACCATGAAAGTACTGCAAAGAAGTTGAAGATGGTGGACTTGCTGAATTGTTTCTGGTACAATATGCAAAACCTGATCCCTGGAAATTCAGTAGAGAAACAAGATAAATTTTAAGGTCTGTTAAAGTATCCATTATTTCAGTAGTCAAAAGAACATATTTTGTTATGTAGAAGGAAGATAGAGCATGTAACAGTGCTGTTAAACTTTTAACAAAACTCTAAATTATGAATTTGTGGAATGTTTTGGCTGCAAACAGGACTAAGTGATGTGACTTTTCTGTTGATAGAGCATCAGCCACTCTGCTTCCTTGCCAGTGGCAGTGCTTTATTCACCATCCCAGCTTTGCAGAAGTCAACTGCTTGCATGAGCCCTCATGTGTGTTTCTGCCTTTGCAGAACCAGGGCCAGAATAAGGGCATTGGTAATACATGATAAACTGTTTATTTCATAAGATGTCACTTTTTTCCCCTCACATTCAGGTTTTATTTAATTATTCCAGATTAACTTTGTGCTTGGCCAGTCTATTTCAGCATGCAAAAACTTTTGATAGTCATGATAAATGAACATTGATAAGAACTTGAGATGTCTACAAACTGCTTTTCATGAGAATAGCCAATTTATTCCAGAATAGCAAATATTGTTGTCTCCAGAACTGCATATTCTTAGTCAATTCACAAGAAGTAAAAAATTTCTAGTACAGAATTTATCATTTTATATTTCTAGAGAAGACTCACAGAATCCAGTGTCTATGTTTTCATGAGATCCTGTGAAACTTTCATCTACTACAGGCTTAATCTGATGAAAACATTGAAAGTTTACAAAGAACAAATTAAAATGGATGGGAAAATGCAGAAAAAGCAAATCAGTATGTTCTGTTAAAAATGCCCTTGAAACGGTTTTTTGTAATTTTTTTCAGTGTTCCTTCAGATCAGATTTCCAGGATAGACAGTAAGTGTGATGTTTCTAGTGAAAGGGTTTCAGAGTGAGGAGTGGATGTTGATGACTGCATGGATTACTCAAAGGTGGGAGACCAGTTATCCACTACTGATGAGAACAGAATAGAATGGGGAATACTAGAAACTTTCCTATTTGCTAGCAGCCACAGACTGCTTCACAGTCTCTTGAAGTGACTTCAATGGAGTCTTTACCAGACAAGTATAAAAAATGAACATTTTACATTTTAAAGCTTTTGTAGCAGAAATTCTTGTTGCAAAAGCAAACCATGGTCATTATAGTCATCAACATAATATGTTCTCACCATCTGAACTGCAACTGCCATCTTTTGTGCTTCCACGCAGGAATGTACAATTATCAGCCTAATATACATACAAACAGAATTCACTATTCATTCACTTTATCCCCAGAGAAATAGAGGAATTTGTCGTTTTTTTACATCTCTCTTGAACATATCACCTTTTCTGAGTAAGAACTTGATAGTTAAAACAGGAGTTTACTATGTTTTAACTATGAGATGCCAATAGCCCCATATCTGTGGGGGAAAATGATTGCACTTGTATTGCTCACAGGAATGGTGCAACAGTCATGTTGTACAGATTGGTACAACAGTCATGATGTCTTTAATAAACCTTGTAGATGCAGGATAAACATCTTTGCTAGCAGAATAAACATCTCAGCTGCAGTTCAGAGTTTATTCTCTCTAAATGCCTAGGCTTGCTATGTTCTTTGTCTATCAGGAAGGGAAACAATATCCTGTAATATCTTTCTATCCTCATTGACATTATGTCTTAATTACACCAAATCAGAGAAATTCCAGACACTCAGATTGCTGCCAGATGGCCAGCTCTTATTTACTGATAAACCTTTCACAATAGCCAGCGTGGAGACAAACTATGTTTAATAGTAAATTAAGATTAGAAAGCATACATTTGTTTATGATTATGGACTACATTTCTCAGTGGAGAAGTGCAAAGTCAGCCCATGTGACCCCATGAGAACTACAGTTTTTAAAATTCTACAGCTAAGCTTGCTTAACAAATTAAAGGACTGTTCTCAGCACAAGAGATGCTCATAGATTGAATATTTCATTTCATTGTTAAACAGAGCAGAGGACAATGAAAATGGGCTTTACTAATAATTTGGTCTTTGTGCAGGTGCTGCCCACCCAAAGTGACACAGACTATTCAGTAGCTGTTTTTAAATTCCATGCAAGTACTAGACAGGTTCAATTCTGGACAATAATTAGAAACAAAAATGAAAAATACATTACCAGGGATCTGCTGAATTCTATTCACTGTAATCAGGCTCTAACTGCATCTCTGATACAAATCTAAAGACTAAATATTATCCAAGGGAATAATACATTTGAAGTAGTGACTCTGTATGCTCTGCTAGGAGATTTTCCAGGAGAGCTGCTGAATGGGTACACTATGAGGGTACTTACTTGCTGTAGGTATTGCTTGATTTTCTGTTCTTTTCATGACTATATTCTAGGAATATAATTCATCTAGAGACCTTCAGCACCAGACTACTTTCTCTGTTTGCTTTAGAAAATTCCATGTATAAAC
Organism: Melospiza melodia melodia; assembly: GCF_035770615.1. Classification (NCBI taxonomy): domain Eukaryota; kingdom Metazoa; phylum Chordata; class Aves; order Passeriformes; family Passerellidae; genus Melospiza; species Melospiza melodia. The sequence goes on along the minus strand of NC_086201.1, from coordinate 25,713,427 downwards.
TTATATGGAAATAGGTGGCCTCCACGTTATTATGCTCACGCCCACCCTGCAAATCCCAGCTGCCACAATGGCTGCTACCTAGCTCCTTGAAAGCTGAGGGTGAATGAAACCAAAACAGTTTAGATAGGCAAACAGAATAATTTTACATGACTCATTTTCTGAACTGCAACTGAGAAGGGAAAATAAAACATAACTAGAGATTTCATACTTTTCAAAACATTAATCAATAATAAAAAAATGTGATAATCTCATTATCTGAACACCTTGGAGTGAAGGTTGTCTGGAATAACTCCCTTAACTTTTTTTTCTTTGTACTTGTTAGAGATTTCCAACAGGTCATCATTAGCTTTTTCATATAACCTAATCTGTCTTTTTTTTATTAATAGATACAATTTTGCTCAGTCATACCCCTTGCTTTATACTCAGAAAAGGCATTTTGCTCCTGCAGCATCTGGTTTCAAAGTCCATTATGAAAGAGGCTAAGCCAAAGGCATTTCAGCTAATGGAAACAGGGCATCCTGAGATGCATTTGAAGGCCATTCTGTGGCTCCTACAGCTGTAGCTATGTCTCTTTTGGCTTGGATTAGATTCACTCATTCTTCATTTCCCATCTTCATGTTTTCTTTCCCACTCTTACCAAGCTTACAGCTTAGTAACCCTGTGTCCAGTTTTCCAGCTCATAATTGTTATTATTATTCTTACACAGTTTCTGGGACTTCCACTGCATTCACAATTCTTCATGAAACCTGTTCACACTCACCTGTCATATTGCAATTTCAAGCTGAATTTTCCAGGAATTAGTATCCCCAGTGAAAAGATGATCCCAAGAGAAAGCCACATCTTTGTGCAAAGAACCCAGCACTAGACAGTGCAGCCTAAAAAGGAGGAAGATAGATCTGGACTGAACACATAATTTATATAATTATAATATACAACTAGACTTATCCTGGGTGGCAACCTGCCCTTTATGAATCATTAGCTTTACTTGTAAATAGTTCTAGATGAATCATTAACTTCATTTGTAAAAAGTTCTACTTTTTCTTAATTCTTAAAAATCTCTTCCACACCCCAAAACACAAAAACAATTCTAAGAACTAAGAACATTTTTCTTCATGTCACCTTTCTATCTTTGAAAATGTTCTGTGACAGACTTGGTAGAATTTAGAGAAAGTGTTACCTGCAAGATCTACAGCAAATCATGATGGTTAGCTTATAGCAATCATAGAGATAGGGAAGAACAGGTAGTAAAACAAGCTCTATCCTTACTCTCTTTGTTTTTGTGTTTGTGCCTTTATGGAACACTTCTGTGACCTCTTAAGTGCAGTTCTATCACTTACCTAACTTAGGATCTGAAAGAGCAACTAATGCTCCATAAAAGGAAATATTGGGACATCAGAGCCTCATCTAAACCACTCTCAGTTGGCCCAGATCAGTCTCTAGCCACAGACTTACAACTCTACACTGTCATAAAATGTGTTTTTGTTATAAACTTTTAAAAAGTGTCCTGGTTACTATCTGAAATATTTAATTTCTTGTTTATGGCACGTGTTAATATTTGTAGAATGTAGTTAGACATATAGCACAGCTCTTCAGAAAGAAATTGTTTCCCTTTTCCTCTCTCTTGGATGAAAACTATCTTGTGGTGATTTGATGAAGAAAACTGCATGGATTTGGGATGCAGAGACTCCAATAAGTCAGTTTGTGTACATACATAATGGACACAATACCATGCTGTACCTGTGGGATATTTATTGATTCTTCTCATCAAAGTATAAAGTCCTCTTACATTTTTACAAAGGCTGTTATCAAAGAAACAAGCAGCAGAATGGTCCCAGTGTAAAAGAGGAACAGCTTAGCTCAAAAGTGTTTTTTCACGAAACCAGGCTGCAGGCAAGAGAAGAATATGCTCTTCTTCATAAATCACACCAGACCCTTTCTGTTTTATTGCAACCTTCTAAGCAGCCTGGGCCTGAAAAGGCTGAGTATTCTCTCCATGTAGATATCCAGCCCACAAGGACTTCCAGAAGAGCTGAAGGAAGTCAAGTTTACAGGATTAGATGCAGCTTCATTTGTGAGGAGTCAGCAAAATAAATTCATGTTGGAAGTTCATATTAACACTCAGGACAGATAACCTTTGCTTTGTTTCCTTTGTCTCCACCACTGCTATGAGGCAGTCTAATGATTTTAAGACTTCTGTAGTGTTGTCGGTGCCCTTTTGATAGACTTGGGGTTCACTCCCTTGGCAGGGACTCAGAATCTAGGGGGGAAATAAATGAAAGCATAAAGAGAAATGGAGCAAATGATGATAAGTGCTAAAATTCAACTCTAGCCCAAAGTTTCTGCCTTCATGTTGAAAGCCAAAGCTATTTATTCTGTGGTGAGAACATCACTCCTATGATGCCTAATAGTTATGAAGATAGATAGGCAGACAGATAGACAGAGATGGAGAGATAGAGTCATTTTGCTTAATGAATATAGAATTCAGAAGAAATGACAGTTGCTTGCTAGGTCTTTGATTTGGATTCTTTTGAAGTCTAGTTGATTTTAATAGGGTTTAGATGAAAGTCCTGTGCAAATAATTATGGACATTTCTGTGATTTAAGAAATGGACTTATTTGGGGGATTTCAACAGAAGATTTGTTTGTAAAAGACAATACTTCATTTTCTACATGCGTTCAGCTGGCAAGCAGCACTTCTGAATTCAGAATAAAAGCCATTAGAGATGTTATTCTGCCACCAATGCAAAAAAATATCTTGGGATGAACCATAAACTTCAACAAGTCTATTGCCCTCTTGGGGATAGAGGGCAATGTGTCTCTCAGTAATAAAGTCTGTCTTTTGGTCAGGTTCTTACTGGCAGCTGCTTATCTTTCTAGCAAATATGGGAGGCAGGTTAATCTATTTATTCCCTCCTTGAAAATAGTGGGCAAAAAGGCATGGGACATTCTGGGGAGAGGAAGGGCATAAATATGTTGTACAAACATGCCACATGAAACCATGTCATGTCCTTTTTTCCAAACAAGTTTGCTTTGTACATCTTCTATACATTCTTCTCAGAGCTTCAGAGCATATGTTTTTAGCATCAGTTTAGCCTCTCAACTGCCCTGTTAGACAAGCAAATATTATTTCCACTACTTAAAAGATTAAGAACAAAGGGGGAAAAAACTGACTCCCCAAGGTGACATAGGAACATTGCTGCAGAGCCAGGAATAGAATTCAGATCTCCTGACTCCCTGTCTGGTGCTTCCTTAAAAATATATGACCATCTGCTCTACTGCTGGAAGTATAGATACTATATGCTGACTCCAACAAGCTGGCTGCTAAGCCTGTTAGTTTATCCTCTTTTTATCCCATACTGATATCATCTCCAGCTAAGCTTTTGGCCTGGAGTCAAAGTGATTTCCAGTGTTTGAATGATTCGACCTGCTTGTTATTGTTTTAACCTTGCACCACACATATGCTCAGCTATTTGTGACTTATCTGCATACAGTCTGTGTAGCAGCAGCCACAAGCTAGAACTGTTTTGTTTAAAGATTGCATACTGAAGCACACCACATGTTTTAAACAACTATCATATAGCAGGGAGTTTGATCCTGGTAGCTTCCTGCACCCAGATTTCCTAGTGAGCTGCATGTTACTTTCAAGGACAAAGAGCTTGTTAAAAAGACGACAAAATGTACACACGCATGTCTCTGCAAACATCAGTTCTTCATGTTAAGCTTTCCCACTTCACAGCTAAATCCCACACTGAAGCCAAAAACCTAACTAAACTAGATAGAATTCAACACGATCAACGTATTTTAAATCATTATTGGGATTCAGAGAAAATCGTGCTCCATTTATTTTTTTTTCTCTCTCATTGCTGCAGAAAACTCACTGTTTGTGTCCAAAGCAGAATCCTCACTCAGTGGGGTCAAAACTGTAGCAGACTAATGTGCTTTAAATCCTAGACTTGTGTTCCCCTGAAGAGGGGGGTAGATAATTCATCTGTTTTACTAAAATATCCTCTGCTTATCACTGTAATTTCACAATGAATTGACAGTTCTGTTTTCCATTGTCTTTTCAGAGGAGATAGGATGCTCTATAGGTACTGTCTTTTTCTGTAGCATTTATATATTCAGCAATATGTTGTGTGGTCTGCAATGTGAATCATTGTTCCCCTCAGTATTCCAAGCCCTCAGCTTCCACCGCTCTGTTTTAGAAAGGTTTTATTGAAAGTCTTTGGACTCCATTGTGATTTGACAGTGGTAAGTGTTCTCAAACCTCATTACTTCCAGCAACAATCTTAGGATAAATGGGAATATACTGTAAACTACGCTTACAACAATTTTGTTCTAGTCATCTTACTGATATTTTCTTGCTCTCTGTCTCAGCTATTACAGTGAAAACACCCCATTAACCTTACATTTGAGACTTTAAAATAATCACAAACCAGGAAGAATTCCAGCCAACATACACTAGATTAGAATGACATTACTAGTAAACCTTAAAATTAGTTCCGTTAAGCCAACTTAAATGTCCTGCAGATCATCAAGTGACACAGGATGCATAAGCTTTATCTTAGTGGAACTAATTTGACTATTGACACATGATCTAGCAATTGCAAGAAACACACATTTACAAACACTTTCAAGGATGTCTCAATAGATTGTACAGCATTTGTGTACATGCATACTCACATATTTGAGCATAACCATGAAAACCAGTGTGTTGTGTCAGTGTGGGAAATTACACCTGCCTTTTCTCCACAAGTCCTGTGATGCAGCTTTTAGACAGCTCTCCTATCAGAGAGGAGCTTCAAGTACCCATTCAGCAAGCAGCTCCTTACTGAAATGGATGACACCAAGGTGACAAAATTTGTACTGGTCTAATTAGCCTGGCAGACCAACTTCCTCATTTTCCTTAGCCAGGAAAGAAAAATGTTAGTACTGAGTTGTCTTTCCTTAACAATAGGTGGTCTGAATGGTTATTTTTGCTTCATCCTTTAGACAGCAGAATATCACTGCTTAAGGATCGTGAGCTGTAACATACAGTCTGAATTCAAGATGATATTTACCACGTGTTACTCAAAAGTGAAAACTCTTTTGGTTCTGATCTAGGGGTTAAGGGTGATCATGTTTATAGGAGTTGTGCACAAAACCCTGTAATCCTTATGTAAACATAATTCCTACAGGAAATTATTCTGCACAAGGACCGTGCAATTAAACTTTAAGAAGTATTAGCAGTGGTTTTCAGGTGCAATGGTAAATCTCTACACCCCAAGTCCACACATACAAGGCTGGCTGCAGAATATTGTTCTTGCAGTTTGATCAAAGATTCAGTTTGCTTAAAGATTTTAATGTGCTTGGATCAACTGTCAGGAAAAGAAGTTTGGTTTTTTTTAACTCACTTTCTTCAGTCCTAAAAACTTTGCTTTATAAGAATACCTTGTGATGACATGATTAGATCGCATGATTTCAAAGTTATTGCTCTAGGAGGAAAGAATTTGCCGAAGTGTTGATCCTGCGTTGTTGTTCTGAGTGGGCAAGAATTAGGCAAAAATCCTCTATTTTGTGAAGATACAAAACTTCTTGTAAAGCTTTAGCTATCAAAGTTATTCACTGTTTGTTTTAATTAGGCCTTTTTAACAAAGATATCATGTAACATTAAAAACCTGGCTTGTATTTTTAAATAAAATAATTATCTTTGTAGGTAAATAAATTAGTATTATATTATTCCTATTAGCAGAACTGTAAAGGACAGCACATAAGTCTCCATTATGGCTTAATGGTTAAACAACAAGCTTACTGCACCGTGTCCTAGAATAGCCAGGATTATTTTTAATGAGTTCTGTTACAAGCACTAAAATACTTTATGATTAGATGTGAATATGCTTGCATATGATTTCTTAAACACAAACAATACACACTGTATAGTAAGTAATTAGCTTTTGCAGCTATAAAACATGTTCATATTAACCTTTGTCCTTCATTCTATCAGCAATGACAGACACACTGAGCTTTCTGTGCAATGCCAGCATCACAGAGTGTAAACGTATTTTTTGCGTGCATGTTATTTATGTATGCATGCCCATGAAAGGGGAGTAATGCTCCAGACCCTTCAACCACTGTGAGAAACTGTTAAAATGCTTATGATATCCTTGAAGAATCTCAGAGATGACTAATGAGGTCAATGGTACCTGACAGAAGACCTCAAAGTGGATCTTGCCCAAGTCAAACGAGTCCATTCTGCATAACTTACAGCAGAATTTCCAGCCTGATTTTGCACATGAGCCTTAAAGAATTTGTAAGGCACATTTGAGGTGTGTATGTATGGGTGTGACATGCAGTAGAAACAGCTTGTATTTTGGTGAGTGATATTGTTAAAAATAGTTGCTGCCAATAGTATCTGAGTAAGGAACTGGGTAGTGTAGCTTTAAAGTGCTTGTGTGACATGACTGGGTAGGTTTGCAGTAAGGCTGTGGACATGGCTTGCATTGGTCACAAGCTTTGGGATTCTTCAGCAAAGGCAGCCAAGACTTTCTCCACTCTCATGTCTGGACTGTTCCTACTCTTTGTACAAGGAGTAGATCTGAAATATCAGCCAACTGTGCCTGGGAGAGCTTATAAATCCAAGCAACTGAACGTGGAGGGCATCCCCAATATACAGACATGGAACACAGACACCTGGAACTGTGTCTCTGCTGCCAAACAAGGCATTCCTTGGAGTCATGCACTAATGAGATGGGTGCAGAACAGCAGGAATCTGGGTGTGCCCCGAGGACCTTCTCAGGGCCTTTCCTATGAGAACACAGATAAGCAGTGGCAAGCAGGGAGCTGAAGTCAGATTCCCTAGGTCTCTGACTACTACCTTAACATCAGATCATTTTATCTCTGTTCAGAGAGAGTGGTTTTGATACCTTCATTGTTCTCTTTTTTCCCCCTTCAAATATTGAGTTATTAGGTTCAGCAAATTAATATCAAACCTACAGTAGAAATTTTGGAAAGTTTGTTCTTTATTCTGCATTAACAGAAACTGAACCGACCCTCCTCAGTACTACCTTTTGGGGGGATTACTGCCTTCTCAGAAGAAACTCTTCTTGCTGACATCAGAGAGGCATTCACCATTTTGTCCTGCTCCTTGAGCACAGACTGATACAGAGCAAATCTCCAAACACACTTTTTTTTTAATTTGGTCTGCTTTACGTTTCATGTCTCTATCATGTTCCTTACATTTATACAGAAGTGACCCAGACTGAAGATTCTTTTAGAAGTTGGCATGTCCCTGGGACAAATCACTCATTGGCAAAATGAAACATATTCTAAAGCAAGAAGTACAAATGCATCATCTTTGCCCTCTTTCTGCCCCATACAATGCAGTGCCTAAGGGGTGTAGTTTTCTTTTGTATTTTCTCGAGAGTTCTGTGTGTTGAGGAACTGCTGTTCTGATAAAGCTGATATCTAACTGCTGAGCAATCACAAAGGAACCATACAGTATTGGTTTTCAATATAGGTATTTTTAAAGATTAAATAGTCTTTTATCATGTGAATGACTTTTCAAATGTGGGCTCCTCCTCAACAGGCCATTGTATATTTCCTGAATCATATCTCATCTGTGTCAGTGCAAATCAAGGCTTTAGTGACAATTGTTGCTATTTACACCAGTGTCTGTGCAGACAGAGGCCAATTCACCAGCTGCTCCCTACTGCAGAACGAGAAAACTGTGCTCACTTAACACTTAAAGTTTTTTGCTTTGAAGTTGTAGAGCCACTCCCTCAGCTGGTGTATATTTGCTGTAGCGCCCTGACTTTAATCAAACCAGCTGAGGAGCCTCTCTCCCTTTCCCCACAGTCCCCACATACTTCCCCACCTTTCTAAACTGTGATTGAGTACAGGTGACATGTGCAGCAGAATCTGTACCATGAAAATCAAACAGGGAAATACAGAAGGTTTCAGTAGTGCCTTTTGTGGATTGAACTGATAAGAATAAACTATGGCACCCCCTCAAGAATCAGAAATGTTCAGTAAAAAATACCCCTGTCTGTAAGCATGGATAGAGCCCCTTACCTATAGCAGTGCAAAGTGAAAATAAATTCTCCTGTTTATAAAAAAAAAAAAAAATTCATCTTGATTCATAAAGCAAGAGTTTATCTAGGTTTTAATAGGTGCCATGGCAACAATGTTACCAAGTACTCAGAGGAGCATTTTTTGAGAGAGGAAATAGGATGAAACAAAAATCTCACTGGTTATCTGTGGACACAAGGACCTGCTGCAGACAAATACAAATTCTCCTCCTTACTATTTCTGGGTGGCTATTTACAATTGCTACCACATTAATATATTGCCACTTTATACCATTGTTCCCCAGAAATACTGGAAAAGGGGGAAAACCTGCTACAACTAGAAAGACTGATTTAAAACATAGTTCAGAGTTCCACTGTATTTACATCAGTTAAAACAGATTAAGAACGATTAAGAACTACTACAGCTGCTGTAGTTACTATAGCAAAAAACCCAACACCACAAGATTTACATGTTCAGTAAAACCTACACTTAAGTACCATAGTCCCTTTAAAATTATGCATGTCACACCCATCAGATAACTATGGCTCTGGTTTTGTTCTAAAATAACTAATTTCAGCACATTTCACCTAGAAGTGAATGTTCCACCTTTTTTGAGCTCTGCCAAACACCTGCAGTTCTATTTTAATTCCAATATTCTCGTGTTAGTAAAGGGATATTGAAACTGGAACCTCATTCATGCAAGCTTTCATGCACTGCTATTTGTGTGCAAAGAGAATAGCTCAATATTAACAAATGCCAATATACAATAATACTTACTGCAATGACCAGGGAGGGAGGGAGGGAGGAGCCAATTAGAGGGAAGTCTTAGTACTTTCTTCACTTTTGCAATTAACCAGAGCAACATCTTTAGCTCTCTGCCTACAAAGCATTACTCAACCTCTTGTCTATGCAGAAACTGTTGCAATACCTGAGAAACAGTCTTTAAATCAAGACCCAGTTTATTTAGATTCTGATTTCTTAACAAAAATCACACTCTTGCAATGATCTTTTAGTTCCTTTCCCCAGTCACTTATGAATATCTTTATCATTTTGAGACCAAGGTGGAAATTTTGAAGAGAGTTTCTGTATGTTTGTTATGAAATACATAGCCAGAATATTTAATACCCTGAGACGGCTGGAGTTAGGGTTCAAAAGTAGTTTTAAACATGAAGAAATCCAAATTGGAGAGAACTACAGATCATCAGGGTCTGAAAATCCAACTGTTTATGGAGGAAATTTGTTTTTCCAAACACTCACTGTTCTCATTTTGCATTATTTCATAAAATTTATTTCATTTTTGCTCAGATCAGAGTAGTTAATTTTTTGTTAATGGAAGAACCTTCCTGACTTTGCAGCCCACATCTTCTGCCTGTTTCTTGCTTTCATTTTAGATCTGTTCACACATCCTGCAATGCTTAACATGGATCCTTGGGCCTGTGAAATTTGCTATATAACTTACATTTGTAAATCTTTCTCTCAATGTTTTCTTTTTGACTGTGTGATATATGACAATGATGTAACCTTGTCACCCTTTTACATGTATAGCCTTCTGTGATGTGGAGATTTCACAGGATGAACAGTATATGCATTATTCTCAAGGAAAAAATTACCAGATAATCCAGCTTTATCATGGCATTTTACTGTTTTAAAATAAGACAAGATTTATGAATGAAATAATGTCTAACAACAAGCAGCATGTAAAAACCAGGAATCATAAAAGGCACTATCTGTTTCTTTGAGATTGGCAGGACCAGTAATGAAGTCCAATATTTCATAGCTCAGAATGAAGGAATGACATGCTTCTACTTTTCTGACTTCTTTGTGGCCCAGGAATAAAATATAGTGCCTTCCAATGAGAGTCTGGTTAAAAGATGGTTGCTTAGTGCAGCTGAGTCCCCTGTCTTTAAGTCACAGATATATAATTACTCTAAGCCCTATACTTTCTTTAACAAGCCTTCAATTCATTGAAAATCTTCCCCTGCTTCAGCAATCTAGTTTACTTAATGAATTACTTATTTTCATTTCCCATGGATTTGAGAACCTTGACTTGCTACAGATGCAATACCCCCTTGAAATACCTTTAGTCAGTCAAACATGAGAGCAAATGTCTGGGTTCCATCCATTCATAAGATACACCCATGGGCTGTATGAAATAAATCCATATGCAGGTTCCTTGTTTCTCACTCCTCATTGAGAAACAATTTCCAGCCACTGCACTTACAAAGTGTTCCAAGTGTGAATAAAGGTTAGAAACACGTTCCTGAATCTGCAGGCATACTGTAAAAATGGTAGAAAAAGACGCAGCTTACATCTCCAGTTAGCCTCACTGGCAGGTCAGCTAAAATCATCCATTTTGCACCTGTTTGGCCTAAAAAGGGGATTTTGCACCTTTCACACCAAACACTCCATGCAGTGACAAACCCCATAATTACAGATGCAAAATAATTATTGTTGATCTTCATTGTGAGTCTCCCACTAATTTTAATAATGATTTAGGAGAGGAGAATGGTATTCTAAATGTAGATTGTAATGTACAAAACAGAGGATTAGATCTTCCTTACTAGATGAATTGGACACCTGAAAAACCTGGATTTATTTTCAGCAGACTACCTTTTTAGCATATGTAAAGATCCAAGAAACCCACAGCTCTGAAGTGTCTGGCAGCAGCTTCATACAGCTTGGAACTCTGAATCAGTGTCGATGACATAAATTATTGAGAGAGCATAGAGCAAGAAACTTCAGTAAGCAAGGTGATCCGTATGGAAGACTACTACGCTTCCACCCTGCTTGTGTAATTTTCTACCTACTCACAGGGAGTTAAGGAAAGAATATATAATAATTAACTAATTTAATAACATGCTGTGCCATTTTGTGCCCACTGCTGGTTAGTTCTGTCCAGGCTGCTGGCACCCCTGCCTGTGTTCTGTCCCTGAATTTACACACCTGTGACTGAGGACCTGACTGAAAAGCTCAGAGCAGCTGGAGGAAGCAGCTCCCCAGCCCACCCAAGTGCCGTGGCTGACACCACAGCTTTGGTTTGCAGGTTTCCAGCTTGAACAGCACCGAGTACCATCTCAAACACAGCTCTGGGTGCTACCTGGCCCTCCACAGAATATTTTAGAGACCCTTCAGTGCAGGCTGGGACCATGAGTCCAGCTCAGAACAACAGAATAGCACTGACCAGCCTGCTTCACTGTCAGTGCTTCCTTAAAGCAGAAGGCCCAAAAAGGGAGCATAACAAACTCCTCATTGAGTCAAGCAAATGACCCCTGCTCTGGCTCTTAAGTTTTACAGTTGCCTCAAATCTGTTTTTCTGCTTGTGCTGCATTTCAGAGACTGAAATGCTGAACAGCTCTCTGCTTTTTATGCTGGAGAGAGAGAGGGAACCATGCTGCTTTGGTTACACTGCTTCCTTCATAAATATGCACTATATTCTACGTACATGTTCCACAAAAAGTTGGGCAGTGAAGTTTTCTAAGCATATTGTTTCTTTCCACGTTATCTCTTTACCGTAATGCCTTTTTAATATCATCGTAGTGCCTTGACCATGTGTCCATGCTACTTCAGAAAGACAAAGAGCACAGTGCTTGTAGCTTAGCAAGTGAAGCAAGGGCTCCACGGTTAGGTAGCACACAGGCACTGTAGCAAGTATGGCTGTTTCCCTGCTTCCCTTCATCCCATGGGCCTGGGACTGTGCTACAGCAAAGTAGCGAATGAAGATCTGATTACAGGGCAGAAACAAGCAAGCCGTTAGCAACCTGAGCAGCTCCAGCAGAACTAAATGTGTTTTATCAGTTACATGTTATCAAGAACAGAAATGATGTATCAGTTCTCTCTGCTCTTTCCTATTATCCATTGCACCAATACATAACAGGTCTGCGGAGCTGCATGGCAGGGTATAATGAACAAATCTGAGTATTGCAACACCTCTATGAATAGTGGTGGAACTGCTTATATCAGAAACAGAGGAGGAGTCAGCTTATAAAGACAGCAGATCTATGTTCTTGCACTGAGAAGCATCATAATCAATTACAGTACCAGTGAAGCAAAGGGCTCAAAAGAAAAAGCATAAGGCAAACAGGACCATTGCTGGCCTAAAGTTCTGAAAACTGAGCAAGATTGATTTTTTCAGAAAGTTTCCACACGACTGGATCTTTTAATACACCACTTAGGCGTAGTTATTTACTGATTTACCATACATAGTTCTGCATAAAGAACTACATAATTGAGAGGAAATCCTCCTAGTGCCTAGCTGTGAGCTAGGTTGCAACAGCACTTGAAACAGTTAAACTTACATCTTTTCCCAGGATAAGCTCTAGAAAAGAGAGAAATTTAACTAGGAGCATGCAGGAGGGGAAGCAAAGTACAGATTAATCTAAGACACTGTAACAGCAATAGATGTCAGAATGCTTTCTGGATCAATTATTTCCTTCCATTAAATAAAATCAGCTCCCACCTCACAAAAGAGAGCCCCGACTATCAGCAGGCAGTGTTCATTTCACAACCATTTCTTACTCAGTAATATGGTGGAGCAGGTAGTTGTATATAAAACTATTTATCTCTTCTGTTAAAATCCTTCCAGAAATTACACAAGAAAAAGAGAAATCAGGAGACACAAAACTCTTAGTTTATTTTAATTATTATTCTGCACAGTTGCTTCAGAAAAAGAGAAAGCATCTTCTGAATAAATTTTTCTTTTCAAAAACTCAACTGCATCTTCATTTTTCATTTCCTGAAACTTCTTGTTCTGGATCTGTAAGAAATTAAAAGGACAGGGTACATTATTTCTCTTGTCCAAACTAACCTGCCCTACAAACCAAGTGCTCAGCAATGAGAAGGCCACAGGAAGTTGTAATCTGAAAACAAGTTCACTTGAATCATTGTGTCTATAAAAATCAGGGAAATAAGCCAAAGACACATAGGTTTCTCAGGTACAAAGCAATTCATGGCTTGAATTTTCTTCCCCTTAACTAATAATTTACTGATAATGGTTAAGTAGTAGCTTGTCTTTTAGAGTTCCTCTCTCTTTTCTCCCTAGTGACAGAACCACTACCCTCTAACTAGGAATTATACACAATTACCACTGTGGAGAAAGCCCACCATTCCTGGTGAACCTTCATGCTTTGTAGAACAAGGCCGGATCTACCAAACATCACCGTGCTGCTAACAGAAACAGGGACAGGGCAGGGCTCTTCTCACCAGAATCACATGATAGCCCAGTTTATTTAGATGCCTTTTCTTCATTGCCAGCTTCCCCTGGGGGTGTGTTGTACCCAGACAGAAGGCAGACGCAGGAGCAAACAGAAAAGCCAACCTGCAACCAAGGAAAGTAGGGAAGACTTCACTGTAAAAATGCAAAATAATACTTTATAAGACAATGATTCAATGATTGTCCATTAGCACTGCAGAATATACATTTGTCCTTCTGATATGCAAAAGTATCAGGACTGCACAAATTTCATTATCTTCTTCTTTCTTCAGGTTCAAGTAATTTAGACTCTTTTCTTCCATGAGCTTCACACAAGCACCAGCATCTACCCAAATACCTACAGCAGAATTAGGTACTTAGATCTCCACTTCTCCCACAATGAGAAGGAAATAGATCATCCAACATTCTCCATTAATTTGACAGGTTCTGCATTTACTTTGATCCTTTGTTAATGACATTCATAATCAGTCACTTCCTGCCATAATAACCTATTTGGAAGGGTGAGGAAAGCTGAATGCCTTGGAACACTGAGTTTCTGTTACACAATTCACTAGCTCCCCTTTAATCAAAAAGCAAACTGTACAAAATACATTGCTGTGCAGTGATCCAGCACATAAATGTTAAGCATTACCCAATTCTGCTTAAGCATTACTTAAATGATATATGTCCTGCTTCAGTTACTGAGAGGTCAGTCTTCTACACAAGATTAAATTAATCACCTAAAATGTGGACATCATGATCCTTTTTATTCAAATTATATTTCAGTATCTGAATTAACTGACATAACATATCATTGAGATGCAAATTTTTGAGAATTGAGAGAGTATCTGAATATTTAATTGGACAAACACTTTAAAAAAAATTGCTACCTGCATTCATTACAAGAGTATCAGATCACTGTGATGTTTCCTGCCTCCTTCTCTGAAATGTTAAATGTTAGCCTCTGTTAGAAGAAGGTATCGAGCTGGATGAATTGTTGCTCTGCACTGGCATGGCAACTTTTGGCTATTCTGGTGAGCACAAATAACAACTGAGCCACCTACTTTACTTCCGCAAATCAGTGAACCAAAGAAGTAACCAGACAGGATACATGCAAATAAAACTAGCAGGCTAGAAAAAATATGCAGTAAAAAAACCACCTCTGAACACGGGAGTCAGGATGATCATCTGTTGCAGTTATGGGGAGCACCCTCTTTCTGTCTGAATCCATTCTGATTTCAAAATCTGAAAACAAAACAACAAAACGTTTAACTCTGCAAGAGGTTAAAATTAATGTTGCCATTTGAACCGATTAATTGTTCAAATTGTTTTCAAACGAACAGCTCATTTGAAAAAGTTAATAGACACCATCACTGGTCTACTGGTCTGTTTCTAATTGCTGTTCTCTAATAATTCAATTATTACTGATAGCTTTCCCTCCCTGCAATGAATATAGCGCTATAGCTTGCCCATCTCAAGAAAAAAAAAATATTTGTTTCTGGAAACTGCAGATTTAACCTTATAGAGTGAAATCATTATTTAAAGAAACTACTCTTGATCGCAGTCTGCCATGCCCACTCAGATTTTCCCGCAATCCAATTCCTCATTAGAAATATTTAGGAATACAAAACCAAAAGAAGTCATATCCCATTTTAGAAATGAAAGTAGAGCCTACATCTTAGCCAGAACTCCAGAGAAGAAACAAGAGAACAAAAGAGAAGAAAAGAGAAAACAAGGCAGCTGCTGTTTGGCTTTCTTTGTAACATAATTTGGTACTAACATGTCAACTCTGTCAAAGTTGGCCACATTGGATTTATGTACAATTAACATGTGCTTGCTGCTGCCTGAAAAAAAATTCCAAAGCAGCTTTGTAAACAAGAGAAATCATAAAAGTTTTAATAAATTGACTTAAAAACTTTAATAGAAGCATCCTTAGAAGTAGATTCACCAATCAATGACATAATTTGTTAAATTACTGTATCTTCAACTTTTAATCACTTGCACCCTATTCAAATTTAGTTCCATCTCATCATTTTGAGGATTATTAATCTGTATTAAAATAATATGACGTTAATATCACTTCATACCAATATGATATCTGTATGGCAGCTGAACATTTTGCAGAAACATGTTCTCATCTCCCAGAAGTTCTATCAGTGCCTCCTGAGCCTTTCTGAGATTAAAGGATACTAATGAGGACATATTCTCAGTCGGCACAAAGGCAGGCTTTGTGAAAGATGGGCTGTCAAGTTCCATACACGTTTTCACACAGCGAAGCATCATTGTGTTTTGTTCCTTAGGATCATCTGAAAAAGGATACAAAAATTATTACACGCAATATATTATCCCACAGAATTTTTCATTTAATTATCATTTATAGTCTGTTCTAGCATAGCAAAATCCACTTGACTAGTCTAATAGCTGTACAAAATTGTAATGTGGAAACTAAATTCTCCTACAAACCATTCCAAGGTCCTCACTGCAGCTCAGAGCATTCCAAATCCCACTTTCACTCATGACTCCAGGTACTAAAGTTAATTTGCAATGGTTAAGACTGCCTATGTTTAAATGAACACCTACTGTTAAACTGTTGCCAGCATGGGGCCCAAGACAATAACCTTGATTCCCTAGAGCACACCCAGATCACTCAGACCACCATCACTACATTAGCTTTGTCTTGAGGACTTCAAATTTAATATTAATCATGCTTGTGTTCTTTAATTTCTAATCTGCTAATACAATTACAACAAATTACATACACAGGCAGACATCCTGTTTAAAAGAAGAACCTGACAAAGTAAGGTCTGACCTGGCAGTACAAGTTCATCCTTGCTGTCCTTTTGCAGCAGCTCATCAAGGGCACGCTGGGGAAGATATCCTAAGATGCCCAGTGAATACACTGCCTTCAGCAGCTCTATGTTGGAAATCTGAGGCAGACACTTGTTCAAGCAGCTATGAAGAATCTCAAAAAACCTTTTCCAAAAGGAGAAGAAAAGTATCTAAGTACACAAATAAGGCTACATGAAGTACATATTTCTAACAAAAACACATCTTAGAAATCTTTATTATCTTGTATTATGGTATTTTGTGTTATCTAACATTAGTGTTTGATTCTTACTTTGAGGATACAGCTACCTATGAACAGATTTAGTAGCCTGGTCAGTCTAGAACCTGTTTAGTCTTTCAGTTAGAGAAAAAAAAATATTTAGAAAAAATATGAAAAGACACAGCAATTTACCTTACAGATGAATGAAAGAGGATTATGAGCTCTTTCACAAATAAAATTAAGTACTAGAGGCCATGCATTACTCTGTAATGACTATGTAACATATTATCAGGCACTCCAAATGAAAACTTACAGATGCTTTTGGACTCTGGGAACATGGTTGAGTCGTGAATACACTCGAAGAACAGTCAAAAGGTTTTTCAAGTTAAGGAAATCAGGGTCTTCTGTCACCTTCTCAGCAAAAATATCCAGCAACTCAGTAGGCTGAAAGCCAAGTGTCTCACAGGAAGAGAGAAAAAGGATAATCTAAAAGAAAAGATAGTTTTATAAGTCAAAAAAAAAACCAAAGAAGTTGATCCTACCTGTTGATTTCATAGAAGACATTTTAAATGAAAGCAAATTTTTGTTTCTTTACTTATCAATAAATAGAACAGCATTTTAAAAATGTAACAGCTTCATCAGATTGGTATTCATAAACATTTGTTCTCCAAAGATCAAGGACAAACATGAAGAAAGGTAAGATGGAAGCATCAAATGCTCTATTAGTATTGCTATAAATTATTTGGTCTCAAAAAATTTACCTGTCTTTTGTCCCAAAGGTAGGCAGTAGAATGAATATAGTCTGCTAACGCTGAAAACAGTTTCACATTACGGTACTGGACAGTGTGACAAGCTTCCAGAATGAGAATTAACTGCCGAAATGGAACATCATGGACATTTTCTGCAACAGAAGATTAATGAAGGACAAATCATAAAAAGCAATGGGAGCTGTAGGTTGGAGACATTGAGACATTGTAGGAACAGTTTGGTTAAGGGGTGGAGGAAGGGAAAAATATGATAAGAAACTGTAGAAGACTCTGACTAGCTAGGCAAAGCTCGAATGAGCTAAAACACATTAAAAAACTGAGAGACAGAAGAAAGCAAACTGAGCCAGAATCAAGCTACAATACATCAATCAGCAAAAGGGAACAAATTAACAAAATAAGTAAGAAGATTGTGTTCCCAGGATGTCTTCTGTTCCAGGATTTTTGATTTTCAGCATGCACCAAAAAAATGCTGAAGAAAGTCACTGCTCCCTCTGTGTATGCCACCAGACCTATGTGCTGAGTTTGGTGGAAATCCTATGGGAGAAGGCAGGATGTGCAATTAAACATTGTGCCCTAACATATATGAATGACCAGGACAAATAAAAACTGTACAAGCAGCCTCAACACTTCTGGGTAATTTCTATTAAGAATGCTATTTTGCTACTTTCATGCTTTTTGAGACACAAATTCTTATGTATTTTAAGCATGAATCAACACATACTGACCACATATACTTAAGCCATGTTTTGGAAAGGTACAGAGAGAGGTGAAAGCATTAGCTTTCATTTAATATTTTTGTGGGATACAGCATGAGGCTATTAAGCAGTAGTCAATAATTAAATCCAGTAATCAAGGAAACGCTATTTTCCCTTTAGTTTACCAACTAATTACACTAAGTCACCAATCCATCCTGTAAGTTGCCAATTTCCAATTCAGATTTGTTATAAAATTTTATTTGAAATCTCTTTTCCTTGCTAAATTAAATTCTTTTTCTTAAATATGTGTACAGAAAAAATTAAAGAAAAATATGTAAGTCAGATAAATGTTAAGAAGGGCAGAGCTGACAAGAGCTATTTGCTTTTATTATTGATCAGTAATTTTCTGTCCTGCTGCTTGTCAAATGGCTCCACATAACTAAAATATCCTGTAAAACAAAGACGTTTCCTGAGTTTTAAAGGAAATCAGAAAAGGGAGACGAGACAATAATTAGGAAGAATTTGGTATAAGGAAGGGAAATTTAATTAACATATTTTTTTCTTACCCTGGATCTTTTTACTGCAGGGATTCAGGATTGGAAGGGAACAATAATTCATTGCAGCAAGAGCCAAAAACATACGCAGCGCATTTGGAAAAGTCAAACCATCTATTTCTCTCAGAACTGCCATCTAAAGTGAACCAGAGTTTATTAAATCCTTCATTCTTCGGGTATATTATCATTGCTTTCTGGTGAAGACATTATCACCAAAACTTTCCCAAAGTCCTTAGTTCAGATTTATAGGAAAGAAAAAGAAGCAAAAAACAGTAAAAGCATATAATAACTACTGTAAATTTCTTAATACACAATTATAGCAGGTCAAGTGGTCCAGACATGTGTCACTACACAAGTTCCCAGCAATTTGCCTTTATAAGGTTATTTTAAAAGAAAAAAGCCTCATTAAAGGTCATTTCCAAATAAGGTGAATACACATCTTCTACCAACTTTTAAGAAAGAAGCAGAAATAAAATAGACACAGTTAACTTAAAAGTTCATAGCAGTCCAATTATGGTTTTGCATGTGCATGAAAACTGTAAGCCTCCAAAGTGATTTAACAGTATGTGAGTGGCCTGTATTTTACATAAACACCCAGCTACAAATGTAGACTGAGGCAGAGTCAGCTCTGATGCCAGAAAGGAGACTTCATTTATAAAAGCCATCATTAGCTTGATATAAATGAGAGTAAAAATTAAACTACAAATTGACTGTTAAAATACAATATTTTCACTGTATACATATCAGAGATTAAATACAAAATTCATCTAAAAGAAATTGCCCTGTAAAAATATAGCACCCTGTGGGCTCAGAATATTACGTGCTCTCTGTAGTTAACAAGTGCAAATGTTATTTTCCTCTCAGTTTTATGATGTTTCATGAATGCTATTAAAACCTCTGACATCAGAACCCTACAGTTATGTGATGAAAACACCAGTAGGCCCTGTTTGAAAGAAGGTTTCCAAAAGGATTTTTAAATCAGGGGACAAATCCCAGTAACCCTGCCATAATACCTACAGCCTGCTCCCAGCCATTGTATTTCCCAGGGGACCTACCACATACACAGGAAAGCAACACCATGAGCTTGGGGAGTTCTGGCATCTCACTGCCTCCAGTCCTCCTGCCCTGTACAGTTACTGGACTTGGCCTCAGCACCAACCACTTTCCTGTCACCTTCTTCAGCCACAGGCTGGGCAAGGGAACCAGGAAACAGCCTGTGAGCGCTTCTATGAAACACCACATGGCCACTCAAAGAGGTGAGGGCACTGCTGTTTTACTGCCTCAATCTGTTTTATTACCAGCCTCCAAATATAAGTTCCTCCTACAGATATAGCTGGACTCTGATACATACGGCAAATACAGTTACCTTTCTATTACATTTTCTCTTTCAGTGTCTGCAAAGAACCATACACAATTTATAAACTATGCAAGAGCAGAGGCTTTGTGGGAGTAAAAATGAGCCTCCAACTAACTTTACCTCTAATTTCTTTTTCAGAAAAACTGGAGCATCTTTTCCCAGGCATTTCATCAGGTTTTGCAGAATAAAGATGTCTCTGATGCTTGAAATGCGCTGCTCCACTAGTAACCTGATGGAGAAACACACACAAGAGCTCTCCTCATTTCAGCACAAACAGGTAAGTACCCCCCAACTCTCACTGATGTAGCCCCCAAGTGAAAGCTGCAATTCCTTGCTCTTCTCTCATCTTCCTTTTTTTTTAATGCTGACAAGACTACATGACATAGCTGCAACACAGATATTTTACACATGGAAACAATTATAAATGCTTTCTTAATGTTAATCCTGATAGATGAATTGTTGTTGCTAATACACTTAACAGCAGGGACCTGAGCAGACTGCACAAGCAACAGTGCAAATATGAGTGCTGTTAAGCCTCAAGGAATTAACAACCTTCTGCAGAAAAAGAAAATTGCATATTTTTATCTTCAAATCATCGATGCGCGGGCTAGTTCTGAAACAGACAGGAAACTCAGGAATGGACACAGACAACAACTGGATGCAAGTGAGGAACAAAACCAAACAAACAGTGCTGTGGGCTGAACAGGAGATAACACAGAGATTGTCTGCACAAGATGAAGATGCACCCCTAGCACCTCCTCTTCTGACTCAGTGGGTGGCATTGTAATTGTTAGGTCTGAACCACCCTTAAATATACCTGTACAGGTAAACATACCTACAAAAATATTAAGTGTCACTTTCTAAGGCAGTGCACTGCCCTGAAACCCATCCCTGCAAATGGGCCAGAGCTCCAGACATCAGGACAGAAAAGTGTAGATGGCACTCCTGCTTTCCACCAACTTTTAAGAACTGTGTACCTGTGCTTCCAGGAGAACTGGTTTTTGGGCATCACATCCACTTTCTCAAAGCAGAACATGATACAGGGTAAAAAGTACTAATCCATGGCAAGTTTTGTGATAGCCTCAGTAAAATCAATCTCATGGGAAAGAGCATTTCTGGTTGCACACATAAATCACACGGGCCCAGAAAAAAAGCCAAAGAAGTTATTCTGATAAACCACTACACAGAGGGCTTGCTGGACACAACTAGTCTTCATCAAAGTTTTCAATTACTAAACTGCAAGAAAATATTCCCAGGCTGCTAAACAATACTTTTCATCATGAAAAATCAGACAGGTCCCTAAGTAAGATGGTCTCATTATCTCCTGTCTGCATACAGATGAAAAAGGGATAGATATGTGAAGGGACTTGATCAACATCACAAAAAACCTGCACTGGTGGAGCTGCAGTCAGAACACAATCCCCTGCAAAGCAGCCTAGCACCCTTTACCAGTGGAAGCCCTCCTCCTTGAAACTGCAAAGACAGTGCCAAAATTCACCGTCTAACACAGCTCTAATGTCATGGGATCATTTAAATCCTAAAACCACAAAATGTATTTTGTGTGCAGACATACCCTGGATGATTTCTAACAGACAAGCATTTCAACAACATTTAAATATGAAGGACATGTGAAAGATATATTTTTCTCACTGTAATCCAGCTTGAAGAGCGCTCACATTCTTGTCTTTATCCATCCCTGCTAAAGTAGTTGCCAAAACTGAGATACATCGGTTATCAAGTTGATTGAGCTTCTCCTGTTAAAAGTTTTGACAATGTCGGATTATTTCAAATCAGTAAAAGTTTCAGAAAAGAAAAACTGACTACTTTTAATCTGTAACTGCCATTTTCTTTCCCCCCCTGAAAAGTCAATTTACAAGCTTTAGTTCTACAGAACCCACAAGGTCTCACGTCAGTCAAACTTAGTTGACTTGGAAGAGGTAATGATTTGTGAGATTTCTGTTTTCTTTTAAATCCAAAATCAGGCAGTGGTTTCAAAAGTTAAGGAAATTAGAAACACACACAAATGAATTATGGGAACTGTTTCCACGGACCATCAGACTAAATCAGGGATGTAACCCAACTCTCTCTGATGCTGCACAGCTTCCCAGAATTACCCGCTGGTCATCCAGCCCAAACTGAGGAGCAGGGTTTTCCCACGTACCTGGCACACCCTCACCAGGGTCTGGAGCAGGAGCGTGTTCTGCGGCACGCCGAGGTTCACCAGGGCGTGCAGGCTGAACACCAGGTCCCCGCGCGTCACCCTGCGCGCGTCGCGCAGCAGCTGCTGGCACAGCTTCGCGAAAGCCGGGTGCTCGAAGATCAGCTGCCTCTCGTAGCGCTGCTGCTCCTCCGACAGGTTCTTGTAGAGCCTCCAGGCCATGGTCAGAGCGTTTGTGTAGTGCTTGATGGAAACAGCCGCCTCTGCAGCCAGGTCCAGCGCGTCGCAAGGACAGGAGCACTTCTGGAGGCTGGTAAAGAACGGGTCACTGTGATCCACAGCACGCTTCGCTTTGAAGCTCCCAGCATCATCCAACTTTTCAACTTCCAAGGAGCTCTGGGAAGCCTTCTCGCTCACCAAAGCCTCTGCACCTGTGCTATAAACATCTGTCTTTTGAGATGCAAATCGAAGAGACGATCCATGCAGAGAAGGCAAAATATTTATAAGTAATTTCCTGAAGTTCACATTTCCTAAGGGATCCCTGTATCTGCCAATCCACAAAATGTGTTTTCTTGTTGTGGCTGAAGATTTGGGAGTGAGCACGGAACTGTACCTATGCACACATCTGACAGTATTTAACAAATAACTTATTTTATTATTCATTTCTGCTAATGTCTCATGAACAGATTTGAAACGCCAACTCAAAGTAAGGGATCCGATGACATTCTACCAGTGGAAACAGTCCTGGAGAAACTGCACAAGATCACACATCTGTAGAAACAATTAAAAATTAAGGATTAGTTACCAGACTTTCAACTCCCCCGGTTTCAATTGCCAAATCTGCACAGTTTTACAGGAAGGGAGAAGATTTGGTAAAAGACCTCCGGAAAATGATTTGCAGAGAGGCTTTTATTTGGTCTCCTACATTTCAGTCAAATATCCCAGCACAAGGGCAGCTCTTGCTTCCTCCTTGCTGCTCTACCTGCCAGCTCTGCCGGGAAGCAGAGTCTTTTTCTTAAGGACCTTTCCCCAAGTACACGCGTCTCCCACCCGGGCTCTGGAGGGTCCCTGCAGACTTTCAGCAGCGGGTAACGGGATCCCACCCGCCAGCCTGCCCCAGCCTGCCTGCCATCCCGGCACACTCGCGGGCGCTCGCTCTCCCGGTGCCGGGGACAAGCCGCTGGCTTTCGGGATCACTTCCCGCTGGCCCTGGGGGCGCTGCCCAGCAGGGCGGGACAGTACACGAGGACAGAGGTCTTTCGGCGGCTCCGCAGCGGCTCGGAGCACGCCGCAGGAACGGCGGCGCTGGCGCCGAGCAGGGCCGGGGCTCCCGCGGACGCGTTACCTCGCACGCGCACCGCCGTGACACCGGGCCCGGCGCGCCCCCAGCTCCCGGCGGGCCGCGCGGGACGGACGGCGCGGGCCGAGGGACAAACTGCCGCGGCGCGCGGCGCGTTGCTGAGCAACGCCAAAGCGACCGTTGGAGGGCGGCGCGCGCATGGCCAAGTTCGTGGTGGCGGGTGAGGGGAGAGCCGGGAGCCGGGTGGGCTGCACCGGCGGCGGTGGAACCTTGTACCGGGAGCCGGGCGGGGCAGCTCCGGCAGCGGCACCTTGCACCGGGAGCCGGGCGGGGCAGCTCCGGCAGCGGCACCTTGCACCGGGAGCCGGGCGGGGCAGCTCCGGCAGCGGCACCTTGCACCGGGAGCCGGGAGGGGCAGCTCCGGCAGCGGCACCTTGTACCGGGAGCCGGGCAGGGCAGCTCTCCGTGCTTGCAGCAGTGGCCCTGTGTGCAGGCTTACCCCCGTGCCCCTTTGCGGCTCTCCGGGAGCCGTGTTCGCACGGAGCGCAGCCTCAGGTGGTCCCGGGTCAGCGCTCCCCCTCATCCCGCCGACGAGGCGTCAGCATCTCTGCTGCTGTGCCCCCAGGAGTGGCCTCCTCGGCCCCTTGGACGCTGGCTCGGGAATGTTTTTCACCTGCAGAATTACTCTTCCTTAGCTAGCTCACAATAAACAATGTTTGGTCTTTTAAGCCCGTATCAGTGAATGACAAAACCATCCAATTGTGCTGCTGTTGCTATGTTTGCAGGTAAGGCAAACTGCCCTTACTATGCCAAAGCTGAACTCCTGGCTGACTATCTCCAGACTAACTTGCCCAACTTCAGGGTTCACAAGATTACTCAGCACCCTGACAAGTGGGAGGTAAGAGATTGTAAATCAAGTAGCTGGTAGGTGCTCCAGTGCTCTACAAACCAAGAAATGTGCTTATCTGCAGTATGTTTCTTCTTCTCCTGTATAAGTGGTTGGCTCTGTAGATAGAGGTGCTGCAGAAGCATTTCTGGCTGTGAGAGCCATGCAGAGGAAAGGTTACAATGTTTTGAGCAACTGACATCTCTGAGTTTTACTACAGAAAATGGGCACAGAGTGTGGACCAGCCTCAACTCTATTATGTCAATAAAAAGTTCAAGGTGGTTTTACTTGCTTGCTTGGTTTTCTGGGGTATTTTTTAAAGTATAAATGGCCGTTCAGCCTGTAAATCTTTTGCTCACTGTGATTACATATACCTTCAGAGTTCTTTCTTGTCAAGAGCCTTTGTGGCATTCAAGGGCTTTGAATTACAGTGGAAGTATGAAGTTAAATATCACATATTTGTTTACAGTGTGGATGGGCCTGTCTGAGTATACTTATGTCATAGACATGCTGCCTATAAGGCTCTGAAAAAAACTGCAGTCTTACTCCATGAAATAGACAGTACTGTGGTATTTATTACCTTGTGTATTTTGCTTTACACCTCCACCAAGTAACTCAAACAGTTAAGTGAGAAGCAATTAACCTCTTCATCTTACTTACCTTCTGTGGCTCAGTAAGAATCCTCAGATTACTCTCTGCTTCACAACATTGCTGCCTTCTGTACCACTAAGACAACTAAGTGAAATCCAGACCTGGAGGTGAGCTGTCCCACTGTATCACCATACCTTGCTTTGTGTTATTCCTGCATTTTGTACCCACTGGGAATTAAATTCTGAAGCACCTTGTAATTATATATTGAGAGGAAATAGTAAGAAATGCTTGTAGTTGTAATGTTTAAATGTTATCAAATGTGATGTATTAAAACATCTGGTGGGGATGTCATCAGCAGTGGCTTCATGACATTTGTGAAACAAATGGATGGAAACACAGTCAGTCTCCTATCATTTGGAGAGAACTGTTGGACCGTGGAGGGAAGGGTCAGCTTCTGGGAGGACTGAATGATTTTCTGGAATATGCTCAGGTAATAAGCTGCCTTTAATACTGTAAGCCCACGTTGTACAACATTGTTGTTCCTTTTTCCTCCTTCAAACATAAAATAAAGCAATTGTTAATGTTACCTTGATGGGTTTGGACTGCCATTTGCTTAGGGATCATCCTTTTTGTTCTTAGAAGTATTATGGCATCACTTCAATGATGCTGAGTGAGGAGATGTTAGCCATTGCTGAGGAGAACCTGCGGGCACATCTTGAAATTGTAAAAGAGGATGAAGAGATTAAAAGTCTTATCAATCCTATGCAGATCTGGATTACCAGGTGAGAGTGAAGAGAGTATCTGTGAACTTTTACTCTGTTCAGAAGAATGCACTTTTTCCTATCACATATAACAGGTGTAACCATCTGAAGTTAATCACAAATCCCTGTAATTTCATGAATTGACTTGGTTCTGCACCCTCACTATTAGTATTTAACTTTGCAATTAGTATATGACTTAGAAATAATTTATGGTTTTGTTAGGTTCTACACCAGTTCAAAATGAGGGGTATGAACAGGCATCATTTGGACCTCAGATCAGTTTAGGGAAAAAGAAGTATAAGCTAGAAATAAGCAAGAAATTTTCTAGCAAAATAAGCTAGAAATTTTATGGTGCAGCTATCTTGCATTAAATGTTGTTGGAAATATTAGAGTAGGTAAAGAGTAGGTCATTACTTATAGTAATTCCTGTATTTCTAGTGGTCCTAATAGAGCACCTTAAAAAATTGTGGTTCTATAAAGACATAAATTTTAAGTGGTGGCATTGACTGAAATGCACAGGATGGAGAAGACTTCAAATGAAAGGCTTCAGGAATGAAAGGAGGACCCAACTCCTAATTCTTAACCTGTTAAAATGACAAAAGGAGCAGTAAAGGGTACAAGCTAATGGTATCTTTTAAGTGTAATCTAGTACAAAATAAACACCTTTGTGTTTATGTAATACTTCCAAACAAGCAGTGGTTCATTGTTAACTGTAACTTTTCTACATGCTCTCTTACCAGTGCATCAGCTCCAATCTGTTATCATCTGATCCCGCTGTTGGCAAATGGAGAAGTGTTTGGGATGACCACAGAAATCAGTATCCATTTGCTTGACACTGAGCAGTTTAAGGAAATGCTTCACGGCATTGTAATGGAAGCTGAAGACATGGCATTCCCACTTCTCCGCAGTATTTCAGAGCACACAAAAACAGATCAGGCTTTTATTGATGCTGATGTTATCATTGTTCTTGATGATGTCCTCTTAAACCTTGAAGTCCAATCCCTTGAGAACTACATCAGAGAAGTGAGTGAGATCTGCCAAGTGTATGCCCCCTTGATTGAGAAGAATGCCAAGAGTGAGGTCAAAATCATTTCATCAGGAAAAACCTTTGCAAACCTTAAGGCAACAATGTTAAGGATGTATGGCCCATCCATTAGGCCTGAAAATATAATTGCCATTTCAACATCCTGGGAAAGTGCAGCTAAAGCCATGCTGGCCAGGAAGCTGAATATGAACACAGCAGGTGAATGTTTATTTAGCATTTGGGGAATTCAGTGCACCTTCAAGAGTATATATTTAATCCCAGAACACAGTTGATGTGCATGCAGAAATGCACAGTGGTGCACCCACTGAATTTCTTGGCTGTACAAAATGCCAGAGTCTTTGCTAGCTCTGAGATGCAGCCCTGCCACTCTGGTGTGTATTTCATGCTGGAAATATGCTAAGGAAGACAATTGTTTTGCAGATTGGGAACTAGGACTTCAAGATTGCATTTGCACTCTGTAGTGCATTGTTGTTTTGGAGCTGTGAATAAACATGACAACATACTGCTGTGCAGATAATGAGAGTAAAGTAGAACTGTGTTGTAGTATTATTTTGAGGTTAATTAACTTCCATTTTCAGGTCAATTGTTATAGCTTTGTTTTATTTGCACAGTTCTGCACTGCATAGCAAAGGGGTGCTCTGACAGTCTGCTCAGCATCAGGATTCTGTGAGTGTTGCATGGCTAGAACTGGTCATTGATGAAAAGTCTAGATATTTTGAAGCCTAATAAAATAGAAAAGCAAGTTAAGAGACTGAATAGTCTATCAACAGGTTATTTGAGAAAATCCTTTTGCCCCAAAGCAGGTAGTTTTTTTAATGATAGTTTTTTAGTGTTTTTATATTTGTTTTTAGAGGATTTTAAAAGAAACCTAGCTGTATGTTTGCAATATGATTTGACTGTTTTAAGAGTTAAAGATTTACTAGATTTTGTCTATTATTTACAGTAACATGATATAAATTAAAGCTTCTTTTTCAGCTTGTGATGAGGTTTCATATGTTAGGGAGAACTTGGTTGCATTTTTCAGGTCAAATAATTTCTGCTACCAAGGCAGGGCACAGATTTGAATAATTCATTTTGAAAAGGATTTATGAAGCCCATTTTTCTGAAAGTATTTGTCTTTTCACTTTCCTTTGTTGCAGGAGTTAAAGATGTGATTGTTTGGGGCAATATTACTGGGTCTAACTGCATTGATTTGTCACATGCAAAACTTTATGGATATGAATGTGCTATTCGGGGCCCTCCTAATTTTCAACGTCCTTTGTTGAATATGATTTATGATAGGTACAGTACAGATTTATTTCTTTCAAGTAAAATTAAATAATTGCTTTTAATCCATGCTTATCTGGATTGTCTAATAAAACAACAAGAAATGTTTTTGTTTTCAAGATTTGTCCTTACTGATTGGCACTGTACATAAAGGAAAACACAAGTTGAGGTACTCCATCTGCAAAAGAAGTTGGGTAGATCCTAGTGCTGTGCTACTGCACTCTCCTGCCAACTCTGTTTATAACTATATTTTTCCTACATTTTAAATGGATTTCTCTTATATCATGAGCAGTTTATAAGAAGTGATAGAAGTCCAGGTAGTGATTTAGATGTCTAGTTTGCATGAAGGAACTTTGAAATGGTATTAAATAGATTTCTGAACCTGAATTACATGGAATAGGTCTGAGCATACTAATGTTGTCAGTTTCCCAAGACAGATGATTTGGTAATATATGTGAAAAGGATACCTAGCAAGTAGATAGCTTCCTGTGGAAGGAACAGTAGCAGAGAAAGGGTGGGTGCAGTGAGGGGGCAGCAGATGTTACATACATCCAGGCCTGGCTATCTGGAGCTCCCACTCTAGTCTAGACTTAGCATTTACTGGAGAGCAGACATTTCTATGTTCTAGGCTTGTACTGAACCTCTCACAGGCAGACTGGTTTGTGGCTAGGCTCTTACAGAAGACAGTAATATATCAATTACATATAAAATATTAAATTACATGTAAAATATAAATTACAGTAATAATAGAGGTTAAGACTTAAGTAAATGGCCTAACTTTGTTAGACTTTTTTCTCTGTCTGTAAAAATGCCTTGCTTTCAGCAGCGATGTTTGAGTAAGTTTTGACTATTTTCTTTCCTCAGGTTTAGTTCTTTTTTCTTTAGAAAACTACTCTTCCTCAGTCATCTTAGTTTGTCATGCTTTTTCTCTCCATGTTTTGTTGGCAGCGAATGGATCCACTCAGAGCTGGTGTCGGCGCAGAGCACGCTGGGTTCCCGGGTGTCCCGTTGCAAGGGAATGTTACCTGCTCATGCCATAGCCACGGTGCTGCGGTACTGGTACCATGGCTCTCCTTCTGAGGAGATCATTTCTGTGGGAATACTTAGTGAAGGTAAAGCTGGTTTTGCTTCACATGTTCTCTTGTAGCTTTGCCCTGCATATAATAGCTTTCCTCATCTATAATGTTATTTTTAATCAGTATTTTTCATTTAATAAAATCTTGTAAAACAAATCGTGTGAGGCTAAGAGTTTGTTTCATCATAAGAACTTCCAAATCTAACAGAGCTTGTGATAATGCTCACTTTTCAGAGGCATCTCTTAGGTTAATGTTGTCTTTTTGCAAATGATCTCTTAGTCTTTTCGTTTAAATGCTTTTCTGATGTATGTGTTTTGTGCAAGAACTCTTTATAATTCTTAGAGCCTAGCCAATGAAAGTGTGTTCCTCTTGTGTTGTTATGTAAACCAATAAGAGGAATATTTCACAGCAGCCATTTAACCCTTATGAAATCAATAATTTTTCCCCTTTTTTAAGATGCACAACTGATACACAATTGTGTTATTACAACACAGGAAAGACGCCTGTTGGAGATGGTCCAAAGGAGGGCCTCATGAAATGATCACAGGGATGCCTCTCTTATGAAAACAGGCTGAGAGAGCTGAGGTTGTTCAGCCTGGAAAAGAAAAGGCTCTGGAGAAGAAAAGGTTCTGGAGAGACCTTATAGCACCTCCCAGTGCTTAAAAGTTCTTCTAAGGAAGATGGGGACAAATGTTTTAGCAGGACCTGTTGCAATAGGAGAATGGGCAATGGATTTAAAGTGAAGGAGGGTCAATTTAGATTAGATATAATTAAGTTTTTTTACAATGAATGTGATAAGACAGTGGAACAAGCTGCCCAGAGAGGTGGGAGACGTCTCAACCCTGGAAACATTCAAGGTCAACTTGGATGGGGCTCAGTTACATTTGAAGATGTCCCTGCCCATGGCAGGAGGGTTGAACTAGAGACCTTTAAAGGTCTCTTGCAGCCCAAACACATCTGATGCTATAATTCATGCACATCTAACTGAAATACAAAGTTACAGTAAAAGGGACATTCTTTTTTGATCTGTAGATTGAAAAAGGCAGTCTCCATTTATAATGAGATCTTACAGTTGTAGACTTTTGCAAGTCTGTAGGACTTAGTGTTGACACTGGTGAGGATGTAATCAGAAATAACATGTTTTGTCCTTTTCCCCCCCCTCTTCTTCAGGTCAGTTTTGCATTCCTGAAGGAATTATCTTCTCTATGCCAGTGAGGCTCCAGAATGGTAACTGGGAAGCCATGACAGAACTAGAAATTAATGAAACTACCCAAAAAGTTCTGTGGCGCTTAGGCCATGAGCTGGTTCAGGTGAGGGTTACTTGAGTCTTGTGTATGCCCATTCTGCCACCTATGGGCACGTTGTGACACAACTTTGAGCACAGACCTTTAAGTGTTAGATGTACAAACTGCACACATGCACTTAGGCATGGTAAAGACTGGGTATTTATAAGTGTAAGGTAAGGTTTGTGTATTGAAATTAACAGACAACTGTTCTGCCCAAAAGGAGATGATAAAATAAGTTTACCTATGTACATGTTGAATTTGCACCCCAAAGTTCTGCATACTTTGTGCAAAACAGAAATATTTCATTTAATGTTTCTACATTCTATGTTGATTTTGCTTATATTGCATTCAGAGTATGTCTATGCTAGTATACATATCTTTTGGCATATTTATGGCTGTGACTTTGCATGAATGAAGGCTTACTAGAATTAGGGATTTTTCAGAAAATACAAAATCATTGAGTACTATTTTCATAATGAACCTCTTGTCACTTAGTGAGACAAAAAGAATTTATTTGTACTATTGAAATTTTTAAAAAGACTGGTCCCAAACTCTACATTCCAGCTTTAATCAGGTTCTGTGATCTTCAGTCATACTAGTAATTTGTAAGGATTACTTTGTTTTAACATATTTTAAGTTTGTGCTAGAAATTAGTGCAGATTAAAAGAACGGGTTGTATTAAAATATGCTTTTTCTTTCATTTAGGAAAAGCTCGTTGCACTAAAGGAAATAAATGAAATGCATCCATATGAAGCAGAATAAAAACTCCACATCTTCTCCCACGTGTTTCTCTACTGCTTTTCCTATCATTTTGCTTTTCAAGTTTTGTCCTCATTCATCAAAAGAAGAACAGATAAACACTAAATCATGTTTCAGTTTTGTTTTTTCACTTTTCCCTCTATTTTCAGGTTGTGAAATTCCTGCTCTTTTCCAATGTTCTCACAATTTCTTTCTAATTTTCATTTCTATAGACCTTTTTCCTACTTTGTTTTCTTTCTCCCTTCCTTCAGATTCTTTTCAGTATCAGCCTATTCTTTATTATGAGCTGTTCTTCGCCATTAAGGATGGGCTGAAGAATGGGGAAACTTTTCCGAGTTAGATACCCAGAGCCTCTACTGAGCACAAAACCTTTTGGTTTTCCATGGTTGGTTTTTGGGAAAGGGCTAAAGACACAGTAAGACATTCTTCATGAATGCAGGATTTAATTATTTGGCTAACCATGATCTTGTTTAACCCAGACAGGGAATTCCCAATGAGATAAGAGTGTCCTTCCCTGTCTGCTCTCTACCTGTATGGCACTGCTGTTCTGTAGAGCTGTCCTGTTCCTCTTGTGTCAGCATGCAATGCTAAGCAGAGGCCTTAACACTGCTAGCAGCAATGTGCTTAGTTGTGGCCTTCTCCTGTGACATCAGTATCAGGTGTTCAAGTATTCCCAAAGTGCCCTGCTTTATCTCCTTGCATGTGGAAGTATTTTAGGAGGCTAGCAAAAATAGCTCATGTTTTGCCTTTTTTTTTTTAAACAGAAATGGAAACCTTACCTACTGGGTCACTTTAGCTAGAGTTTTCTGGAGAAAAAAATGCTGGAAATTCTCATATTAAATAAGGTTTCCATTGCCCAAAAGAGCAAACTAAAAAGAAAGTCTAAACATTGCTGTAGCTTTTGCAGTATTTTCCTCATTAAAAAAATCTGGGAAATCTCTAGGTGGAAAAAAATTTCAAAACCAGCACAAATGTAACATTTTTAACCTGTAGACCAAAGTAAAATTACTACTGATTTTAATGAGTCTAAGATTTCATTTGCATCTAACCATGCAAGTGGGTTTTTTCAGACCAATAAACTATTGCAAAAACATAGTTTAATGCCTAAAATGTTCATATGAAAAATTTGAGGACTGTCACATACAGTGAGTAGATCTTTTGTAATTCCAAATATTTTTTTCAGAGGTACTGAAACACAGTGTTTTTGTAATAAAATATCTTCTTAGGAAAAATTGATTTTTAAACAAAAAATATTTTTATATATCTCCTTAGTGACAAGTTCATCTTTGTTTCCATGTTTTTCTTATTTATTTAATGAGTTTCAAGAGAATACTCATGTGTTTTAAGTCAAACATAATTAAATTCTTGTTTAAACGGAATTGTTGAGGAACCACTTTTACTTGCATCTTTGGTGTCTTAAATGATGAAGATTGTGTTAATGATGTTCCTGTACTTGCTAATTTTTTAATCAGATATGTTTGAAACAAAATAGAAAGCTTCCTGTTCTTTGAATCAGTTACATATAGTTGCAATAAATTCATTATTTCTGTTCAAATGGAGGTTCAAGCTCTGAATGGGGGAAGACTTCTTATATGAGGAAACCAAGATAATTTACTGTCTGATTAGGACAGGACTGGGAGGGGTGTCTTGCTGGTCTTAGGAAGAGGAGCTCAGAGAGCTGGACTATCACAAGTGGTCTGGAAGAATCTGGGATTCTATGCAAAGTGTATATGGGAGAAGCAACATTTAGAGGAACTGAGATATTATTGTAAGTATCTTCATGGAATAGTTCACATGGAAATTGTAGAGGTAGGTGTTGTTAAAAGACTTGAAGAGAAGGGTTGGGAACCATTCATTTCATGGGAAGTAGTCCCCAGGGAATTAGTTTCCAGTAGTGTATGCACAGAAGATTGGCTGAGTTTCTGAGGAGCATCTGGAGGCAGATGTCTCAGGAGAAAATAGCTGGGAGGGATGCTACCAGTCCAGTAGTCTCTAAAAACTACCTGTTTTTTCTATAATTCATTTTCCAAGATAGAAAAGTTAGCTTCTCTAATATGTATTTACATTTGGGCTTTTTCTATATGAATAGGCTTTAGCAATCTTACTCTTTGAATTCCTTTATTCTGCCAGTGGAGATAGTTCAAACAACCTGCAGGTCAAGCACCAGCAGTGCACAGCTGTTAATGAGAGGGAAAATACCTTTTCCTGCTATATATAAGTAGACCTATCTGACTTCTGAGTCACCAGCTGAAAAGCTCTCTTCTCAGAGACGGGGAGCAGAAAGAAAAAGCTGCTTGGGATGTCTCACCTATCCTAAATTATTCTAACTGGATTTGTCTAGTGGTGTGCAGGGGAATTCAGGTCTTTTCTCATGAAGCATAAGTGAATGGAAAAGCTTTTATTCCTAGCTTTTTTTTTAGGAGAAAAAGAAAGAAAAAAATAATAGGAAAGCTAAAATATGGTAACATATTCAACGTTGGTTACAGCTATTACTTAGTACTTAGTCATCAGTAAGTTCGGATTTTCTATAAGTAATAACCAATTTCTGGGACACATTTTTTCCCAAGTCCCTAAGTCATGTTATGTATGCAGGATATTCATGGTATCGATGACTCTTTCTACCTGGCTGTTATGGTAACCGTTAAAAAATTTATGAGAAGGTCTTTAAGTTGTATGTGTCTTACAAATGTTATATATAGATTCCTCTTAAACCCTAGCATTTGGGTATGCTGAAGAGCTTTGTGGTTGGTCTGAACAATTCTAGTTCTAGGACATTACCACTAGGGCTTACTATTTTTCTTCTTTGTGTAGCTGCCCCAACTCTTTGTTACAGCACACTGTGCTTTCTGCATTACTCTGTCAGCTTCTACCTCATTTTCAGTCTCTATAGCAACAGTTTCTCAGCAACTGGGAAATGCTTAGTAAAGGCCTCTCAATTTAGAAATATTGCACTCCAATCATAAAAAAAAAAAAAAGCTTTGAAACAAAGATCAAAGAAGTTTTATCTTTAATAATTCAGGATATTTATTACTAATTAATTAGTGTTCTCTGTTTTGACTGCTTAGACAATTACCTGATACTTTGATCTGGGCCTTTGCTAGGCATTTGTTGTGAGCAGCTTTAATTTAAAAGCAAAACCTTTAGAACTGTGTCTTGAAGTCAACTTTTAAGTGCTGTAAAACAAACTACTGGACTTCTCTGTCAGTGTCATCTGACTTCTGGACCTTCAGTAAGTAATGAGAGGAAGGTAAGCGCAGCTGCTGTATTTAAGAGGAGACAATAATTTTGGCCTTTGAATAAAACATAGAATATCTTCACCCTTCACAGGAAACATAAGTAACTGTAGGTTCTTTTATGTATATTTAAGATGTTCATCATATGTTGTCTGATTTCAAAAGAAAAGTCTCTGTGATCAAGTTGATTGATCTGTTGGGAGGTTTCTGCCTTACTTCATGTGGCTCGTCTTTCTCTGTACTTTAATTTAATTATGTAACATGCTTCAAAATACATTTTATTTGCTAAAGTACATATTCTGAGAACCTGTATGTCAAACAAGTACATGTAAGTAATCAAGTGTCACTTTTCTTTCACATTTCACTAAGAGTCAAGAAAAAGGCTATCCTTGTTTTGCACATAAGAGTATTCATGTTAATGGGACCAGGACTGTTAACTGTAACAATTTACTTCCTGAGTATTTGTACATAATTTTAATTTTTTGTTTGTTTTTTAAGTGTTTTTCACTATTAAAGCACACAAGTAACTGATATATAACACAGGCTGAAAGAGTGTATCAATGGGCAAAGTTACTTCAGATTTCATGGGCAGCAGATACTGCTTGTGCTTTCACGTTTTGTTCATGTGCTAACACTGAAGTAGATTCTCTTTGTTTCACCCAGGCACTCCCACTGCAGTCAAGATCTGGACTGTCCACAGAGTTTTGTATATGAAAGTGTAGACTGTACATACATTAATAATGTCTTCTGTAACTTTTTGGAAAGAGGGTTCATAGATATGATGTAATTTGGTAAAACACATAAATACATGGTTGACTTTGAGACTATGAATACCCTAGTACAAGACTATAGTGTGTTTTTCCATTTGGGTGATTTAAATGTTAGACATTGTGTTGTACTGGACAGAGATCTGGTCATCTTACAGTAAGTATCAAGCATTCATATTTTATGCATGCCGTGTAACTCAGTAAGTCAGTGGATCTGTTCTTATTTGAGTGAGCAAATTCTAATGAGTTCTAATTTAAGTGAGTTTAACCTGAATATTTTTACATTCTTCCTGTCCACTTTCTTTATTTTATGTACCTCTGGTACAGAGAAAATAAAGGAGGTAAGCTGTGCATTTGTAAGTCTACCTTCTAGATTGCTACATGTAGCTTTCACCAAACACTTTTGTTTAATTCATTGCGCTGTGTCTTCTGATTTCACTGATTTCTGTACATGAACTTTTCTGTCAAGTTATGCAGAGACTTCTACTACTGCAGCTATTTTAGGAACAGTTGTATCATATTTTCATATATATTGCATATGAATATCTATCTATAGGCAAACTTATGTGCCTGTGTAAATGCTGGACAGAGCTGTTGTTTTGCAGAACCCTTAGTAAGAAAGAAAATAGAATAGTGGAAAAGAAACATAGTGGTATTTTTTTCAAAGAAGGACTACAGTAAAAACTGTGCCATTGTAGTCTTGAATGAAAAAGACTATTAAAACAAATCTGTATCTCAATATTTTAAGCATCTAAATTTAGGTTATGGCTGAAATTTAGAGACTGAAACACAAATAGCAGCTTTCACCAATTAAAATGGTGAGGAGCATATTTATGGTAGACTCAATAATTTTAGATCATTGAATATTTATGCTTCATAAATGGCCAGTATTCTGTCATGTTTATGACAAATGATCAATGATTCTAACTGAAAAAATGTAAGAAGTGAACATTTGTTTAAGTTCAGATTTAACATCAAATTTATTATTTAAGTTTTAGATAATTTCCAACTCTTAAATTTTTATTTATTTTAGCAAACTTTCCCTTTGTTCTGCACAATAAACGATATAGATTGCCTTTGGAATCTTGTGTGACCTAGATCCATTATTCCTAGTGTTTTGCAATTGCAGTGTTATCTGAAAGATAGTTACTACTAGTTAATTCATACTTACATTTCTGTGATTGGAAATATAATGTAGTTTAGAGCATTAGTGAAATAAATCCTGAGGGGAGACATTCAGTTTCCACTACTGCAGGGACGTAACTACTTTTGCTTTCACAGTTGTTAATGTAAGTAGGTACATGGTTAAGCTTTGTTTTCCCCTTCCATAACAGCTCAATAAGAAATAATGTTAGCTCAGCCTAAAACTTTAGTTTTGCTTGAAAATTGTAGAAAATACTTTTGAATAATTGCAATCAGTGAATCTGAGGAAGAGTTTGGTGTAGATATGCCCTCTATGACCTGAAATTGTACATTGTACCCTGTAGTAATCCTGCATGTAAACACCGAGCTCTTAATAGTGAAAGATCTCATTTCCTGTACTTAAAACTGTTTTGAGGATTGGTTTTGCTGTGCTACAGTTTTGCAGTTACTTGAATTACTCCTATTTTATGCTGAGCAGAGAGCTTGCCATTTGCTGGCATTTCTCTGCACGTGGCACCAAAACTATTTTGTTTAATGTAATTCTGTTTAATTTAATTTCTGAAACGCATCCAGTGAATTGTTCAGATTAAAAGGTTTAATTTGAATGGTTCAATATGTCTCTGTGTAGAATATGTGGTTTTACACTTTGGTTTGTTTTGTTATAGAATGCCTAATGCCATCTGTTAATTTCAAATGGATCCAGACTTGCAGGGTAAGGATTTTTCTTATTTTTCCCCAACTTTTCTCAAAAGGCATTTCTGTGTCTTTTTGAACAGAAACTACTGAATTTTAATGAAATCATGCCACCTTGAGAATCTCTGTGCTGTAGCACGTAAATGATAAATTACAGAGCTGTGATGTCTTACCTTTATTGTTGGATGTGTCCAGGCACCTTCCTTTCCACTATCACATTGGCTTATGGAATAGTCAGGCACACATGGCCATGATCTCTAATTTATAATAAATGCTAAGGTGCTTTTCATACTTTGGGATAGGCATGAAGATGGCCATACACTCCTTTTTTGAGAGCAAAATCTCAGCGGACACCTCATCTGCCACAGAGCACCTCAAAATGCAGAATAGCAGGTAACCAGCTGAAGATGTCAGGAATCAGCACACTTCTATGTGTGCAGGAGCTCCTTTGTCAGCTTCTCTACAAAGGGCATTTATATTTCTTGAGGTGAAATTTGACCCACAGCAGAATGATTACATGCTGGTTTTCTGTCCAGAGGGGAAGCCCCTTTCCTATGAGAAATGAAATATTTTAATGTCCCTAAATAGCCTCTCATCAGTAATAATTCTAAAATAATTTGCTATTTTACTTATGTGTCCTCACAAGTTAATTCTGGAACTGTGTTTGACAGGCACAGAGTGCCCTACTTTGAGGCCACATTTTGTTTGTAAGGGTGGACTAGAATTAAGTAGCAGATGGCTACTAAAACAGATTCTCTTCAATTTGAAAATCATCTTGTGCATGGAAGGTGTTTGAGTTGAATCATATGTCTATTTCTAGCATTTTTATTTGAGAATAAGCGTTTGGAACTTAATCCATAGCCTAATGAAAACTGTGGGAGTTGTTCTGTTTCTTTCAAAAGGGCTTTGGATCAGTTTATTGAGGAAAGAGAACTGATGATGCGTGGAAGTCAAAACTCATTTTTCACATTCTATGACATGCTACATTGCATCTCCAAATAATATCACAAAACATAGTATGACAAGAGCAGAACTAAGCAGATGGTATAGCAGTTATTGGCATCTTTCTATAGCTTAGGCGGCATCTGGGAACCAGAAGAGCCCATAATCTGCTGACTATTAATATTAATCTGGTGTATTTCTTGGAAACCATTGCACACAGATTGGCACCTTTCCAGACTGAACAGGTGAAGTATTTTGTGAGTTATTTCTACTCATTTATACATATTTATTGCTTATCTTTAGTCTTAATCAACTGTGTCTAACTCTCTCTGAAGTACAGGGAGAAAAGAGTCTCTGAGGACAGAAGGATAACTGATAAATACCTTTTTAGTTTCTAAAGTTTAGTAAACAAACCTTGTTTTTTGTTCTTGAAGTTCTGGGTATATGTAAAGTATCGAGTATGGGTCACAGTCAGCATCTCTTACTTTCCACTCAGAAAAACATCCTTTCTTGATGTGAAAGAAATAAGCTGGAATCGTATAAGGATATGGGATTTAGTCAAGCAGATTGAGTGGGTTTGCTAAACAGAGATGTCAAAAGTAATTTGCTGTGGTAAAGGGCTTGTCTTCTTCTGCAAGACTCCCTCATGTTGATCTTGACAGAAGATTTGTTTGGTGCTTGAAACAATATGCATCCAAAACAATAAGCCTGCTGTGCAAACTGATAAACTGTTCCTTGAAGAGGAGCATCTCTGATCAAAAAACCTATTTTTGTGAAGAAATATTATTTCATTATGATCTTGGCTAAAAGTTTGCGCAGTGCATAACCCCCACAGGTCTTGTTCTGATATATGAATAAACTTGATTCCCAAAGAAACAGATGTGCTCTCTGTGTTAAATTCTGATTTTACAAAAGATGGTGTTACTGTTTACAAGAAGATTGTTCACCCCACAAAGTTATTTTTTAAAACAGAAAATGTGTTCTATTTGTTTGGGGTTTTTTTCCCCCAAATTTTCCTTCAGAGTATTGATCAACTTGAAACTCCAAATTTGGTTGTTTTGATTTTTAGTTAGTTTTGAATGAAGCACTCCATTGTAATGTGTGTTTGTTTTCTTTCACAGAGGCCTTCAATAATGTTGAGAGCTCCGTATACAGAACAGCCCTAAAACTACGCTCAGTACAAAGTCTTTGCCAGTGTTAGTAGCCAAAGAGAACCCTATGCTTTTACAGGGAGGAGAATCTGTATCAAATTTGCATTGCTGTCACCATGAGTTATTATGCTACTTTGCTCTCTCATTTTCCACCTTGGAGTTTCAGAATGGATTATGAACACTTAAGATCTTCATATACAAATTGATTTTTTTTCTTTTTGAATGTCAATGGAAATACATTAGTGAAATTCTAAAATTATGAGAGAATCAAAGTATATCTACCATCTGCAGCAATACTATGTAGACATCACTGACAATTATTAATCTATTATTATGGTCTTGAAAAGTCAAATTCTAATGTGTTTCTTAGGAGCTGATTTATTGGAAATAATAATGGCTTATTGAAAATGCATTGACTGGACTATAAGAATTAATGAGAACAAAATAGAACATGATAGACCAGAAAACTACTGGTTAGTATTCATTCTCCCTGTCTTTGAAAGGAGGGAGAATTCAGTGCAATCAAAGAGTTGTGCAACAAAGTCCTGGTCACCTAGCTCACTTTGAAATTACTGGATGTAAATTCCATATTGAATTAAATTTCATGGAAATCTTGAATTTTTTATTTGTGCTGAAAATGCACAACATTGCAAATGAGGTCTTCAGGGTAACACAGAGAAGGTGACTAGTTTGTTGGCCTTTCTTTCATTTGGGGATGCATTTCTATGAGTACATTTAGTTTGGTCTCAGTCCTGATATGGTCTAAGCATAAATCATATGAGCGTCTGCCTGATGCTCTGTGTCAATGTAGAAGTGCCACAGGTACTGGTTTTCTTTTTATGTGGTGTACTGTTTAAGGCTTCATTTTACAGGCCTGCCTTAGCTAGGTGAAAAATAGTCAGGCTTCCATTCATAAAAAGGCAGGGACTCTCATTCATTTCTTCCTTAATTTTCCCACAGTGGATTTGATTGACGTTTCTCTGATTCAGCACATCCTATCAAGTGAACAAAGCCAAAGGGAAGAGCGGATTTCTCTGAACAGGCAGCAAATCTCTAGAATGCTGATGAAGCTCTTCCAAAGGGCAAGGTCAGAAAAACCAGGCCAGGTAGATCCAAGAGCTGCTGAATTCACATTGGGCCTGCTGATTGCCATGTATGACAGGTGAGAAGAAGAAGAATAAATTTAGATCCATTGTGGAGTACTGTAGAGTTAAAGAATGTGGGTTTGGACAGGACATATTGCTCCCATCCAAAGTGGAGCTAGACTAAGTTTGTTTCTACCACTCTCACACCATTTCTGTGTGAAACTCTCCCATTTTGATTGGTTATGCTTTGTATAAAAACTAGGAGTAGTTCAGCAGTAGGAATATAAGGCACAAAACTGCATCAGAAACACAGTGCTCAAATGCTCCCAAAACTATCTTTGCCAGTCCATGCTGACTTTTTCTCTGAACAGCTTAACAGAGTAGCTTTTCATCTGACTTCCAAGATATTTTGGTACACTCCTAAAATGAATCCATATTTCCCTCAGGAGAACAGTACCCATGCACAGATCAGGAGTTTGCCAGTCACTTTTTGTTATTCATTTTCCTCTAGCTTAAAAAGTTAATCTACCAATTATGAAACAAAATTGATGTGTCATAACTAAGGTGAGCAGCTCAGTGAATAGCACAGTTTCTGAAAATAATAAGGAAACACCTCACAGAGAGTATTTTTCTTATGTATTGTTTGTAAATAATGAGTTATTTCACTAAAGGCAGGATTGATTTGTGATTGTATCAGATTTAAAAGACAGACTACGTTAGTTGTACAAGTTATTTACCACAGGTGAAATTTTTCCCTTCTACATGATAGTAAAGTTTTTACTGAAAGTAAATGAGATGTAAGTGGTCTGCAGAACTTTTTCTTGAATCTTTATTCATTACTCATATGATCGTTACTGCTAAAGGTCCCACTTTATCAAAATTTTTGTAAAAATTCCATTAAGGATAAGTGCTGTTGTAAGAAATAAAGCTAGAAACATCAAGAGTATTTTGTAATTTTTGTGTGCTGTAGGGAAATGATGTAGAAGAATCTTCTTAATAGTACTATCTTAGTCTTTTAGTCTGTTTTCTAAGGGATGTCTTAGGGGTGCCATTTTCTTTTTGTTGCTATTTCTTTTTTTAAAAAGAATTTAATAAGTTTCTCGACATGTATATAAGATAGGAAGAGCTTCTTATAATTTTCTAATCATGTTTTCTCTATAGAGTGCTATTGTCCACTATTAACATTGGAAAGTATTTAATAGAAAGAGCACATAGGAATTTTCCATGTTTTTGTGGTATTTACTTAATAAGCTTACATAAACATCTTAAGGGTGCTTGATTGTGTACTTCAGCTTTAGTCTTGGAGTTTTTTCTTTGAAATTTCTGGAAAAACAACAATTTCCCATGCAGTTCATACTTGAGAGTCAGTATTGCAGCTTTACACAGTGTGGGTTTATCTAAAGACTCTTGAAGACATATTTTGAATCTTTGCAAAAGTAATATCTTAAATATAGATTTCTGGGATTTCCTGATTTGTGGTTTCTGATTAATGTCTGCATCGTCTTCACAAAAAATATTAGTGTTTTTCATTAGGTGCCTATGTCACAAAATTTGGTTCTAAATTAATCTACGTTATTATTATCTAATGGTCAAAACTAAATGTCCTGCTTCTGCATAGATCTGATTAAATTGAGTTTCAGTGAAATTAAATGTAATCAGCCCAAGAGAAGCTTAGCGCAGATCTGGGGCCACAGTGGAGCTGCCTGATGATATATGCAAAACTTAGATTGCATCCTTTATTCAGTACTGTATTTGGGAAGGCTTCCCACAATAAAAAGAGCAGATTTTTTTTAGGACATACATTGTAAATGTAAAATTACATTTTACTTGGAATGTGAAGTCTCTGAAGGAGATGTTTTCTTTTTGTTTTATGATTGCATGGTATCTTGGAACAGTTAACTCTGCAGTTATTTTCAGTGACAAAAGGTTCTAGCCATAAAATATTACTGAAATGTTACTTTGGTTACATTTATACATATAAAAGGATACATGTTTTGAAGTTTTCTTCCTATATAGCAGTATTCCATTCTTTAGATGTTTCAGTCTTTATATTCTCTGTGAATGAGAATAGTGTAACTTATTTCATTTTCCTAGATCTGGAACGGGCTATGTCAGAACTAGATCTGCTGCAGCTGCCCTAATTTCCCTTTCAGGAGATACTCTACTGGCTAAATACAGAGGTGGGAAATGTATGATTTTATACACTATCTGAAATACTGAACATTGAGGAAAATTTCCACCATCTTTTTTTTTTATTTTAAAATAAAAGCTCTGCATGAAAAAAGTAAATTATGTTGACTGCTTAGTTGTAGAGAAAGGCTGATGCAGAATAATGCTTTCCAATCAATATCTGTAGCCATCTTTGCAATAGAGAGCCTCAGAAGAGGTTATAGTGACATTTAAGTAAAACTTCTATTTGCCTAGCAGAAAATAACAGAAACCCCATGGTTTTAAATTAGCAAGTCACAATTTAAATAGAGCACTTCTTGTATAAACATATTTAAATATTTTTCCTAATGTTGTAAGAATAAGTTCATTGCTTTTTTCCTTGCTTTCCTTCTCTTTCCCTCACTGTAGGGAGAACTATGGTCACAGCAGTCACTGAGAGCCTGTTAGGTACAAAATATAGTGAAACTTTCTGGAAGGGTTTCTTTGTTAGACTGCAGTTACCATAGCAGTTTGAAGATAGCTTGAAGACAGTTCAGACTCTGCCAGGATTCCAGGGTTTTTTTCCTTGTTTTCAGCTTTCTTCCAGTTTTATGCTGTCCCTGATGGGAAGGAGACCTTGATTACCCAAAGTGCCCTGAGAAGCCTTCTAACAGACTTAAATCAGGTAATGTCAGTGCAGTGCTGTTACTCAACAGATTTTGTAGGAGAGTGCTAACCTAGCAGAAGAAAACCCCTCATGGTTGATACCTTTTATGTTTGATTACCTTATGGGACTGAAGTTAATAAGACACTGTGGGTATAGGGAGCTGTCATGCAAAATAGGTAAAAGAATCAAATTCTGTCCTTTTTTTCAAAATAGCCATTTTTATTAGTGAATGCTATGTTGCCTGTGCTTACAGATCCTGGAAACAACTGGATACAACTATTCCTAAAGCAACTCCAAACTTCAAATATCTGTACTCACTAGAATAGCTTGCAGTTGCAGCAAGTTGCCTTAGCATACAGGTATTTCCAGCTGAACTGGTGCTGAAAATGGGATCTGAAAATGACCTCTGGGATTTAAACTTAGTGTCCTTCAGGAGTATAGTGTGGAAATATAGTATGTTTATCCATTACAGTAAGTGGGTTGGAAACAAATCATTCTGACACACCCTGAACTGTGAAACTGCATACTGATAGCATGAATATGAACGGGCTTTCTTCAGAATAGTGTGTAAAATGGCATTGCTATAGATACTTCACCATCTGTGTGCTGTCACCATCGCAGC
Source organism: Melospiza melodia melodia (assembly GCF_035770615.1). Classification (NCBI taxonomy): domain Eukaryota; kingdom Metazoa; phylum Chordata; class Aves; order Passeriformes; family Passerellidae; genus Melospiza; species Melospiza melodia. The sequence goes on along the minus strand of NC_086201.1, from coordinate 25,670,199 downwards.
AGAGCATGATGAGAACATCTGTTTTTTATTGAGGTGTTTCTGAGCCTTTCTTCTTGATGTAGGTCCCAGCCATTGTGGGAGAAAGCTGCACTCTGTCTTGTGTGGAAATTGCGATTCATGATTGTTTCCATGGGGTGAGTGAAATTCTGATGTCCTGGGAAATGATTCTGAATGTTGCTGATTGATTAAAACTTCAAGTGTATCACCACATAACATCCCCAAGTATCTACTTTTAAGAAGCAGGGCTGATCATCAGTCTCACAGTATGGGAGGATTTGTATCTATAGAAAAGATGCTCAGTAAGATACTACTGAAGATTCTAGCATTTATTCCAAAACCTTTGGAACCCAGTAACATTTTACATGAATGGAAAATTTATGCCAGCAAAATCCAATATCAGAGCTTTTATTAGAGATTGTAGATGAACCACCAGTTTTTTTCAAGTGAATGTATGAGCTTGAGACGTGTATTTTTTCTAGGTTCTGAATGCAGCCATTGTTGAAGAAAAATTCCTGTCTTGGCTGAGATCAGAGCCTGCTGTCCTCCTGTGGCTCCCTACATGTTACAGATTATCAGCCACGGAAATGGTTTCTCACCAAGCTAGATGCAGAGTCTGCAAAGTTTTCCCCATTACAGGCATCAGGTGTGTCAGTGGTCTTTAGCATCCACACAATTAGTTCTTACCATTGTTTGCATACCTTACAGGCTGTAACTGATGTACTAAGTAACAAGCTTTGGATGTAATCTAATTTAACCAGGAAAAGAGGGGTAGAGAGAACCACTGCAGTCTAATGCTCAAGTCTTCATCCTACTTCTCTTTAGCTCACTAGCACAAACATGAAAACTGGCCACAGGTAAACCGGCAGTCCAAGGGTAAAGTCAATTAAACCTGTGTATCTCATTTCTTAATTACTTTTCCTGTAACCAATTGTATTAACTGGCTCATTAAGTTTTCCATCTTAGCACCTTTGTCATCTAAGTAATGTTATATAATGGCATAGTGGTATAAAAAGAACACTATCCATTACCATCTAACCAGAATGCTCAGAAAAGCATTTTACTGTTACTACATTCTTGCTAATTGTAAGCTTGCAGATTTAGTTTCTTGCATTTTTAGTTTTTTGTTTATGCACCCTATGTCAATATTACAGTTCCATGGAAGCAGCAAATAGAGGTAAGCTGGTGTGTAAGAAGCATATGAAGTTGTAACTGCATTATGAAAAATGGGAAATGGTGCTGGAACAACAGTTTCTTCCATGGACTGCATTTCAGTGCAGCAAATAAATAAGATCAAAACCACTGATGGGTTCAGAGAAAAATCCTCAATCATTTGGGAAAAATAGCTTGAATTCAGAAAATGCTGAGGAAAGCCATTATTCTAACGAAGATGTTTCTTTGAATTTCAGAGCCCAGGGATCTGAGTTTACAGTAATCAAGCTTACTTACATCAAGTTCTTACTTGTGAGGAGGTAAAGAAATCCTTTTGTTTTTCTTCACAGGTATCGCTGTTTAAAGTGCCTCAATTTTGACCTTTGCCAAGCTTGCTTTTTCACTGGCCGTCTCTGCAAACCACATAAGAGATCACATCCCGTTGTGGAACATTGTGTGCAGGTAAAGCCCTATTGTACTGATTCATTCCCTGTTGTGGTTCTTCATGGAGGCAAGTAGGCAGTGGATTCTTGAACTACAAGCATTTCAAAGTTATGTGTGTATTAGCCATAATGGCCATGACATATTAGCATTATTAGTCTGGGAACAGGGAGACAGGGAAAGGACAAAAGCAGGCTTCTAACTTTAGAATGAGTATTCTGTTCTGAAGTAACTGAATAGAGCTATGAATATCTCAGTGCAAGTCTTCATCTTAAGAAGCTTTATGGCAAATTTTCTGTTAGCAGATAATCCTTAAATTTATGAAAATTCTCCTCAATGTCCCAATGTTCCTTCACCGCAATCCCAATGCACACTCGTCCAGAAATTCACTAATTCTGAAGTTATAAAAACTCCTGCATGAAATGTCTTTCTTTTTCTCTCTTTTCTGAATGTCTTCAGTTTTTCCACTTTATTGTAAACCTTTCTGACTCATTTGTCTCTGTCAGGGATACAGCACAAAGAGGTAACACATGTCCAACTAAGATCACATAATTGGACTCTGTTACAGGGGCAACTTGTGCTATCATCACACTAGTGACAAAGTATGACACTGGGAATTTGTGTTTGGAAGACCGGCTTCTCCTTTGAGCAGGAGATTCCAGATCTTGCTCACAGCAGCAGATGGGCTTTTTGTGGATCTGTATAACTGTATCTTTCTGTTCCAGTAAATGAGCTGAAACTTAGGGAAGTTTCCCTAGAAACCTATACTTCCTGTTCTCCTTCCCAATCCTCTGCAGGTAATGTGAAAGATACCTGGGTAGCCAATATTTGCATTAAAACTAGAGACTGTTAGACTGCTCTTGTAGTCACCCTTTGTCTGAGGTAGCATTAAACTCTTGCTACTTCACTGCTCTCTTTCTGAAAACAAAACCCTATTGTTTACATTGTGAGAAATTACAACTGGATACTCAATATCTGCATTAAAAATAACAGTTCAGTCCTTCAAATATTCTTCCTCATACTCCATCTGTGAGAAAGTAGGAAAATCAAAAGTTAACTCCTCATTAAGATATTTCTAAGTAGAGACCTTAAAATTAGTGTGAATTGAGAGTGAATGGGAATGTGTGTTTGTGGAGGCACCAGAAGGAAGGACAGGAGATAAACCAAGGCAAGAGATGTTGCAGCCTAGATTGCAGCCACCTTGTTGCTGCAGAATTGCAATTGAATCACTGAATTTAGATTTCCATTATGAAGCCCTACTCTAACAAAAACTCTGTAAATATTACTTTATAGGCCAAGTATTACAATACAGGCCAAAATCTATACCAAAATTTAAAAGATAAGCTACTCACTAGATACCATTTTTATATCTATTGTGTGGGACATAAAATAATCAGCAGTAAGTTGCTATCCCCATCCCTTCCACTCTTAGCAGATGCTGTCCTTTTCTTTTCACACTCTCTTTATCAGGGATTGAGCTGCTGAGTGGAGGTTTGCAATATCAGCAGTTTTTCCTTGCCGTGCTGACACCTTGTGGTAACATTACTACCTCGTTGAGAAGCACTAGGAGGCATGTGGTGTGTTTTCTTTGTTTTCCTGTTCAGTCTGTCAGGGCTCACCCCATGTTCTGCTGCAGTCACCTGGGGCAGAATTGGTTGGTGTCCTCCAATAATACAGCTACTAACCTTAGTTGTTGTACATGAGCCTGACACTTCTGTGATAAATGGATGTATATTTTACTGTATTCTGTGAGAGGAGGATGTGAGCCGTGGAAGACTATATCTACAAATACTTAATACAAGTATAAAAGTATTTCTTCCTTAGATACTAGTCAGCAGAATTACTGTTGTGACTGTGAGCTTGATCATTGTGTTTAGGCATTTCCAGGCTGTCTGACTTTGATCCAGTCAGTATTTTGCCTAAAAGAATTGGAGCTGCTCTTGCCTGTGGCCCTGCAAGTATTACCCACCTCAGCTCCCCTTCTAGGGCTCAGATAGCAGCCATGAGCCTTGTCAGATGATGAACAGATGGACCTTTGCTTTGGAATATGTCTGTTTCTGGGCAGCACCTGTTTGAAAAGTCACTTTCTTCTTTATTATCCCTCATTCCAATAGATGTCAGCAAAGGCGAACGCAAAGCACTTTGTCCGCACCATCAGGAACAACCTGTTCCAAGAGCGCTGCAGAAGAAAAGAGGCTCAGAGAAGGACGGCTCTGGAGTCAGTGGAGAGGCACTTCCCTGCTCACAAAAAAACTTCGTGAGTTTTGGTGTCAGATGAATTTATAATCTCTGCATGTCAGGCTGTGGGATATTGCTTGATTATGTCCTTTGAGTAAGGGACCTTGTTATGACAGATACCATGTCATGATTTTTCTATTAAAAAAGGAAAGAATAACTGAGAAGTTGCTGCACATTGTTCTGTAGCTTAACCATAGTTACCATGCTGACAACCTAATGATTAGTTGTCTTATAAAATATAACAGGCTTGTATTGTGCTTCCCTCCTTCCTTATGTTGTATTTTTCACTCTGTTCCATTTCTTATACTCAGTCTAGGGCCAAGCATTGCAAATATTTACTACCTTTACAACTGCATGGGTTCTTAAACACCTCCTCTGTGACAAATCCGTTGGAAATTTACTGTGAATACTTTCCACATGTGACCCACAGTGCATTCACTGGCAGGCATTCTAGTAAAGTCCCACTAAATTGCAGACCTGTGGAATCACTCACAATAGCAAGTAGATGATCTCACCATTCCTCTTCTTTCAGACCAGTTGTTTTTTGTCCTTTGGTTAATATTTAAAGTCATTACTATATTTCCACTCATCACAGTGGTTAATAATGAGCATTGAAGGTTATGTTGGCTAAATGGAGCAAAAAAACGAAGCAGCAAATTGCACTGAGAATAAATGGGTGGAAAGAACAGCCTGTTGCTGAGATTCTGTTGGGAGAGTGGAATTTGTTTTCAGGAATTTCATTCTTTTAACCAAAATATGCCAGCAGGCATAGCTAAATTTTACTTCTGGCTTAGTCAATAGCACATATGTCTGTCTATTTACACTGCATTAGTTTTCTGCATTCGGGTCTTCCTGGGTAGAAAAACAATGAGTCCTGATCCTTTCCCTACTCATTACTTCTCTGTTGGTATACAGTACTCCTGTGGAATTCAGTGCTTCACCACTACTTGGTCCTGAAAATGTGTCTTTCCCAGTGGACAACTGTGTCCCAGAGTCACCCAGGTTCATACCTGAAAACAGGACTGTAATGCAGAAGAGTGAGAGTAACAAGATGACACCAGAGCAAGGCAAGACAATAGCTCAGGTGAGCAAAACACAAAGCAGTAATAGTGCTAAACCTGTGAAGGAGACCTAGCAAGTTAATTATCTAATTGTCTTCTAATTTCAGTGAAAATGTAATGGGCAGCTTCACCTTTCTGTAAATTCCTCACTTACAGCGAAAAATATGGAACTGGAAAACTTAGTGAGGTTTGAATTTGTTGCCTTCCCAAGATTAGTGACTAACTCCTTGATTTTCATGACCTTCAGAAGCGCCTGTAAGAATATTTGCCTTGGGGTTTTTTGAGATGTTGTAGAGTAGCATGCTAAAGTCTAGATGAGTCTGGAGTCCTCTCGCTATTCTGACAGTAAAAAAGGCCATCATGTCTTCCTACTGCAAGCAAATGTCAAAGAAGAATACCTGAATTCTTATCAGACTCAGGCCATTTTTGTTACCATGGAAATAGCAAGAGGACAAAATAGGCCCTCTTAGGATAAACTCAGAGCAGTGTCCACTCCAACTAAAATAGCTAATGCACAAAAGGTCTCTATTAATCCATTCCTAGCTTTTCTCCAAAGAAACAATATTAAAAGAGTGGGTAGGGCAGTGTAGCTAAAAAAAAGTACATAGCAATTTTTTGTTTCTATATTTTTTGAGAGGTTATTGGCTCTGCACTTACTCAGAATACAGGGAACACTGGGTTGTGTTCAAACCACTTTGTGTCATCCACTCATCTTGTTCTTCCCAGGAGCCAAGGGGTGCAGTAACACAATACTAGCCTGTGTATATCAGGTCACTCCTTTGGCTGCTAATCCTGTGCTGCCCTTTGGAAGACCTGTCTTTTAGAACTCTGCTGCCCAGCTCAAGGTATAGTGCCAGCCAGCAGATATCTGCACAAGATGTTGTGGGCAGATGTTGCTTAAACATAGAATTTTGACGGTTGGCATTTGTCATTTTAGAAAACAGCAGGACAGGACTTGCATCCCTGTGCTGGGATTCTGTCAGGTGCTTTGCTCTCTTGTTTATTTTCTCTCTGGGCTGAGAATTCCTTTTGAGCAGTCTTATACTGATTTCTAAGATCTTACAGTGCAGATGATTTCCACTTTAATTGAAAAGATGTGGACAGTAAGTACAATGATCGTTTTTAATAGAATCTATGACTATGGAGGTCCTGGTTGATCCAGCTCTTAGTCTCATAATTTCCTGGCAGCCCTGATTCCTGCCAAACTTATATCATGGCTCAAAAGTAATCTAGCTGGAAGGTGTTTGTCTCCCTGACTTCTGGGCTACTGTTCTCTGCATGGTACAGAGAATGCTACTTCCGTTTAAAGACCAGGAGTTTCTCTTTTCTTTTCTATATACAGTCTCTTTCAACACCTTCCTGTCTCAATGCAGCTGTGGGACTTGAGAGAGATTGTTCCCAAATCAGAGTATTTGATTTTGCAGAAATCAAGAATATGGATTTTGTTCTATTTTCAAACAAATTCTCATACACTTAAATTTGTCATAGAACAAAGAATTTGTTCTATAGAATAAATTTTCCAGCCATTTGAAATACTTTAATGCATCAGTTGATTATAATACATTAAATTAAAAAGGTTAACTAGTAAATCTGTAGATCTGTCAGATCCAAAATTTGCCATGGACTCCTATAATAAAACTTGCATATAAAAATGAAATGCTATTGCTGATAAAGTTATGAACAGATACTTCCTTTTGTTTTTAGGCAATAGCCTCTTTTGAAGCAGATGTGTTAAAAATGCATGAATCCATTAAAAGCATTCACAGTGACAGCAGGTAGGTAAATGCTGTAGTAAATTCACTGAAGACTGGTGTGCATTACTGCTCCAGCGGGAGGGCTAGAAGACAGATAACTTTTCCATATTTTGGAGATTTTTAGACTTAAAAAATCCTATAAAATGAGGATGAATAATGAAAACTCAGCAACAAAAATTTTAGATGAAGATCACTGGAAAAACAATGGCAAAACAAAACAGTTTTTGGTTTGCTTTCATCAGTGTTTCTGCAATAACTAGTTAATATTTCTAAAGGGAATTTTTAGACAAAAATATGTTCATACAGATTAAAATGTCAGAATAACATACTTTTTCAAATTTTTCTCTGAATAAGGCTTAATCAAAACAAATTTCATAATTTGCATGAAGCTTTTAAATCAAAGTAGAATTCATTTCTAAAAAATATGCTGTACAACAAATAGAGATTAATAGGATGAATACAATACTATAGGTATGGAAGTTCCTTCTGATAGTCAAATCTTTGACACTGTAAAATATTAATTCCTAAATTAATAATCTCTTGGGAGACTTGTTTGCTTGGGTGACATGGCAGGGGAGAAGTTGGTGTGTGAGCTATGATGCCTACCTTTGACTTGCATTTTTGCCTTTCCCATGTTCATCTTTGTAGTTGAATATAAATGTGCTCTATATAACCATGCCTATGACCACTGAAAATGATGGAATTACAGTAAAGTGTAGAATTCAATCCTGAATCTGTTCTCTTTATTTTCTTCAGTATGTTCAGTTCCCTCTGTTCCTGTTCTGTTTCATTCCAAGTAAAATTGCAGCTCCAAGTTCACAAAAGGGCACTCCAAGATTAGAGCTAAACAATTTCAATTTCATTGTGGGTCTGTTCTCACTTGGGAAGATAAAGAGATATGGCAAAGATCTTCAGCTTTCCTTTAGATTAGCAATCGTTGAGAGGATATTTGGGATGCCTGCTCCTATAATGCTGCTCTGACCCAGAGTTTATCATAGAACTGGGTAAATGAATCACATTACTCATGGGAAACTCTTTATTCTTGTCTGTGGACTGACTTCCAGCATTCACCTGTCTGTTCTCAGAACTGGACTCTGAGTTAGTTGAAGGAGGACAGCATTTTACAGTGAGGAGCCCTTAAATGTTGTTATAAGGGACCACTGTAGTATTAATTTTAATTTTAAATGGTCTGACTTGCTGTCCCATTCAGACAAATCTTGCATAGTTCAAGTGATAAAGCTGCTATCTCTAAGACAAAGCATTACCACAGAAAGTGGATCAGGTGAACTTCTGAATGTAACTAAACATGGCAGATAACTATTTCATATTTGTCATATGAAGCAGTTGGTTTATTACTGTAGTGTTAACAAACTTTACTGTCTGTACCTCAGCTGTGAGGAAAGCAAAACTATTTCTACACTGACTTCTTAGAGAAATCACAACTAGAAGAGAATTATGGGTGGTATTTCTGTCATACTGTGCTCTGAGTAGGTAATTTCTAAATCTCTGTTGCACATAAGAGGATGGCGCTTCTGATTGCAAAAATCAGAGTGTTTTTTCAAAATGGCCTGTGCTTGAAAGCTATTGGTATCATTGAAGAAACTGCAGAGAGTACCACCAGCAAGAAGAAATTCTATCAAAGGGGCAGAACCTGCTTTTACTTCATTGTTGCCCATCCATGTAATGGGAATCTTTTGCAGGTCAGGGAGTTGCTATAAGTAGTTTGCTTCTATGCAGAGAAACTGCTATTGTTTCTCTTGTTGCAGCCACCTTTGTGGGAAAGGTAAAAGCCCAAGATGCAAGGTTCAGATGTGGCCACAGTTCTACTCAGCTTCCATATTTCCTCATCTGGAATACTCATGTTCTTGCTAATTCCATGGATACAGTCCAGCTTCTGAAATATTGGCCTCTAATCCCAAAGCTGACAAAATTTTCCTGAACTAGTAAAGGGGATAAAGTTTGTGCTAAAGTGTTTGCTCATTTCCGTGAATGCATATATTTGTGTATGTCTGGTCTAGCAAAACTCCCACCCTCCTGTATCTCTGGTAGGTACATGAAAAAGCAGTTCAACAAATGGAAGGACAAAATGCAATTTCTTCATAACTGCCAGGAAGAAAAAAGCTGCAAAATAGAGGCAAAACTGCAAAGCCTGAGAGTAAGCCATAAAAACCTGCAAATGATGCTGCAGCACATGAAGGAAGAAGTAAAGGTATAGTGATATATATATATATATATATATATATCCAGAATTGTCACAGCTATGAGCCATTACTGAACACTAACAACTGCTTTTCCTGTAGACCAGCACTGTTAATACTATTTCATACACCTTCCAATTGTATTTTCAGTCATCTTAGGCTCTTCTCTTCAGAGAAAGCAGATAAGGTATTGGCAGTATGTATTTTCTTGTCATTCTGTGCATATCTGGCATCTAGCACACATATTCATATTAGCACATTTAAATACTACTGCAGTGAAAATAATGAATATTCCAGTAAGAGTTTCCAACAGAAGTGTTAGATACTTCATTGCAGTCTGTTCTTCAGAGAAGAGTCAAAGTGCTGGCATTGAATAAATATAATGTCATTCCTAATTGCTGTCTTTTACTGGGATGTAATGCAGACATCTTATAGAAAATATTTTATTTGTTTTCAATTATAGTGATTCTTATCATTACAATTATTTCTGAGATTCTTAAAAGGCTCTTGTTTCACAGAAAATGTTTACAGATTTTCCTCCTACAGCTTTTTTGTAGCATTTTCTGCAATACTGTTTTAGTACTACTGGCAAACGGAAATACCAATTATTTTTACAATTTATTTTCTGTGTTTTGTCTATTGTAGACCATGTTGCAGTCATCAGAGCATCCTTTTGCACAGTGTCATAACACAACGCCAAGAAATCCACATGTTGTCTTGGAAAGGAGAATGCAGAGTGAATTAAATCCTGCCCAAATAAGGCCTATTTTCAGAACATGTGCAGAATGGAAATCTTTGAATCCCCCAAACTCTGTGAATAGAATGCAGCTTTTACAGACACCTGAGGTTCCCACTGCAGTGGACTTCACATTCTCAGATGACCCACTGGAGTCAGTGTCCCTGGAGAATGACAAACCCTTTATGGGACAGCATAAACAAGCAAAAGAGAAACAAACATATCTGCCTAAACTGACAGAAAACTCTCTTGGTGGAATGGGGAATACAGTTCTTATTCCCACTGCAATGCAGATACCACCTGATGAGAAGGAAATGAGAAAGGAATTGGAAGTGCTAATGATGAAACTGAAGGACACATTGTCTCTCCAGACTCAACCAGGTATAAGTTCTCCAGTCATCTTGTCACTGTTTTCTTACCTTCATCCCATTTATTCCATAATATTGTTCATAGTCATGTAACCCTCAGAGGAAACTCAGAATCTTGCTTTAGCCTTTGTAGTATTATTCTATATAGTAAGGTAGAGCATATTCCAAATATAACCCCTAATTTCAGACTGATTTGGAACTGGATGAATCAAAGCTCCTAAGAGATAATGAGTCTTGGCAGTCAATTAAGGAGCAAATTTAAACTGGTGAGAGCATGAGAGGTTTTTGCTCTTGCCACTTCTGTGACTCTGTAACTATAACTCTAGTCCTAGGAGACTTCCAGCAGTACAAAATCCCTTTGTAATCAAAGGTCTTACACAGCAGAGCTTTGTTCAACATTCAGGATGCCTCACTTTTGATAATGAGGATGTAATATGGAATATGACAGAAAAAGCTGGTGCTTGTACAGAGTTATCTTAGAGATTCTTTAAGAGTTTTCTAGTGCTCTGGCAGCATCCAAAAGCTTAGAAAGACTTAAAATTTATTCTGCTTTTCAGCCCAACAAACTGCTTTGCACCAGGAGTTCTTCTCTACAGCTGAGCATGTTTGCAGGTCCTTTTCTGACCTCATCCACCAGGTAGTTTCACCAGCTTGTAAGTGATGGAAGCTACCATTCACCTTGCAACTTCACTGAACTACTTAAAGGTAATTGATACTGTGTCTCTTAAAAGAGACTCTTTAAAGTGTCTCAGATGTTGCCTGTAATAACACAGCATGACAGGTTTCTGCATTTAGAGCCTTCACCTGGAGGATTCTGGAGAGCTATATTCCTTTTCTGTAGGTGATTTCCAGCTGCTATGCTGTGACTTCCTCAGCAGTGCAAACTATTGCCCATTTCTCTCTCTTTAGCTGTTGATATCCCATGGTTGAGTTACCTCCTTGGAATGATGCTCTATTTCTTGTTGATGCCAGCAACAAGGAAAACACTTTTTCCTGTAATGTACAGAAGGATTTTAAAGACCTGAGAAATTGAAATTATTCAGTACCACTTCAGAGAGAAAAAAATGTACAGTCAGTTATTTACTATGAATCTTTGGCAGAAGGTGCATAAAAATAGTAAATAACTATGTTTGTATATGCTCAAAACCAGTTATGGTTCAAGAAAATTTGCATACCTTTAAGGATTTTAATTATGTCACTGAAATGATACCAGCTTGCCAAGAAAGAAAATAGCCCAAGTTTTTACAGGATTTTTTCTGTGATGACAAAGAAAATAAATTTCATTCAGGTAAGAACAAAATATTTTTGGAAGCTCTGGGAGAAAAATTAGGTAAATTTTCTGAAGCTTTGTTTCATATATAATCAAACAGTGTTTAGGCTGACGTGATTGAAAAGGCTAATGAAAAGCATAGGGCTTTAGAAAAGCTGCTTAGCAGAACGCTACACAGATTTTCCACATAGATTTTCCTTGTGTTGTATTTTTCAGAATGAGTTATAATCATCAAGATAAAGGGGCTGCCTGACTCATTAAAGAGGCTAGAAATCTTATTTTCTCTTGGTAGCACCTCAGCCATTTTCTTGAAAGACCTTACACTGTGGTAGTGAGATTAATGAACATTCCTCATTCTTTATGCTAGTTTTAGTCAAAGGAGGCCTGAATTACGTGTACTGCAAACACTCGAGAATTTACAGCAAGAAATAATGGTATGCTACTGGAAGCTAACAAGTGGTTTGCCTGTAGCAAAGGTAGTGTAAAGAGGGTGAAAATTAAAAAAAAGAAACTTATTGAGGGAGGAGGGAGGACCCCATTGAACAAATAGTGATGAGGTAGTTAGAAGGTGGATATACCCATAACATAACATAAATAAATATACTGTGAGATAGAAGCTCGTAGCTTTTGCAGTACGCCAGTGCCCAGAGACACACACAACAATCTAAGGGACCTACTTGTTGATTATGGTCAGCTTCTGATGAGGCTTTAAATCTCCTTCTAGTGTGTGCATCTGAATTCAACTTGGTTGGAAACAATAGCAACTGACAAATGCTGGTTTGGTTTGAAGCAACATTGAACAGACCTGGAGCACAAATTCTTACAAATAAATATTCCTCAACTACCATGAATTGTTTTTTCATATCATTATGTAAAGACTTAAAGAACTGTTTTCCATGCTAAGAAGCAGTTGTTTAGCTCACAGATCCCTGTAAGATGAAGGGGACAAAATCACAAGGTCTTTATTTTGCTGTTATTCAGCTCAGATGACAGTGAAGGAATTTCAGTCAGACATGTTCATCCCATCCTTCATCTGACACACTCTCATTGAAAAACAGTAAGCCAGGAACAATATCTGTAAAAACAATCCTAGTTCACACAAAGATCTGCCATGACTTTGATAAGGAACAGTGGTAGGAGGCAATATCCTGTCTTTAAGCACAGTGACATTTTTAAATGTTCCTGTATAGCAGATCTACTTTCATCTCAAACTGAGAGCTCTTGTTTTTGTTTTTTTTTTTTAATATAGACACTCTTTTATCGCTTGCACTCTATCACTTGCAGGTTTACATGTAGTTAGTTGCATCATCTTTTTTATTTCAGCACAATTAATAACACAGATTTCCTTTTTACATCAACCATTTCCAAAAGTTCTCCATAGTGTGATTTATCCTAGAGACTGATCGGTTTTGTCAGTCTTGCCTCCACATCCTTTCCTGCCCATTGCCTCAAAGGCTGAATTTTGCTACTGCCTATTCATTAAGAAGCTTACTGAAGCAGAGAAGTATTGTGAATTCATTTAAGCTAAACATTTCTTGGCCCATAGTGGTATTTCTGTCTGAAGAGAGAAAGGAAGCTGACATGAGCCATTTCCTAAGGGATCCTGTTGTTGCAGGTGGGACCTATCTAAAGTGGAATCACTAAGAGCTGCCCAAAGGGCCCTGTGGAAATGCATCTCAGTTTAACAGGACCTGTTCAGATAATCTGTCTGCTTTCACATTTGCTAGAGCTTGGGAGTATATGGCAACAGGTAACATCTGCTCTACTCCAATACCAATCCTCCTGGGCTGAGCATCCAGCCCTTCACACTCTTTGTCAGGTGCTGGTCTTGGTGACAGTAGGGACTAAGTGAAGACTCTCTTATATTGATACAAATTTGCAACAAGAAAGCTTTTAGAGACAATAATATAATTAATGAACACCATCAGTAGAGGAGAAAGCAGATCTGTTGTAACAATGCTCCTGCTGCCCTCCCACGTGGCAGCAAAGCACTCTCATAGGCTGTGGCTGCAACTGGGGGTCTGTTGTTGAGTGCAATAAACTGTGTGTTCCTGTGTTTATCCTGCTTTAGTGTTCTCTCTTAAACATTGAAATGATTTGCTGCATGCTTAATTTGAAGCACAAATTCAGTGCCATTGAAGCTGCTAGCCCTCATACGGTTTTTTATTTTCTTCCTTAAGTCAGGATTTCCCTCAATGGAACTGTGATTAAGCCTTATTTTGTTCATGCCAGTAACCATTTCAAGATTTCTTTACATGTTTTGTGACTCGAACTTATTTCTGCAAGTTGATGAACGAGGAAGCCCATTTTTCTGTGGGCATTTTGGAAAAAAAAAAGAAAAAACAAACAAACCACCAAATATTTCTACATGCTCAAGAAAAGAAACATTGAATGAACAACTAAATGTAATAGCCCTGGAAAGATGAAATTCATGGTTTCATCCAGCCAATCTGGCAATGGAAATAATTTATACCATAAAAGCAATCAAATGTTACCTGCCATAAGTTGTTTTGCATTAGTTTAATATCAAATTGCTTGCTAGGGTTATCAATAAGAGTCAGAAGAGGTTGTTTTTTCTACAAAGAACTCGTAAACTAAAAAAGAAGCAAATGCAAGTTAAGGATGAGAATTTTTTTGATTAAACATTTTAAGTGTGAAAGCAAGGAGCTGATAAAATCTGTTAACCCTTTTACTGCAAAACTGAAAACATTCTTGGAAGGTATTTTTCATGTAGAAATATGTACCATTTTTCTTCAGTAAGATGAAGTCTCTTGTAGTCTCTGAGCAGGGGTTGCTCTGTACAAGTGTACAGCTCTGCATACAACCAAACATCACCATCGCCTCTCTAATCCTGTCTTGTAGCCAGTGGAGGTTTTTTGACAAATTCCTTCTCTGCTTGTCTATATTTTATTGAAGAATCAGTTATTTCTTGTTTTGGCACCCAAAAGACCATAGTTTGAACAGATCACATGTATTACAAGAAGCCTGATATACACACAGATTAAAGTAGGCAACTGCTTATAAATCATGCAGTTTAGTAAGGAGACTTAATTCATTGGTGATTAAGAAAACCCATAAGTCCAAGTTAATCAGAGATGTCGTACTTGAGGTTACATGCCTTCTTCCACCACATGAATTGACATCAATGGGGATTAAAATACAAAAAATAAATAGAAGTAGTTAAAAATTATCCACAAATCAAAATCTTAGACTAAATGTGTAATTTCCTCTTTTTTCCTAGCTTTCCAATGACTCTTCCGAGTAATATAGATCTACTCTTATGTATATGGATACTTATTAAATCTTCAAATGAGTCTTTCTTCTTCAGAACTGGTGACCTCTGAATATGAGAAAACATCCCTGAAAAGTGATATAAAAATGCATATAAGTAAATAATTTCCAAACAGCAAAGAGCAGCTGAATACTCGGTTTCCCACATCTTACATTTCCTCTGCCTTTAGCTGCTGCTGGTCATATTTTATCAGCATTGCCCCCAAGCCTCTTGCCCTGATAGCCCTATCCCTCCACTTGCATGCTGCCTTTCAGTGTCATGTCACTTTGATCTTTCCCCAGTATGGACCTTTTCCTGTAGTCTTCCTATAAAACTCTTCTACTTGTAATTAGCAGAATCAAAGTGCTTAAGTATGCTCAGAATCCTGCTACCACACTGGCCTGTTATCAGCCTCTCTGCACAGTGGGTGAGATCCCTCACACTGCCTAGTAGCACATTTGTTATTTCCTTGAGGAACTATGGGGTGTTTTCTTTGCAATGATCTCTAAAAGGCAGCTGGTTGCTTTTCTTTCTTTTAAACGTATTTGTCTTCTGAAAAAGTAACTGATTAACACAATACCTGCTTATTTACCAGACATCAACTGTTCAATAGCCTTTGCCCCACTACCCCCCACAACAAACTGCAGAGTTGGGACAGGGAATTGTCTCTCTTGGGCCAGGTGCAAAGGGTGATCTGAGCCTAACCACCTGCACCTGTGAGGGAGCTGGGTACAGCTGAGTCCACTGAGTGGTAAGGGGCAGTGGGACTGCTGGGTGAAAAGAGAAAGGAGAAAAAAAGGAAAGCAAGAAAGGAGAAAAGAAGCAGAGGGTTTGTATCTGTAGTCTTCAGATGTTTCTAGGGAGGATGTGCAATGTGGCTTCTTGAGGAGGATCTTCTTGTATAGCTACTCTTCAGGAAGATTGCCGTGAGTACAAAAGCTATGTTTTCTTGGAGGTTTAAAGTTTTATTTTGGTTAGAGTTGTTATAACTGTAATGTAACTAGAGTGTTGTCATAGATTGGAAATACATCTATGAAACCTGCTTTTTCATGGTATTTTTAGGGAAGAGGAATGAATTACTAAAGATAGCCTGGCCAGGTATCTGAAAAACTCTCCCTACTTGTCTCTACTAACAGCTGATTAAGAATTCTCTGCAGAATTTATAGGGAAGTTGAAATGCTGTTGGGTCAAGTATGATTTTAGGTTGATTGAGACACTTTGTCAGATTACTCATATTCAGCTGTTCTCATTTTGCAGTCTTTTTCATGGGTTGTTTAGAGTTTAAGAGTGTCTTCAGACTGTGAATACAGTCAAAAGCCTGGAGGGACTAGACTGGTCCAGAAAACAGTGTTTGAATCTGTAAGTCTGGAACTGGGCTACGTCTCCCACTTCTTGGTGCACACTTGAAGAGAATCGTTTCCCAGGAGGACCAAGTATGGGTAACTGTGAAAGTGCCTCTAAGATGTGACAAAGTAGAGTTTTTTCTTCTTAGAAAAGTTCCTGATTCTCAATCTTCACAAGTAGGGATTTATCCATTAGTTCTGAAATGTAATGCTCATAATAACATCATAACATCAGTATTTCTGTGCCAAGTTCAGATATCTGTCTTGCTTTTCCAATTCAGTGATATGTTTAAGGAAAAACAGAGAATGCAGGTTGCTCCTCTTTGATCCTGTTTGCAATTAAAACAACAAAACCCCAAACATACTGAAATTTTAACTATTTAAGAGGAGTAAGATAAAAAACTTGAGTATGAAGCAATAAAGTTACCAACTGTTGCAAAAGTAACAGAATAAAACAAGAAAATTTTGCTTTATTTTTGGAATTCTGGAACAAGCCTACTGAAAGCTATTTATACCTGCTCATGTAGATGTGAAGTACACAAGGTAATTTAAGTGCTGTTAGTGCTGCTTCTGGGGCTGAGGAAGCAGGCTTGTACTTCTATGCATAAGTGCAAATTCTATTCCTCATCATTTGCTATGCCATTTCCAGCTGCAATTATTACCAATTGATTTCTACTTGCACTGGTGAAATAAGGCAGTTGGACCACAGGTTACAAAGATTAAAACAGCTGGCTTTGTTAAGAAACTGTGAGACTTGGATGAGAAGTTAGATAGCTCCTCTAAAAAAATAATGGGCTGTCACTGCTATAAGCTGCCTGCAACAAACTGATGTTAATCAGCTGTACAGAGAAACCAGATTAACTGATTGCAATTCACAAAACAAAGATGGTGTGAATACTTAGTAGTACTTAAAATCCCTTTGTATAAGAGATAAGAATAGTCAGAATTTATCATAAATCCCTTAATTTGATTCTTCAAAATACATCAGACTGTTACTCTTTAATCTTGACTAGAACAAAAGCTCTTTGTATCGGAAAATCACAGTGTGATATGGATATGTAGAGCCAGATGTAAGCAAAAGGCTAAGTGGGAGTTTAGACAGTGATATTCAAAGCTGCAATCCCAAACAAACAATAATCTAGTGCTTTAACTTAGTGGATTATCTCAGTTTTTGACAATACTACTGCTACGTACGTCTAAAGCTGGGTTCTCTTTGCACCCAGAAGCGCGTCAGTCTGGTAAGGATTGAGCAACTTTTTGCCTGTGTGATGTCCAAGATCACTTGGAAACCAGAAGTAGGTTCTGTGCTGCATGCCAGCACAGTAAAGATCCAGTCAGAGCTCAGATTCTTTGCAGAGCAGGATAGGATCCAGTCCTTGCTTTTAAGTTGCAGGTAGTGGTTGTTTGACTCATAGGTTAGAAATTGCCCTGTGGGTATGAGTTTTTCAGTCTGAGGGTATTGATTCAAGTTCAACTACTATCTCAAAGTTCAGGATACTGCCTGTAGGTAATAGGGTAAGGACCTCTCAGTCCTTCCTATCCCAGATTCTAGCTTTCAATACTCAAAAATGTTTTAGGTTTGTGGGCAAGAGTGGGATGGTCCAGTGGTGTATTGTCCCTGAGGTGCAAGAACCCTGAGTTCAAATCCAATTTTTAGAGACACTCTAATGGATACTTGCTCAGAGAGGCTCTTCATTATTCCATGAACATTCCCCCCAAGCATCTTAATAACTAAGACACTGCTTTAGGAAGTAGAGATAAGGGTCTCAATCCATGGAAGTTTTCTGCCTCTCACTGTGGGCTCATGTACTACACTGTTGGTGATGGACGCAGCACTTCTACCTCACCATCAAATTATAGCACCTACCTCTATCTGAAAGTGGATATTCTCCAGGCAAAGATATATCTGTTGGTAGCAGGATCAGAACTGAAGCCTTGGAAGAGACTGAGATTTAGGAAAAGCTATACTGTGTCTCCCTTTTGGGAATGAGGATGGTAATTGGCAGACATGGAGAGGGGGCTGGGAACCTGGAGACTAGGGATTGCAGCATTTAGTGTCACAGGTAGTGATGTTCTTCCTGGAGCTGTAGTTGTGTCTGAAAGCCTGCATGAATCTAAATCTGAGATCTGTTTCCATTGTTTGTTGGGTGAAGTTACCAGTATGGAAATGAAAAATAGTGACTGACTGCTAGATGGCAAGTAGGCACACCTTGACCCTTCTGCAAAAGGCTGCCACTCTCCCCAACAGTACAGTGCAATGCATTCCTCTCAGAATGGGGATTCAGAGCTAGCCTGTTCATAGCACAACTGTGGTAAAAATGCTGGTGTGGAAGAATATATTGGTATATTCAGTTGCTGAGATGCCTTCTTTGTTTGAATCCTCCTGTATCACACTTTCTGCTGCTTTTTCTACCCTATCAAACTGGAACTTAAAAGCTGTTGTTAGTGGTCGGCTTGTTTGGAGGTAAAATTCTTACTGAGATCACATTGAACATAAACACAGCTCTGCACCTCACTGGGAGGAGTAGGGGATTTTTGCATAGCACTGGCCTCCGTTTCTGTGTTGTTACCACATAGCACAATAGGCCTCAATCTCTTTTCTTTCCACTAGACTCTAATTATTGCCCATGAGATGCATATTAAAGGAGTAGTGACCTTGGTTTCTCCCTGTGAACTGAGAATGTAGAGTAGCCATCTTGGGGTTTCTGACAGCTTCTGACAGCTGCCTTCTCCCCAGCCCATGGGTTCTGGAGAGCACACAGTCCACATAGATATCCCAGAAGAGCTGAGCCAGGTCCCAGAACAAAGCCCCATGTTTCAAGTTCTCTGAGGATTTCAGAAAGATCATGAAGTCCCAAAAGCCACTGACAGAGTCAGAAATGCGAGGCTTCCTCATCTCCAGTAAAACAGCCGAGGAGGATTCCCAGCACTGCGGGTCTGCCCGCCCAAGAGCCAGTGGATCAACTTGGCTGTGGCAGAGCAGAGGTGTCACACAGAACACTGCCATGAGCAGGAGAGAGCAGGTGAGTCTCATGGTGCAGGGGATTCTTCTTCTGCTTCCAAGATCCATTATGTCACTGAAATATAAGAAAACCAGGAGAAGCTGAAAACATCTCACTCTTAGATGCAGGAAGAAAATCCTCTTAACTTTACATGATATGCAAGGCTCTTAAATACTGTTTCTCTGCTCCTCAAAGATTTGTGTATGCTTTTTGTATGTACACAAATACTAGAGGAGTGACAATGCTCTGTGCAGCAGAAGCATGTGTAAAAATTTTTATTCATCCTCAGATCTGAATGATGAACTGTCTTATCTGGAAGTACTTAATACTGAAAGTTTTTTTGCCATTTTTGCTTTACAGATCCAAAATATTTTTCAGTGAAAATCCATTCCTTTTTATATAATTTGAACTTTTAGGCAATCTTGCTTTTCTCAACATTTTGAGTCCTTTAAAGTAGTCTTCAGAATCACAAGGATCAGTGAACAGCAGGTGGAAAAATGTTGTTGAAAATGTGCTTTAATGGTTTTAATTACTGCAGGTTTCAGATTCATCCACTGACCAGGAGTGGTTTAGGTGCTAAAGGGCAGAACAGTTCTGAGAAGAGGGTACAGCAAAGCCATCACATAGCAGCTGTATTGTACAACATGTACCCATGCATATGGAATCATAAAACAGTTCAGGTTGCAAGGGACCTTTAAAGGTCTCTAGTCCAACCCTTCTGCCATTGGCAGGAACATCTGCAACCACTTCAGATTGCCCAGAATCCTATCCGACATGACTTGGAACTGTTTTAGGAATGGGGCATCTTCCACTTCTCTGAACAGCCTGTTCCAGTGTCTCACCACCCTCATTGTAGAAGATTTTTTTCTTTATATCTAATCTAAATTGGTCCTCCTTCAGTTTGAAGCCTTCACTCTTTGTTCTCTTGCAGCAGGCCCTGCTAAAAAGCCTGTCCCCATCTTTCTTATAGGCCCTCTGTAAGTACTGGGAGGCTGCAGCAAGGTGTCCCTGCAGCCTGCTCTTCTCCAGCCCCAGCTTTCTCAGGCTGTCTTTTCAGGAGAGCTGCTTCACCCTCCTCATCATTGTTGTGGCTCTTCTCTGGACTTGCTCTAACAGGTCCATGTTGACTCTTTCCTGTGCGGCAATGTCTTTGTGTATATTTAAAAGTATAAATGTGTACTGCCAATCCCTGAGAATTAACTGTTACAACTCTGAAACTTGCTAAGTAGTATCAATAATGGATAGGTACAAATTCTGAGAATGATTGTTTTGTGGACAGAAAGGCCCAGTTGTCTCCATCAGATTTAATTTCTAGTACATACTTCTCTGATATATTTTCTAACAAGCTTCTAGCATTTCTGATACTGAACAAGTTTGAGGGATTGTTTTTAGTGTAGCTCATGGCATATGGAGAACTTCCCATTTGTGGAAATCAGCTACCTCTGAGATCAGCATTTAGGACAAAATTCTCTTTAATGCATGTGCTGATCTGCTGAGTATTCATGCTTGTATGTTTTCAGTTTGGTTGTCGGGAATGGGAAGCTACTTCTCTTAATGAGCTAGATAAGCAACTGACTTTTTGTGTAGAAAGTCTCTTCTATGAGTGATCCTGAAGAAATGTTCCTTTGCTCTGTGAAGAAAAATGCCAAAGGCAGGACATTGATGTGCAGAGGAATTGTGCATGAGAAGTAGCCTGTGTGTGAGACTAGGGAAGAGTAGTTTGCTTTGTGAAGTATATTTCTTTATAGAGCTAAAGGACTCTTCAGAGATTTCAGTCCTAGAAATGTTATTCTTACCTAGCCCCCTGTCTGGCTACCTGGTCAGGTTCTGGGAACATTTTTGAGGTATTCAGACTTTATTCCCCAGCTGTCTACAGTCACTTTTAAATCCAAGTTTGGGCCCTGGCCCTGAACATTGCATTTAGGGAACAAAAGAGGGACAGCTTGCTCTTCCCACACTGCCCTGCCTAGTGGATGTCACTTATGACAGTGGTGGTAGTAATAGGGCTGTCGTCCTGCTGCTTCCAAGATCCCCAAGAAACATTGTTCTTCTGTACCCTACTCCACAAGGCAGGCTTTGATTGCTTTCTCAGAAGCAAGCCAAAAACATCCCGTGAGTCACTACTTCATTCTTGTTTGTGCATCAGAGCCCTTCCTGGGCACAGACACCTGTGTGCCATGCAGTATGCACATATGTCTGCTTACTGAGACTTTTTCAAGGGACATAGTTTATCAAGTTTGGTGTTTTCAGAGCAATTTAGCAGTCTCAAATATGACCATGGCGGTGAGGTGACAGACAAAGGACAGTGGGACAGCCCCAACAAATTGTTCAAGCAAAGGAATAATACTAAAAGAAGCTAACAATACTAAATAATAATACTAAAATCCTTTAAATTATGGTTCTGTGACTTTGACAGAGCCCATCTCACTTGTACAAGTTAAAAACTGAACTGGTTGCTTTGTATTTTCTGCTCCCCAGCACCTATTCTAAACTTTATACGTTACAAAACTGGCTAAGACAAGGGTTCTGGATTTGTCAAAACAAGGGGACAGTCTTTGCAAGGAGTTGGTAGGGCATTAATATGAGAATCAATGCCCTTGAAAGTGTGATGTGCATGGCATTGGTAAGGGCCAGTGGCAAAGGCCACTAGTCCTTGTGGTCTGGTCAAACTCAGGCAACTCACTGCGCTGTTAGTCTTCCACAAGTTCAAGATTGTGGTTTTTTAGAAAATTGAGAGCTGGAGGGGATGCCCAGGAAATTGGAGATTTCATTAATCTCTTACCTGTGCATGTGGTGAATGCTCCCATGCAATTCCTCCTTACACCCTCCAGTCTCTTGTTATTTCTGTCCATTCATTGAAGTTTGTGTGTGAGTGCTATTTACACTTCCTGGTTCTGACTTTTCCCACCCTTCCCCCTATCCCTGCTTCGCCTTGCAGTGTAGTCTCCTGCTCCACTCCTCGGCATGGATAATGCCTGACAATAATAATTTAAAAGTTAATCAATTAATGTGTTACTATCATCTAACTTGGAGCTCTCGTTACGGCAGTCCCTCGGCCGCGCAGGTGCCGCAGCCGGTCCCGGCCCGGGTGCCCGCTCCGGTGCAGCCTCCCCGGGCGGTCCCGCTCCGCTCCCGCCCGCCCCGCGCCGCCCGCGGCTCTCAGCGCTTACCTCGGGCAGGCTCCGGCCAGGGCAGGGCTCTCCGAGCCCGCTGCCGCCGCCGCGCTCCTTAAGAAGCCGGAGCGGGCAGCCCCGCTTAGTTTTTACGTCAGGGCTCGAGAGCAGCCCCCACCCCCCGGGCCCGGCCGCTGCTCCCGGGCACCCGGGGCTCCCGCTTTCTCTGTGCGGAGCTGTCCTTGCTGCGAGTCCGCTCCGCTCTCCGTCCCGCCTCTCCTCCTCTGCTTGCGGACCCCGGTTCTCCCGGGGCAGCCTGGTGGCCGTGCTGCCTCTGGCCGAGGGCAAGGGGCGCCCAGCGGGGTGGAAGAGTAACAGACCTGGCAAAGCTGCCCCCCTCCCCTTGCTGCACCGGCGGGGGGCAGGAGGGGAAGAGTAGAAAGCAAGTCTGCCTTTGGAGCTCATATTGTCCCGAGCTGGCTCAGACCTCAGGTATCTTGCTTTATGTGGTTGGCTGTTGCAGATCCCTCCACCCCAAAGCAGGAATCTGTGTGGCACGACTATTTGCTGGCTAGGGCTCAGCTCACATGCTGCAGCTCATAGAAGTTGAAGCAGAGACCCAGAGAAGAGCCACAGAAGGACTCCACATAAATGCATTAGTTGAAGTAGTTGGGCTGTGCTGCCCACTGCAGCTCAATTTACACAACTTTACCTTAAGAAGCGCTAACTTGGAGGGCTGTACGTTCTCCAGCAGAAGGGGATGGTCTGGTTCCATTTTCCCCCCCAAGAACAATAATGTGGTCTAGTGTTGTTGCATTTTCTCTCTATGAGGTTTTCAGCTGGATTATGACTTCTGTGTAGCAGCTGGAAAACCTTTGTGTTGGAGAAATGGGTTAAGCTAGTAGGGAAATGAAAGGAAAGCACTGGTGAAAAGGCTGTCTCCTGTTATGTGCAGCATGGAGAAAAAAGCCTGAACACAACTCTGCCAGTGCTCACTGTGCCTGCTGTGATTCCCTTGCACACAGAAAACATACCACTCAAAGAGCTGGGGCTCTGTGACCGTGCTGATAGCCAGTGCTGGGCAGAACTTGCTTAACACCAGCTATTTGAAGCAATAGGCAGGTGAGAACATTTTTTTTTCTTTGTTCTGTAGTTTCTAGGCCAAATCATGTAGCACCTTGCTACATGTCTGAAGCCAGTGCAGCTGCACCAGTGCATACAGCTGGGCAGCAAACTGGTTTTTCAAGGCTTTCACTGGCAGCTCCCTTTTATCTCTGCATGTGGAATCATAATTCCTTCCCCAGAAAGCAACTGTGTTTCAGTAGCATAAGGCTTATCTTCGTTGAAGACTGTGGGGCTGCACTGGATCACATCAGCTAGAAAGTTGGCTTGAGACTTGGATTTCTCTGATGTTCATCAATACCTTTATGGTTTGCACTCTTTCTGTGCATCCAGTGTGTGTAAATGGAGAAGCAACTTCCTTTCCAAACCCTTGGTCTTGTGACATGCCTATGACAATAAACACTGCTTTCCTTCCTCCTCAAGAAGCAAACCCTGTCAAAGTGTATTTTGTGTAAGTAATGCTACTGTTTAACAAAAGCGCAAGGAACTTTTTGCAGATGAGAGAACACTGGCTAGAACCCTTGTAAACTGCTGTACTGTAGGACTTTGGCCAACTTGCAAATGTTCCATTTATTTGGCTAGAAGTGTGAGTTTGGGAATGGTGGGAATAATGATCACCAGCTGCTGAAACAGACTTCAGGATGAAATGAAGAGTGTAATGCCTTGCAAGGGGCCTTTGCAACACGGTAGAGGAAACCTCTCATATGTAGGATCTCCAATATTTCTTCTCTGTGCTATGGAATACAGGCTATTCCAGTAGACTTTCTCCTGGGTTCCAGAGCTGAAATGATCCTTAAGAACCAGCTTTTGGTTTTGTTTGTTTCTTTTTAAAATCTGCTCTGTACCTGATTCTGGACCCATGTGCAATCTGGAGCCCCCCTGGCAAGTGGGTAGCCAGTGTACTTCTCCTTGCCTCTGTATTTGGGGGTTGAGCAAGGCAAAGGAGAGAAGGAAAGTGTGCAGGTAAGATCTGGGTAGAAAAAGCTCTGGGGCTGCTTGTGCTCATGATAGGCCTAGCTGCAGGGGCCAGAGCTGAGCAAGATTAAAATGCCACAGAAGTGGTTTTTGCTGCTGTTTCTGAATCTGTGGTACATCACTCTAAGGACTGTCCCCCATGTTGTTAAGGGTAGAGCCAAACAGAAAGGAAATGATAAAATGTTTCTTGTGAGTTGATACATTTCTGTCAACCTGCAACCTTTGTGGAATCATTGTTAAGAAGTGAGTTTGAGTCCCCTTCTGGGGTGCACTTTATCTGGGTTTGGATCAAGAACAGCATTGGTTTCATTCCATTCAGAATGCTGGCAGACCCAAGGGTATTGAACCAGGGGCTCTCACAGAAATGAGAGTTGCTGCTCAAGGGAAATATAGCTACAGATAAAATAGTTGGCTCCACAAATACTTCCTGAGCCTACTACATTCTGCTCCCTCTGAACCAGAGCACTTACATTCTATTTCTGGGAAAGAGGTTTTTGATAATTAGATTGATCACTTCAGCCTCCTAGTGGGGAAGAAATGTACCAGGATTGGCCATCTCATTCAGTTTCACACACTCCCTCAATCAAGCTTTCTGGGCCCTTCTTAAGCTATCAGTAATCTTTCTTTCATTGCAGCACGTGATATATTCCCCTGGCAGCCAGAGTTCATATCTTCTGTGGATCTCCATATCTTATGAGTATAATTCACATGAGCTGTAGATCATATCCAGAGTCATTTGCAGAAGGATATTTTTTATCAAGAAAGGTTGATTATTTACTCACAGATGAGACAGATTATTTACTCATAGATGAGACAGAGCTTTCAGATGATGTAACACTACAGAAAGGATGCTATTTCTACTAGAAAAATATAAAAATAAAACAAAAGGTTAAATGATCAGGATAAAGGAATAAGGGATAAGTAAGAAAAGTAGGAGGCCATTTAACTGGTATTTGCATTTTGAATAGAGCAAAGGTATAAATAACTACAGAGTTGCTTTCTTCTTGCATTTGCTCCCAGCAAATTTTCTGGTGGTTTAAAATTAACATTTAAGTTAATAGGCAGTGGCTTATGGTTGCTTGAGCTAGGTAAGCATTTACATATAAAAAAAGAGATTCAGCACTGAGGCTGAGAGACAGTAACATGTGATGGGATGCACAGCTTGCCTGTTACTTCCATAAGCAGCCACACCTGAAAGCAGTATTAAGCTTTTTAAACTGTCCCACATGATGAAAGACACCTGTTTTAGGCTTACTAAAAATGCTTTACAGACATATGCTTAGCTGAAAGTTTGGGTTTTGCTGAGTTGGGTTCCAAATTACTCCAGCTTTGTGTGAAACTTGGCTAAGTGATGGCAAAGGCAAAACTTGTGATTCTCAGAGTGGGGGGTACCCAAAGGTCCGTTAGCTTTAAATTCATAGTACCTGGTAGAGGCTTTATTTTTCTTCAAAATCCACAAAGGAAGAGTGTGGAAACCTACTTCCATTTTTAACTTTTCCAGTTCTCCTCTTTGAAGCAGAAGATTAAACTGTCCTTAAAATTGGCTCCCTGACTCGCAAGAGCTTCTTGGAAATGAAATTAAATCATTGATCTAAAGTCTGCAGCTATATTTTACTAATTTTTAAAATTATATGTAGAGAGCTTTGAGTATCTAAACCTGTTGGGTTTTGTTTTGGTTTTTTTTTTTTTTGACTTTTGATGTCAAGTTGTCTTCTTTTTTTTTCTTTTGGTGGATTGAATCTCTATTCCCAAAGTGTTTGATGATCCCACACTGCTCTAAACAACCTTCTAGGTCTATTGTCTGTTGAAATGGCCAGCAGGAAAGTCACTGGGTGTGATGCAACACTTCAGCAGTTCCAACCAGTGGAAAGATAATAGTTACCTAAATATACAATTCTTCAGTGCTGTACACTATTGCTGATGACCTGAAACATTTCCATGGAGCTGACAGACAAGACATGGGACAGGCAGGAGACCAGGGTACTTCTGTGCCAGGAGCTGCAGCCCTGTGGACACCCTGGCATGTCTCTGGCCTATGCTGAGAAGTGGCCTTCTGCTAGAAGGTTTGAGGAACTGCAGCTCCCCATTAGACTACATTTGTCTTACTGTAATAATGTGTCTCTCTCTATGCCTACCAACTGTTGGTGTGAGAGGCTCTCTCTACTGCCATATTCATAGTGTTTCCCCAAGAGTAAATTTAGGTGACATGTCAGAAGTGTGAGCTGGCTTCATTGTTGAAGCCACTTATTTAAATTAATTTGTGGAAGAGGTAACATTTCTCCTGGCAAATGTATTTAACACAAGCTTTGAAAATATGTGTGGAGCAGGTATTTTTACAAGTGCAAGCTAAGCAGTGTTGGTCAAAAAATTAATATATATTTTTGAAAATATAATCTGGTGATATGTGACACTATAAATGCAAATGACCTTTATAAAGGATGTGACCACATTTTTCTCTAGACTTAAGCACTCCAAGAAAATAAGAAAGAACCCCAAACTGATAGCATAGTACATTAAATATTAATCCGTGTCTTTTGGGCAAGTTGTCTCACATTAACCATTCAGTTAGTTAGAGAGCTTTTGATTAATTTTAATGGCATTCTGAGTATTTATAGCCAGACAACTATTAGTTTTTGAATTAAGGGATTCGTTGCCATTTGGGTGCTGGACTGATATCAACACGTTCCAGAATAAAGTCACTGGTTCTTCCTGACTCAGCCCTCCTGCTTCCTCATGTTCCCACAGACAATGGGGAAACCCTTCTCACCTTCAGCCCTCCAGGCAGAGGAGAGTCACCCTGGGTATGTCACAGCTAGAAGAGCAGTTCAGTGAAACATGTTTTCATAAAACTGCCACTAACATCCAAGAAAGCACGGCTGTTACAGGATCAGTTTCTTCCAGGAAGAAAAGCACTTTCACAGTGCATTCTTTCCTGAGGCTGAGCAGGACTGCAATGTGGAATCCTACCTTTTCTTTCTCTGAGAGTGTTTCTTTCCTGCAGCTCTTGGGAGAAAAGGTTGTTGGAGCACGCTTGCCTCAGGGCAACTCTTGGGCTATGCCAGTGAGCCACCAAGGAGGGCTCCAGCCCTGCCACTGTCACACTCATCCCACAGCACAGACACTCCCCTGGCAGCCACAACCCCACGCAGGGAGCCTGCACATTCCCACTCAAAGCTGTCTGGGGAAAATAATCTTCAAGAAGAAATTGGAGGAGGGGATAGCAAATTATTTAGGGCCAAGAAATAGGTCACAGGAGATTCTGGAGAGTAATGAGGATATTCTGTCTCATGTGAAAGGGCACTTGGGGATCTTCAGTTCTCCTTGGTTGCCTGCTCATTCTCAGTCTCTTTGCTGGACTATCCACTTTGCTGTGTGTTTTGCTGGTAGCTCCTACTAGGGTTCTTTGGCACTTATAAAGTACTTGCCACTCTTCAAACCACAGGTGTGAAGTCTTATAAGTACACTACTGCTGTTGTCAGAGAAGAAAGTTGGGGGGTTTTAATGTGCAAGATCTGCCATGTATAACTTATTGGCAGACAAATGTGCCTTCTTGAATTATTTTCCTGAATGAAGTACTACAAGCTCTGTCATTTAGATGAGTAAAACCCATACATTATCAGTAACGAACCATGTGATAGAGGCAGATTAAACTATATACTTAATTTAAAAAAACCCAATGTTCATTTATTTTTTTAACAGGTGAGGCCACTCAGCCTTTGAAACTCCCATTTTTATTTCACAAATGTACCCTTTGAAACCTATTTTCAAAGGAGATGCTATAAAGGTGACACAAGAGTGAATTTCCATGTAGTGAGTTTAATTTGGAACTTCTGAAAAGATTATAGTTTAATTTAACAAGGTCCTTTATTTCCTATCCTATTACTGATTAGGCACAGTTAAAAAGTTGCATATTTCATGAAGACTTTAATTTTTTTGAATACCTGGGGAGGGAGGTTTGTCTCAAACTTATCAGCTAACCAGCTCTGCCTAGAAGCAGTGCTCCGTGGCCTGGGTGTAAAGGTCACCTTTGTGTACAACAGTTCCTGCCCTAGAGACCTTGTGTTTGAAGTGGAAGTGCCCAGCCAAATCAGAGGAAGGAAAAGTGAAGCAAAAATGTAATGAGTCTGAATCTTTTACCTACCTGCCCAGCCCCCTGATCCAACAGAGGATGTTCTATAATGTAAGGCAATTGTTTCTTTCCTTCTGCAAATGAGGCAATTTTCAGTCTTATGCTCGGGACCTCCTCATTACACAAAGCAGGAGTTAAAATCTTTAATTTCCAAAGCTTTTCAGTGAATGCTGGAGGGCACTAGAATAGTTCTGTTTCTTGGAACTGCTTTCTCATGGCACAGAAATCCTGGTCAAGCATTCATTGTCTGTAAACTATGTTATTGTTAACAATATCTGTAAGAGTAACTTCATAATGGAGCAGGTCTTGAAATAGCACTACAGAGTTCAGATGTACATGAAAGGAAATAGGGCAGAAGTGACTGACTCCAAAGGAGACAGGCTTGCCTGTGTACCTTGCCTCCATCTGATTTCATTGTTGTGCCACTCTGAGTGGGGCATGTTGACAAGGGAAAAGGTATGGGGAGGAAATGGATGGTCAGAATATGTAAAATCCCAACAAAAATATATTAATGGAGTATGGAGGCTTGGACTGTGGTCCTTGTACTTACTTTTAGAAATAACGTGAGCCTTCTCTTTGAAAGAACAGATTGAGACTGCTTAACAAAGCCATGAGCACTGCTACTGCAAGTTCTGTCAATTTATTCTGTAATTATACAGTTATTAGTGTGCTTTGGAGCAAACCAGAGGGCTAGAAATCATGTTTTGGGAAGAGGTCCTTGTTAGGGAGATAAACATCTCTGTTTACATAAGCTGAAGAGAGGAGTGGAAGCATCTTTGTGTGATTGCACTGAGGCTGAAAGTCAGGCATTGCTATAGACAGGGGGAGCTTTAGGTGTCCCCAGTGCTGCTGCCACACAGCTGGGACCACTGGAAAACAGGGCTGTGCTGTGCTGGTAGGGTCTGGGCACTTCCCTCAGCTTCACAGCACAAGGTGTTGTTCAGCACAGCTCCCATCAAGGGTCCTTAGGACATTGTCAAAGCTGCAGGCTCCCAGGAATATCAGCTGCTGCTGCTGGTGCCATTTTCTTCTGTAACCCTCAGGTAGATTTGAGATATTTAGACAATTTTCATTCATGAGAATAAACTGATCACCATCTCAGCTGGAGACAGGGAACCAGTCAAAAGCAGTTTGCCTGTGATGTTTTTTGGCTGGACAGTGTCCAGGCTAGAGTGCAGGGAAGCAGCACGTTATGTGTGGGGACATTTTCTTTCTGCACAAGAGGCAGAGCAATGTTATAACCCACAGCATGTTACTGGTGTGTAATGTAAGGGGGGTGTTGTGCTCGTGCCTTTGTCACCAGTTAAATACAGCTGCAAGAATCAGCCCTTCTCTCAGCTGCTCTGTGTAGTGCAGATGCAAACATTGCTTCACAGTGCTTCACAGTCTCCAAAGGAAACTCAAAGCCTCCAGCAGCTGGACTGATGGCTGAGGAAATCTGTGAATGTATGATATACAGTGGTGCAGTGTTGTGCTCATGAAGTCTGACAACTGGACTTGGACCATGTAAAATACATTTAAGTTCCTCCGTGCTTTGAGCTACCAGCTTTGATGGGGGGAATTCTTATACTGGCTCACAAAGTGCCACACTAAAGCATGGCCTGTTACAGTACTAGTGGTAAAGATGAGGGCTATCCCATGACTTATTACAAAACCAAGGTTTTTTTAGAAGAACATTTTAATAAGAAAAAATCAGCTGACACTTGATTATGGGTTTTCTACAAATTAGAGCACTCATAATTACACTGCCCTCAGCAGTTTGAGGTTGCTCAGAAATAACATGTTTAGTGGCTGGTGATGCTGGTCTGATGTAGAGTCCTTGTACTTATCTAGGAGTTGTGTCCCCTATTATGTTAGCTGTTCCCACTAAGGAACTTATTCCACAAACCTACAAGAATATGCTTGCTGAGTTGTGAACAATAAATCATTGAACTGAATTACAGTGTGTGCAGCTTTAAGATAATGTTTTTGTGACCTTTTGCTTTCAATTATACTGGTTTGAGCATCTCTGCCATTAAAATTCTTAAGCACTTTTTTATTTAAGCTTTCCATGGACACTTAGTCTCTGTGATATTACTGATGGATGACTTACATTAACTTTTCAGCTCTTGTAGGTAGGAATCTATAGGAAGTACATTTGGAACAAAAGAGGCTTTTTGGGTTTGTACAATGTGGCTTGGTGTTGTGTTGGTTTTGTCCATGATAGTAAGTGCCCCAGCAGGATCAATCTTCAGTGTTTGTGCTGGAACTGAGAAAGTTTTCAAAAACAATTCTAAGAATTTTTTCTTGTGAAATCAAAAGCAGGTATGCATCTGTCTGTATTTTGCTTTTCTATTCATATGCTGCAAAAGACTTAACTCCTATTTTAAGGAATGACTGTCTATTCTAATTATAGCCAAAATGCATGTTTATATTGAGTTTATGGATAAATCCTATATTTAAATGACAGGAAATAGATGTGTATAATAGTGGATCCATTAGTGAGAGTGTTCCCTCACTCTATCATTCTAAATGAGAAAGATGTTTTCATACAGAGTGTATTTTGTTTCCCTGTCTGGAGCTGGAGAAAGCAAAACAATATCAGTAGTTATCTGGTAACTGTGACATGCATGCATTTAATTTTCCCAGGCTGGCTTCACTAGAGTTAGTCTGGCAAAAAAAGAAAAGGGAGATGTAGTTTCATACAGTATTCCATTAAAATGATGGCCACAATATCTGGTTGTTACGATGTAATTATTTAAAGAATACTTCAAGGGCCTTATTTTGGACTTCCTGTAATTATATAATTCAGATTTTTGAGCTGGAAAAGGCTTCCCTCCCCTAACAAAAGCCTCCAGGTGTGACTGAACTCAGTGTAGCCAGCAGCTGGGACTGAAGCAGGCTGGGCCCATCCTGGGTGCAGGGGCGCTGGTTCCATGCACGGCAGAGAGGCTGCGTGCAACCTCCTCCCACAGACACAGCCTCACTGTGAGATTTGACACACTTTGAGATCCTTCATAAAAGAAAACTCCATTCAATTTCCACTACTACAAAGGTGATGATTCTTTGAACACAGAAATTAAATTAAACTGAGAGAATAAATAAGAAAAAAAAAGATTGAAAATTAAAAACTACTCCATTCCATGTTCATGACATTTTTAATACTCATCTTGCTAAGATGCAGAACAAGGACTATTGAATTTCCATTCATTAGCAGCCAACAGGATATGAATGAGTATTAACTTCAAACAAAAACTTGATTTATAACAACATCGAGTTGTGCACTTAAAAAAATAATTACAAAACATTTTTAAAAGGAAGAGTAACAGTGGAAGCAGTAATGAATATAAAACATGACTGATTAGGCTTAAAACATAACTTCAAGTATTCTATGGCATTTCCTCAGACATTTGTCTCATCTGTTTGTGCAATATCCATCTTTGCATAGTAAAGAAAAATTGGTTAGACTCCAGCCTTGAGTAATGTGTTTCTTGACCATGCACCTATACAGCTGTTAATTTGCCTGGCAGACTTCTTTTAGGAGTATCAGATCAAATCAGTGAGATCGTGCAGCAGGCTGGAATGAGCTATACAGCTACCACAGCTTCTTGTCCAGCTGAATAGGTAGATAATGGAGCAAATGTAGAGTGGATGAAATGGAGGCAGAGTCAACCTGGTCTTCTTTTGGTGCCGCTTTGCGATGAACGAGTTACTGCTAAATGGATATGCACTTCCCAAAGCACAGCCAGGGCATGTACAAAATCAACACCTATCAAATCCAGCTTTTTAACTGTCTACCAGCACAGGAAGCACTTTAGCCTGTACCTACTCTGAGCTGTATTGTCACTTGTGTTGTGTGCACCCAAGGCAGAAAGTGTGTTCTTCCCATGCACACAATGGCTGAGGACCGGAGCATAAATTCAGTCAAGAAATCCTAATTGCTATGAAACTGCTGGTGTAAATAAAAAAGTTACTCCAGCACTGAACATATATACATAGTAGTTGGGGACCACTGTGGTCTGATTTAAAACATCACATCACACACTAACCATGTTGTTTGTGAAATGCCTCTCCAAGGTTTATTACACAGGTAGTTTATGTATATCCAGTTGACGTTACTTATTATAATTTTTGATAGCACTGGTGTTTCTATTGTGGGTTATGCTTGCTTTGGAAGCAGAATCTGAAAAAATTTAGATGTTGTGTTCCCAATTGCAGTATTTTTAGAGAAACATAATACAGTTGCAAGTATTTTTGGTTTGTCATCAGAGAAATGTCACTAATTTAATTCTGCTTAAAGCCAAGCAGGAAATTTTCAGAATAAGGTTTACAATTTCTATTAATGTCAACTACCTGTGTGTGCAGCACCTTTAACTTATAATGTAGTAAGTGTAAATGTGATTATGTTAAAGCTGATTGAAAATATTTAGTAACAACTGTGAATCAAAACCAATATATTGAAACTGTTGAATTGAACATTATCATAATAAGAAAAATAACTGAAATGAGGTTTTCTAACTCACAGGAGAATGTCTGCAGCATTTTTTTTGTTTTGGCTCTTAAAGCTAACTTGGGAAATGGATTTCCTCTGAACAAAGATGCAGGAAGTAGTGTAACTGGGCTTCTGTTGTTACTAAACATCCAAAAGTTACAACTTCTAAAATATTTTGGATCTAATTCTGATTATCAGACACAGTAATTAAATTTTCAGTTACTTCACTTACCAAATGATTTAAGTCAAGATTAAAAGGATGAGGCAGACTGTCCAGCTCTGTACTTTAAGGAAGCCCTAAACTAGACCTCTTCACAACCCTCTCTCAAGGCAGCTGCAGCCAGGTGGTTCCTAGGGACACAGGACTGCTGCCCAGGACTACTCTGTAAAAATCTGTGTTGGTGCAGAAGGTGTCTCTAAAAGTAATGACAGCACACCTGAAATTACCTGGGATTTTGCACATATTGTGGTGGTAACTGGCTATCAGTAGCCAAGGGTCAAAGTATTAATCTTGCATTAAACTTGGAATAGTGACATGCATCAAAGAGATACAGGGAGTGAGTTAAAAAGGTCAGTCACCTTTGCAAGCTGCTTCCAGTGGATGGGCAGAAGGCAAGAGAATAATAGCTCATTCCAAGCTTTAACATCTTTTGACTATTTTAAGGCTTATTTAAGTTTTCATTTTACAGGATCTAGGCAGGAAAAAAAGTAGCTTTTCTTAAAAGAAAAAAAAGAGTTTGGCACTTTTGTGATTAGTTTGAGTGTGTGTTACTTATATAATGGAAAAGTCTGTATAACAGCCAAAAGAAGTAATTCAGACTTATAGTCAATACATAGATATGCATTTATACATTTTAATTGTTTTTGGTTTCAAGCATACAAACTTTAGATCACATCTGTTTGGTGTCAGAACTCCCTGCATCTGCATGCTGTTATCTGCCTTTTTTGAGCAAGCCCAGAACATCTGCTGTACAACATGCTACAGAAAAAAAGGGGAAGAAAAAAAAACCCAAAACCAAACCCAACATCAAAAATAGATTTACATAAAGAATAGAACCTTTTTATATGGAAATTCTTTTCTCTCATATATATATATTTATATATAATCTGTGAAAATGATACATCAAAATCTTATTTCCATATTTACACTTTTTCCTTCTTGGAAGAATTCCATCCATCATTCTCTAGCTTCCATACCCAAGAGGCTCCTGTCCAAGGTGGACAGTGAGCTCATGGAGCAGGGAACCCTCAAGTCCAGCTGCAGAATGCACTGCGTGGCTGGAAAAGCTGTTGAAGCCTGGCACTGGCTTCCCAGTGCTTTGTATTTATTGGGCTGCAGATTCTGCTTGGGGTCAGCTTGCTAACTTGGTTGTTTGTATGTGAGCCATGCAGGTTACCCTTTCAAAATCAGCTCCTCATGCCACTGGAGTTTGATAAGAAAAAGGAAGTCATGCGAACTCAAGTGAAGTTAGAGTGCCAGCAGGCTGGGAAAGAATCTTTTGCAACTCCATTATTTTGGAACAGTTCTCTTATTGCACTTGGTCTGTGTGTCTCCTTCTTAATTTGAGAAAAGGAAAAAAAACACCTGATTTTTTGAAGCAGTTTGCTTGTACCACTTGTCAGTTAATGTTAACAAGAGAAAGGTGAATAGAGGAAGTATTTCCAACTTATCTCAACATCCCAACTTTGTGTTTATAGTTACTGTTCTCATGTTCTTCTGTACTGATTTAGTTCTTGTGTAGCTACAGCAAGGACATCATACCCAAAATCCAGTAGTGCAAGAAGCAGCTTTTTGAATGGCATTTCTTCAGATAGGGCCTTGCTGGGTTGGATCGAACCTTCGTTTTTTGACATTTCTTCCAGGTTGCATCAAAAGGAGATGGAAAGAGAAAAATGCAAGATATTAGTTAGGTATAACAGGAACACAGCCATTGCTAAGGTCATAGTAAAGTAAAAAGCTCACACTGACAGCTGAACCAGGAACTTTTTCAAGGGGTAACTATTTAAGGAATTTGGTCGCATGCTTCCTACAGCACGACACCAAGTACAGGTTTCCTTGTGCAGTTTAAAGATTATGCCGGCACACAGAAATCAAGTATTTCTGTAGTATTTCAAGTGGTGCTCTAAATTTGTACAACTATTCAGCTCCCAGTAACACATGGTGTGCACTAGGCCAAGAATGCACACTTTTACCTAAAGAGAATGAGTCGCAAGTGCCAGGAATGGCAACACTTCAGACAGCAGAGGCTTGAGTTCTCAGAGCAAGTGCTCAGCTCTGGCTACACCAGAATTTAGTTTATATAATCCAGTGTGACAAAAGTGTGTGTGCCTTTGTGAGCTCTTACCACACTACTGACCATAAGTGTTGTGAATCTTAGTAAGGAGCAAAAGACAGCTGAGACATTGCATTCGAAGGAGACTGGACAGCTCTGTCAGTTGTGTGATTGGAACTGAATGTTAAGTGGCAGCAAGCTGGGGACATCCAATCTCCTGCGATGTAGATGTCCTATGTCACACAGCAAGACATTAGGAAGCAACAACAAAAGTTGGGTGCAACCTCCCCAGTATCTGGCTTTATGTGGGGCATCAAGCAAGGGACTCATGCATTTAGTTTTACCATTGGGCATACACACCACTACCACCACCAAACCAACATGCAAAAAATACAGAATAGGAATTCATATATTCCCTAAAGCTACAGACCAACCCCTGGATTTTTAATCTTCTGCAGTCCTGCTAACTTCTACCGCTGCTACAATATTTATTCTATACATAAGGTTTAACTGGTGGTTTGAGACTAATGCAAAGGCAACTTCTTTTTGAGAGGACTTCCAGAGGCTAGTAATTCTTGGGAATCCTTGATTTTGGTTTTTTCCTTGGATACCTGTGATTGGATTTGTGCAAGATGAGTGCTTAAGAACTGCTAGTTTCTGAAAGAAGATTACCGTATTCATCTTTCAGTCTTTTCACCTCCTGGATTACTGTAATAATGCTCCTTTGGAATGAGGCTGATATTATGTCAGTATCTCAATTCCTTGTCCTCTAAACTACAGGTAAATTTGAGATGAGGAAAATAATTTTCAGGCCAACTTGCAAGACTGCCAGATAGGAAGCATGAATATTACAGAACTTGGTTAAATGTGAGTTAAAGGCTGATGTGTATCTGCTTGTCCTGCCAGTTTCAATGGGAAAAGGACATGTCTGCTTCTTTTCCCCCATCTCCTTTTAAATACTGTCTAGCATCCTTGAATTCAAGTACTACTGATAAACAACTAATTACTCAGTAGTTTTAAATCAACAATGCAGATGAAAAATCTAGGTGACATAACTTGTCCTTCCACTATATGGGCAGTACCATATTACTGTTTGCTTGAAGAGGACAAGTCCTTAAAACAGACACTGAATTACATTGTTACCTGAGCTTATTTTAATTAAAGAAATGGACTTCATAAAGTCTTAGAGGTAAGAGGACAGATGCTATGCTAGCTTCCCAGAACAATCTAACAAAACTTTTGGCTTTTATCTTATCTGCTCTCTTCTAACCTGTTCTTCACTGGTGTAATGTTCTAGTACAAACCTCATCGTGCATTCTGTCCAAACCATATATTTACTGATTTTCCTAGTTTTATTCAGCAGAAATACAGCCTTTGAGGAACAAGATACTGACCAAACCACTGCCTTTCTTCACTTAGGATATTCTGCTAACAATGTTGTATGAGGGAGAGAAACATGTGAAGAACTAAAGAGCCTGAAATAGGGAACATGAGGTACAGTGTCAATAAGGAAACAGTACACACATGCAAAGCTTCAACGAGAGCTGCCATTGTAGCACTTCAGAGGTGAGCAGGGAGGTGTTACCCTGCAGGAACTGAAATTCTGTTCTGATTACCTGACCTGCTTTAACAACTTCAGCCTGAATTACCAAACACTAATCCAGGTTCTGGATATTTCCACCAGTTCTAGCTTGGAGTTACAGCAGTACAAGATTCCTTCTGCTATGCTTCAGTTAAATGGTAAGGGGGCAGAAGTGTCCTCTAGGGAAGGACACACCCGAGAATGATGCTGCTTCCTAGTCCTTTGTTGGTTTATGTGGAAGATCTTAGAACACCAAACACTTTGCATTTCAAGTTTTAATGCCTCTTTAAATAATGAGGGTCATTTCTGTCTGTAATCCAAAGGGTCTCAAACAAAAAGAAAAGAAAGAAAAGTATAGGTTATTTTTAGTCAAAAAAGTACTCCATGCCACAGCACATCACTGCCTAACATGGTCATGTTTACAAAAAAAAAAAAAAAAACCAGAAAAGAAACACTCCCTCATTATCAAGAAAAACTCCTCCCATTATCAAAATGAGGGACTAAAAAAGGCAACTTAAAATAAGTTGACCTGACTGACCTCTCATTTCTTCCAGTAGTTTGGGGAAAAAATTAGAAAATACCTCACATTTTATTCTAGCTGCTGTTTGTGCAGTGATGACTGGATTTTGGTCCACAATTCATGTATGATGGAAATGCTGGTAAGGGACCAAAACCTCTTCCTCACGAAATTGCCACCAGTGTTCCACTGCTTTAACTTGTGGAAACCTTTGGGGTCTAAATGCAACAGCCCAGACCAGTTCAACCTCAGCATCTGTTACAGCTGGGTAAGTCTTTGGTATCTCCCTGAATTTTCGATTAAAGAAACAGAAAACCTTGCAGCTCTTTAGCTAAGAACAATTTCTGGAAATAGAATTGTGCCTACAATCAATTCTCTATCTGTAACTTTTGTATTCTGCTATAACAAGCAGCAGCTCTTCATGTACATTTCCACATCTCTCTTATTAGTATTACCTCTTAGCAGTGTTTTCTTACCAAAACTGCTGTTAAAGTCAGTAACAAAAGCATTAATTGACTTGTATTACTGCCAGTAGCTTAGCAGAAGTGAGTGAATATATGCTAGGAAAAAATTGTAGGCCCCTGAGCTTACTCTAATGGTAAAAATGTCCTTCCTATGTTAAACACTACATGTTAAAAGCTTGCACAGACTCGCTGCACCAAAATCAAGTTCTTAGTGCTGTACTTAGATTTAAAAGTATGATGCAAGGCTCAACTGAGTAAAATCTACTTCTTAATAAGGTTTCTACCCACAGCCTTTAAGCCACCTGAAATGTCTCATGAGATTCTATATTCTGTAAAATTGTCAGTTAATATTTTCTTTCCTATTCTGTCCACACATTAACTTGATTTAAAATTAACCTTGGATTCATTCTTGAAACCAGAATTTGTTTGTTGAGCTGTTTTTACTTTTTTCTCTCTGAACTTGCATCAATGTTTCTTTAACACTTCCCCTCCAACCCCCACCCCCCACCTCAGTTCATGAACAAAGTTTGCTTAGTTGCAGCTTACGTTTGATATGGACTTGACACCACAGTACCGTATGTTCATATGAACATCTGATAACCTGTGAAACAGAAATCACATCTCCCAGTTTGTAAAGCATTAGCTACCTTCTCTCATAGTTGCAGAGACTAAATATATCACTTGCTTAAAAAAAGGAAAAGTTAAAATCCCTTTATTATCCTCACCTGTCCCTCCAGATCTATCTGAATCCAAATATCGGGGGTCTACATGTGCTAGCCCTCTTTGTGTACAAGCTGAAAAGCCTCTTCTGTTCCCCTCTGGCCCCCAGAAGAAACATGCACTTCAAGCTGTGAGCTAGGCCAGGCCAGTGTCTTTGAGGTTCTGCTACAGAACAAACAGCTGTATCTTGCTCCTGTGACAGCAGGAGCTCCAGGAGGCATTTCCAGTGCACATCCTCTATAGGCAGAACAAGCTTCTTCCTTTGGGCAAACAAATGACACCAGGGTGCAAAGCTGATCACTTGTGGGAGCAGTTTGAGAAGTGTGAAACATGAAAAATAAATAATCAATTACATCCTGTATGTTTTAGACAGGGAGGGATTGTCCTACTCCTCTCTTTAGTGCAAGTTCTCAAGCTCTGTGTCTGTTGGAGGCAGGGGCTGCAGTGATGAGAGCAAAGATGGCCAGGGCACAAGACAGCTTGAAAAGACTCAGAGGAAGAACTGACTAATTATTTTATATTTTCATGACATGTATTTTGTTTTCAGCAAACTACCTTATGCAATACAAAGCAATCATCCAGGGATGTATCCTGTTTCTGCAAAATCTGTGAATTGCTAAGTAATGGGCAAATGTCTCTTACTGTAGAAAACCCATCCAAAAGGGTAAGCAGACTTTTTTCCCCCAACAGAATCTTGCTTGGTTAATTCCCATGGGCACCCTCCAAACAAGCACTGAGAGAAAAATGAATGTGGCTGAGTCTGAGAACACCAACAGTGACAGGCAAGTTAATAGGGACAAATTGCCTTGTCCAGGAGAAAGGGCAAAGCCTGATTTGCTGCTTTCAGTAGGCCTGAAAGAGATTTTGAAATATTTTCCTTCTATATGCATAGTTAATTAAGGCCAGCTGAAGCTTCAAAAATATAAGAGTATAAACCAGAACATTTTCAGGTGACCTTTGAAAGTGAATTACAAGGTAAGATGTTATCACTAGATTCTACTTTGATAACTGCCTTAATCAATTACGGAGTAATTTTTTCTTCTCAACTTTGACATGAAATATGAATAGAAGCCATAGAAAATTTTCTTTGAATTATTATTATTATTACTATTACTTACTATTATTACTTCTTCTTGAAGAATTATGGCTTATTGTTGTATCATGGCTTAACCTTGATTCATATTATTGAAAAGAAACAGCAACTTTAAATGCCAGGAGAAATCATTTGCACTGAATTTCTTCCATGATCTGTTGGGAGAACTCTGTCACAGTGTTTATAACCTTTCTAAAGGGAGAACTTTTCTACCAAATACAGGCCATGCATCTGGGCAGACTGAACACTACAGAAAGGGTAGGAATTAAGTACCTTTGTACAAGACTCTCTGTTTGCTTTAACAGAGTAGTCAAGTGGAATGACTAATCTGTTAGTCCTTAGAGTTACAAAACACATCAAACTAGAATTGGGAGAGAAATGCTTTCATCTTTCAGGAAATAGCTGAAGATTTCAAAATGGTCTCTCTAAACCTGAATTTGTTTTTTAAATTGTGTATCAATAAAAAAAAACCTTAAAAAAAAAAAAAAGTAACCACAAACAAGTTAGGTCAGCTATTCCACAGTCAACTACATCAACACTCCTGAAAACAACTCTGCTCCTTCCACCACTGACCATTTACATGGCATTTCTTGTCATAAAGCTGAGCAGTTTGAAAGTACTACTACATTCAAAATATGACATGTATCGTTTGGGGGCTTTTTAACCAATACAATCAGCTTCAATGCTACGGACAGGAGGTGAAAAAAGACTTTGTTCCTTAAGTGCCAATTTAATTTTCATGAATTCACCTAATTCTTTTGTTGTTATTCAACTTTGCACCCTGATAACATTTGCTATTTTCAAATCCATTTCCTTTGCTTGTTTACTGCATGTATAATTTCTTGTTCAAAGCAGTCTGTTAGAGTCTGGGGGTTAACTTGGAACTCTTGTAGCAGGAACTCAAAACTGAGTGATGTAAGCAAGAAATAGAAATGCCAGAGCCACCGAGGAGAAGACATGCGGCATTGCTTACTTAAAGCCCCATCCTGTCCCCCCAAGGACAATTGCTGCTACCAGGATGGCACCAGCGATGGAGCCTATTATAAGATTGGTGGCACTAGGACCTGTGATAAAGGATTAGGGTAAGACAACATAAGAACCAACGACTTCATTCACATTTTGTGAAGCATCTGAAGGGCAGTCAAACAATTCAGGGAATATGGACAGCACACAAGGTGATGCCTCTACACAGTCTCAGTAAGGCCAACTTAAATTACTTCTCTTTAACAATAGGAACAAACAAAGCTGTTGGTCTCTGTATTGTGCTATGCTGACTTCTACCATAGATAAAATCCTAGTATTAGACAGTGAATTCCATTGTAACTTACTCCATTATCTGCTTCATGAACAGTCAGCTGAGGACACTAAGATAGTTGTGAATAATTCCTTAACTTACAGCGAAAAGGATGAATGCTGTATGTTTTAAGACTACAGAAAGTGAGAAAGAAAGAAAAAATCAAAAAGCCCTCTCTTTTTTCATGGAGCTCCTGAAAGGTGCAGATATTTTAATTTGAGCTGAGAGCATCCAGGCACCACTTACTCATCAGAATCCAGACACCCTACAGTTACGTCAATGCTAAATATACAATTTTTTGACAAGAGCAAAGGATTATATAATAGGGAATGAAAGTTGAAATAAAAGTTTATTTCCACTAAGCTTTCCAAACATCAAAGCATCTCTTTATCATCCTCAAGAAGCTACTGAACAACAAAGTGGAGAAGGGTGGAGCAGAAAAAAGAGCAACAAAAAGAAGCAGCACAAAATATGTTCGTGCAATTTTCTGAAGAGGGCAAGAGAACACCTAAATAAGATATTAATAATTGTCCCATAAGTGCTCTGTTTACACAGGACAGAGGTTTGAGTAACATTTGCTCTATACAAAAACTTCCCATTGCAGTCTTTGATGTAAAACATTACAAAATGAAAACAACTCAACAGTTCTTCTGCAGCATATCACGCACTTTTTGTTCAACCACTTACATATTCAGGAATAGCCTTCAAAAATAGCTCTTACCCTGTCCCACTCTTCCCAAACCAACACTTCTACACAGCAATTGAAATTTTCCTAATTAATTGTTCTGAGCTGAGTTTGGAAAACTGTCACACAGCTAAAATAAGGGAGAAAGAGGAGCAGCCAGAGAGCAGCAAAGAAAGAGCAAGGGCAGCTGCAACAACTGAAAGTTTTAAGCTGTTAGGTCGATATTACAAAACCTCCTGCCCAACCCCACACACTGCAATAAGCACTTGCCCTAAGTTTTAAAATTTACTGCAGCCACCTAACTTTACTGCTTCCACTACAACTTTCTCACCTCAGGGCTTCCAGACATTCTGATTAGCTAAAAGAAAACCAAGTTTTAAAAATTGCTTCCTGCAGTTGCTACACAGAGAGTATTCAGGAACATTAATAAAATGGTTGGACTGAAGAACAATTTAATGAGCTTTAGAGACAAACAGTGGGCAAATTTGACAACAAAAATCAAAAGGTAATTCTGCACAATTTGGAAGAATGTATCTTATTTGGACTTAAGTCACACCTGGCTCAAATTAACAGGCCTGAGCATGGTGGAGGGTAAGTGCCATCCTGCAGGCATTGTTGTTCCAATTAAGGCCTGCTTGTAACAGCAGCCTAATGAGCTTCCATATCTGACTGAGATCTATTGTTTGCTCTGGATTTCATCAAATGATCTCACAGAACAAAGGACTGAAAACACAGCAAGTGATTTATCTGTAATGAATTCGCCTTGAAAATCTACAATAAATAAGCCTTGAAAAATTCTAAAGCAGATTTCTTCCTAGCCATAGAATGCCATCTTCTCACAAAAGAGGTGCAATGATTAATTTATAATAACATAGTCATAAATTAGATAAAGATGTGCCAAATCAACACTTTTACATATCTCTTCTCACTATGTTCCCTGGCTGTTAATGCCCAGGGATGTGTATCCATTTCAAAGAGCACATCTAATCACCAAACATCAGTTTATTCTTTAAATAAAGAAAATCAGTATTGGTTTTATTTACTATAAATATTAAATAATTCAATCAATTTAAACAGAAGATGATAATGTACTAAAAAATTAGGCTCAGGTAATAGAAAAGTATAAATATTTAAAAAATCAAGCCTTTAGAATAGGTAATACGACTGAAGAGCAACCACTTATTTATGAGTCTGGAGTACTCTAACTGTTGAACCCCAGTTTCAAAATACAGAGATCTAAGAGGATCACTGATGGTCATTTTAAGACAGACTGTGCACATAAAAGTACTTAAAATGAGATTACTTTTATGTGTTATACCTTACTGTAAGGATCTATGCCTTCTTATGTTTTATTAAGCATTACCAAATAAATTGTATTATTAATAAACCAGAATTTTGCTACCAGTAAATGAAGAAAATACGTTTATGAAGAAAAATAAAAATCCACATGGTTCAGCTCAATAAACCTCTCTGTCACTGAACTCAGATGCTTGACAAACCAGAAGTAAGAGGCAGGTCTTAATAACCACCACACTGTGGGATCATTTTCCATCCAGACTATCACAAGAGGCAACACTTTGGTACATTGTTCTTTCCACCACAGCACTGCCATAACCTGCAGACACAGATTTGTCAGGAGGAATCTCCTGCAGATTGCTGCCTGGCACACCTCCTTTTCCTGCAAGGACACTGCCCCAGCATGGCTATCCTACCATCCCTGGCCAACTTTCAGGACTGTGATACAAATCCTATTCAAGGTGTTAAAGCAGAACACACCTGAAACTTCAGCAGACTTCAGACTATCCCCAAAATCTTCAGCATCATCCAATAGATTCTACAAGAATGAATACACACCATTTGAAACTCTGCCAGTATTAGAAAAGGCAAGCTTACTGCAGACTGTCCTGCAGGTAGCAACAACTCTAGTGATCTGATGTCCTTTCTTGCCTGTTGTTTTGCCAGCCAAATCCTCTGGTTTCAGTTATCAAAGCTAAGTATCCATTTTATGGTATGAAAATCCATTTTATGGTATGAAATCTGGAAAAGAAACTACTGCACCATTTTGTCCCCCATGATTCCTGAAATAAGTTCATAAATCATTAAGTAATTGAAGTTATTTCAGCACTTTGAACAAGCATTTACAATTTGCAAGTGAAGTGGTGAGGAAGGAGGAAGAAGGACAGGTCCTGGCACGAGGCTGTGATGCTCACACCTTCCCCTGCAGCCACGCAGGGCATTAGGAACACAGAGGGAATTTGCATTCCCTGTGTGCTTTCTATAAACCAACAAAACATAGCAGTGGCTTGCCTTGAATGCACATTTTGTATCTGAAGAAATCAGAGGACAGAGAAACA
Source organism: Melospiza melodia melodia (assembly GCF_035770615.1). NCBI lineage: Eukaryota > Metazoa > Chordata > Aves > Passeriformes > Passerellidae > Melospiza > Melospiza melodia. The sequence goes on along the minus strand of NC_086201.1, from coordinate 25,626,576 downwards.
TTGATGAGATGCAGGAAAAAAGAATGAATCGAAACAAAAAGAATGAGTCAGGTAGTGAGTGATAAAAGCAGAGGAGAGATGAAGAAAAGCTGGCATTGGTATAGAAGGATACAGGAGCAAGAACAAATGGTCAGGGACACTGATCAGAGCTGAGTGGCTTGAGACAGCAGGTGAGGGAAGAGACAAACAGAAGAGAACAAGGCAGAATGTAAGCAAAAGGCAAGTGGTCCTCAACTTGCAGGTAAATTTCCTGCTCCAGATTCCGTCCCCCAAATCTCTACAACTTTCACAGTCTTCAGTTTTTAGCAAACAGTTGTAAAAGCTACCAGTGAAACACAGATATGATCTTTCTCAAGGAAATGACCTCTTACCTTCTTCCTTCTATTTGTTTTCTAATAATTGTCCCCTGAGAATGCAAAGGTCTCTACTCTTCTGAGAATCTCGGATCAGTTTCATGCCTGGACAGGCTCCTAGGGCTGCAGAGTCAGACACACAAAGTGCTGCCCCACTGGACTAGAACTGTGTGTGAATGCCTTTGCACTCAGCCTGACTGGAAATCACAGACTGTCCTGCTAACGAGTCCCCTTCAGAGAGGTGCCACTGTCACATGCCAGATGTCATATATAGAACTAGAAACATGGAGAAGTTGGAAATCTCAGAGCAGTAAAATAGCAGTCATGTCATCTGTAGTTTGCACAGTGAATGCAGAATGAAAAAAGCTTTTACATGGGCCTTTTTATGTGTGTATATATACATGAACACAATTTATATAAACCATAGCCATTGTTAAAATTAAAATTGAGGTACTGGGATAACACTTAGGATTACCATTTTCTAGAACTATGAAAAGACAATAAAAATTGCTCATATATATTCTTTATACATGGATACTACACTCCAGCACTGTGCTATCCTGAGGCAACAGAATCTTAGCAACAGAACCTTCAGAAGCTTTACAGTAAAACTACCTGTCTGTGTGACTATCACCAGCTTTCATCTGCCTAGCTTAATCATTAGACTAAAAGCCCTGCATGTAATAAAACAGTTCACATTACTCAGTCTATTTTGCAAAATAATCAAGACATCCCTTTTTTCTTCTCCTTTTCCTTTTTTACTTTTTTTTGGTAATTTGGTGTAATGGAAACATTTAAACATTTAATTTTATGGTGACAATGTAAAAATTCACAAACTTATTGTTTTATGCCCCACATTATCCCAGACAGGAGAAGGTTCAACACTGCATGAGCAAACCACATGACACAGACACAGTCAAACACACGGCAAACACATCACCACAGGACAAAGCTAGGGGAACACAGAGGGCTCAGGTGCACAGGGTTACCTCACACACCAAGGCACCAGACAGAGAACTCAAACTGAGAAAAGTGCTTACTCTATTCCCCACCCTGTGCCTCCAAAAATCACCCCCAAGGCCAGAATGGTCCCTGCCACTGCACCTATTAGCCTGTTAGCGGCCATGCTCACTGTGTGGAGGGAAAAGGGAACAATTTTTCAGGAAATCATCACGTATATGTCTGAAATGAAAACATGAAATAATTCCTCAAAGGAATACTTTAGAATATAATCCACTGTTGGATAAACAATTCAAGTCTCCTCACAAACCTTTGTTTACCAAATAGTGTAGCTTTAAAAGTTCTGAAATGAGCTCTATTTGGTTTTCTTTGAATGCTTGCAAATATTTCAATAAGAACTTTTCCTGTAAATTCCTTTCAGCTTGTGATTCTATTATTGACTCTAAAAAGGAACATCCTCAAGCTACTGCTTATTTAAACCAGCCAAAATGTAAATAAATTAGCAATAAAAAACTTTTTTTACTTTCTTTTTGATTACCAGAAACTTACTGTATCCATTATATAATTAAGAATATGAAAACTGGAAACAATTCCACCTCAGGAAAAAATAAAACCCCTCAACTTTTAAAGTAATTACTTTAGTAATTAGTAATATTTTTCTTTGTTACTGCGTTTATCAATAGGACTCTCTGTTTATCTATATGACCTAAAAAAGGTAACACCTTTTTAAACCAAAAGCCTACCCTAGAAACATGCTTCAGGTAACACCCTAGAAATTTGCTATGTTCAGATAGTCCCTCAAGACACTGAGGCCTTACCTTTAATCCTTATAAGTTCCTTAAGGGAACACTTTTCAGGAAAAATTTCTGCACATCTCCTAGGTTAGAGATTAAAAGTTTGATAGATTCATGGAGTCACAATAGACCACAAGCAAGGAGATTAATTCCCTGTCAAATGGGAACTTAGGGACAAAGATTTTATAGACTCCATGCTGAGTGAAGTGTGTTTTGAACTATGTGGGGGTTTTTTATCCTGTTTCATAAATACACACACACAAACACACACACACACACACTTGAGACATAAGTTCTGTATTAAACAAACAGTACTCCACTAGTCAAACAAAGGCCTAATTCTGCAAATTAAATTGCAAAGAAGAATCTCATGTGTATATGGAGTCCCACTGATTTCAAAACTGCTAACACTCTAAAAGTAACTCAAAGTCTCTGCAGTAACGAAAAATGAAACAGCAAGAACTCTTTGTCTTCCCCAAACTGCTAAATGCTGTGCACATCTGCTAGTACAGGATACAGTAGGTTGCTGAGTATAGAGTAATTCAAGAGTCATTAATTAATAGCAACATAATAAAGGACCACAAATTTTTTATCCTGAAATAGAGAATGGAGCCAAAAAGCAATTGATGGATGATGGAAAAGTCTGAAAAGTGCAGCAGAATAGCAGTCAATTGTCAATTATCACAACAATACATAAATAAATAGCAACACTCCCTACCTACATGTTCTAATTGCAGCAAGAAAAATGCTTGGAGTTTTGGTGTGAAAAAGATCAAACCTATTAGATGAATTTTCACATCATGAGTGTTTCACTTCATTCAATCTTATGGTTAAGGAAAATGAACTATTTTGGTTTCCTTGACTTAGACTTGTAAACTGGCATAGGGAGTAATAAGGGATAAAAATTAATGGAGGCTACTCTTGTATATATTGGGTCATTACAACAAAGGAAACTACTGCTCTACTCTTCTGAAATCTTCTCACAAAGGAATTCCTCTATAAGCACACAGACAGATCACAGTGTTCAGTCTCTTAAATTCATTTCTAGGTGATTCAACATCAGTAAATTACTGTAACACTGTAAGGAAAATAATCCATCTTTTGCGATCATTGAGCCACCTTGAACAAAAGCACAGTCTGCCATTTTGCAGAGGACTCCACTGAAAAATGCAGTCTAAACTTTGCCTGTACCTGCTGGCAGAAATCCATGCACATACTATCCACTTAAGGCTTTTTCCCAGAATATTTCAACGTTGAGGTAATAATTTTCACTAAGGTATCTCCATTCTGACCTAGATGAGGCAATCTGACTTACAGTAATTTATCAAAGATAAGTGTACCTTCTGTGTTACCCTTCCTACAGACCTTTCCACAGAGAAGGGAATAATTTCTTACCTACCAGATTTGGAAATGAACAAAGCAAAATTTATATGCTCTCAGTGTCACAGCTGTAAATCCTGCTCTCCTCATCCACACAGACAGAGAACTAAACAGCTCTGCAGTGTTGGTCTCCATAATTTTTTTTTAGACACTCTGAGCAGCATTCCACTGTCAGGAAGGTTTTTAGAGGAAATGGAATGAAAAGTGGCTTGTAAGGCAGAGTACAAACCAGGCACCTCTACAGTGAGCAATGTTGGGAGTCCAGGAAGCACCTGTAAAAATTCCTTATACACATCTGGACTGGTCTACAGAGCCTCCTTCACACCAGTAACTTGTTTCAAGATGATCTCTTCAAGCAGTTCTTGGCAAAGGTCAACTGGAATCATTCTGCCAAGGGGTAACACAAAAAGGCACACAGGACAGATGTAGAGCCATTCCAGAGGGACATACCAAAATCCTGTCCTTCTTTGAAACCTTGGTACTTTCAGAGTAATTAATTAGAGTCCGACTCCTCAGGACTATCCTTTTGAACAACTCTTATCTTTTCTCCATCTACCGTGCAAAGGGAGCAGAAGAACCTGGAACTGGGGACTTTGTAAAGGCATGAGACTGGATGAATATAGTCTGATGTTGAACAGTGCCCTGATTACAGGAAAGACTTTTAAAAAAACTGGACAGCACAACTCCAAAGATATTCTTTGGCAGTGGAGTCAGAGAGAAACTCAAATACTTTCCTTCCTCTTTGAAAAAACTTTTTGGATTATTTCCTCAATATCTCCCCTTTGTATTTGTACTTCATATGTAGTTGAAATATGTACTGAGTACATAAGAACAACCAACAACGATTGTAAGAATAATTTAACTTATCAAAAATCTTAATTTCTTTTTTCTTTCACTGCAATATGATTTCAAGGAATCTGATTTTACCAGGGACATTCCACTTTTCCCTTTTTCATGCCACAGCTCTCTTAATTAGTTGACTAAGAAAACTGAAAATCTCTAATAAAATATAAATATTCAATTATCATATAAAAAATAAGAGCTACACTAAGTCAGATTCCAATCACAATGAAAATGATCATTAAAAAAATAGAGAATAAGGGACAAAGGAAAAAAAACATTACCTGTTGAAATCTTCCCCAAATTTAAGTTAGAAAAGTAAAAGTTTTATCAATTCTCAAAGTAGAAAAATCTACTTCCTCTACATGAAGCAGAATTTTACTGTCTGGGTCTAAACACAGCTGTACAATAGTATTTGCTTTTTATATGCTAATGCTGCTACCATGTATCAACAGAAAAACATGAAAAAAACATAAAAACTGAAACAAAACACAAACCCTTGGGTCCTTCATCCTTCTTGCCACCAGTATCCCTGACAGGATCATCAATGCTGCAGTCTGTCCCAGCCCAGGAGAAATTACAAATGCAAGTGGCTTCATTACTACAAACCTAGGGGAAAAAAAAAAGTGACAGCACTTAATTTCTAACTACATTTTACTAACATGTCACATTGTATTTATTTAACATGTAATTAGACATTTAAATCAAGGTGCAAAACGTACCTATTTATATACTGTATATATTGCACTGAGTGTTTGGAATGTCATAACACACCTGGAAGTTTGCCTCAACCCTCCTAATACTCTGACATGCTAGGAGAGGCAGAACTGGTTCTATCATCACTGGCACACACCTGCACAGGCTGTGAAAAATGACAGCCATGTAGCTAGACTAGTTAGACCTTCAGCAGCCAACTGTCTGGACTTGGAGCCTGGAAGCCCAGAAGGGATACAAACATTTGCCTTTGAAAGGTTCAGGACATGGTTACACTTTCCCACCTCTCGTTTACAGCCTGCTCCCATGTAGAACGAAGTCAATATATTTTCATTCGTTTTGTCAGCATTTTTCCTCAGCAGCAATGAGGAATGCTTGTATTATCTCTCTAAAAGAGAGGGAATAGTTCTTCCTCAGTTTACATTTATCTGAATGACCTCTAAAGAAGAACTTGGGACTCTAAAATGGGCAGTATTAGATCCAGAAAAATCTATCCAGTGGACAAAACCTAAACCATCAAATCGATAGTAAGAGCTAATAGCTGTAAGCTTCCCATATGAAAAAGAACATGGAATGGTGCTGCTAGAAGAGGTTGCTGTGGAAAAGAGCATGACACAAGAAACAGACATAATGGATGAAGTTTTGATTACAGGACTAGAAATTAGGTCAATCCTTAGACGAACAGCTGATGGCTTTTGGACACTGGAACATAATCTGAAAAAAACCCAGGAAACAACCTACCCACAAATGATTCTAAGTAACACATGTGATTTTTTAATTCAACTTTTATCATGCTCTGCTTTTAAGAAGCACTCACTGGAGAATCTTACCTAAGAACTTGAAGATAAACACATTTTATGGCAGGTTTGATCAACTGAAATACTCTTTTAAAATTAGGAATTGTAATATTCCACAACAAACAGGTTAAGATGGTTCACTCACCTTTCATGTCACTCAAGAAGTACCAAGATGATTTATAATCTCCTAGGTAATTTACTTTCAAATTTTAAAATTCTTATTGTTGATTTTGAACCTAACCCTCTATTTTGAAACAGAGAGACAAGTAGAGACAACAAGAAGAAATAATCCCTTCTGTACAAAGTGTAGCTCTTTAGGCAAGTATTTGTCTCCCTGAATCCCATAGTGAAAGGTTTTATTGGTATTTAAAACAGTGATCTGTTCGTCAAAACAGACCAAACACCTTAGAAAAATGAATTTTGTGGGTAGAATAACAGAACATAATGTGCCTGAATGTAAAATGATACACTTTGGAACTGTTCGAGAACTGTTTGGAACTGTTCAAGAACTCCCTCTCTACTGAGGACCCATGGTTTGGAATTTTAATTATTTAAGCCATGGGCTATAAATCTGTGAACACAAGACCAACTTCATAAAGGTGTTAGTGTGCAGGAAAAAGTTTAATTCAAGATGGCAAGTAGCTTGAAATAAGGGTAGTACATTACAGAAGTCCTTCCAATAACTAATGTCAAAGGTCTTTCTGGCTACTTACAAACCTGATTCTTTGGATATAACTGCACAACCGATTTGAGAACTTTCCTTTCTAAAATTTTTTTTATGCATCACAAAATGGCAGTCTTCCCCTGAATCCAACATTTGTAGTTTCAGATTAAAAGGTCTTAGGAAGACTTCCAGGTGTTAGGATCAGGCAGAGCAGAGAGAGCTGGGGAAGCTGAGCTGCTCACTCCCAGTACAGACTCACCCCATGACCAGAACAGACTTTTCCATTGGAACCAATGGGGCAGCTGCTTATGTTCAAGGACTGGATTGGCAGGCACTTTTTGTCCAGACACATCATCTGAGGTCCACATGGAGCTCCATCCTCCACATAACCTAAATCCGTATCATCGTCTAAAAGAACATGAGCACCACTGGGAGAAAAGTTTTAAGACAGTATTAGTATTATGACTGGAATCTTTTGAAAATATTAAAAGCATGTTGGTGTAGACACTGAAAGCCCCACACCTTTCTTTTATTCAGACAGACTGAACAAAACTCTATAGTTTTTCTGTCTGTCCACAGCAATGACAGTGTTCCAGTTGTCAAAATAAAAATAAGTCCAGATTAGAACCTAAATACTCAAGAAGGGCACCTTAGGCTTTGGGGATTTTTCAAGACTCTAACAGACCACTTCCTTATTTTTTCTTTTTCTCCAAGTGCTGTGAAATATTATTGCTAGAAAAAACTCTAAAAAACTAACTTCCCATGTGATTTAAATAAAAACACTAGTGGAATAATGGAACAATGGAAGAATTAAGAACCACTGTTCACTCAGGACCCAACCATCTAAGACAGTACTCTTAGGGTGACAATAACTGCAATGTTGCCAATGACTTCAAAATACAAATCCAGTATTGTGCACAGACCCAGTAGTGCAGGAGACTGAAACTCATTTATCTGCTCTTTAACTGAAGATCTTACCCTGCCACAACTCTGCAGTTTCCTCCCTCTCAGCCTTCACTTCACTACAGCTGTTTCTTTGAGTATTTAACACTCCAAATAATTCTATTTAAAATATGAGTCTTTGGCAATCACAGACTTTCTCCACCCCCAGAAAAACATAATGCTGAGTATTCAGTTCTGGCTGAAGTTCCGCTATTGGGATGAAGGGAGAGATTCAGGAGTATAATGCACATTTTACTCTCTTTAGATGTGGAATATTGGACTTTTTATGGTTTGGGGATTTTTTTTAATCAAGAGAAATATCACTCAGAATAATGATTTAGCTGCAATTACCTAAAATTCAGACTCTCATATTTGTGTCTCTCTTAATTTAATTAGGTTTGACAGAGATAAATCATGTTGGAACACTGCATTATCTTTTACCTGCAGTCCACTATGCGTCCTTGATGATAAAAAGAATTTGGGATAATTTCTCCTTGAACTTGACCAACTCGTGGAACTCTAGTAAGATTAGTACAGAGCAAAAAGCCACAGAAAACATCACTGGAAAATGAAAACAAAAATCAAAATATTACTGGATTAATATGAGGTAAACTTACAAAAAAGAAAGTCTGGCAATGGTGCTGCTGATCACAGTAATTTATTACCATAAGCCACATGACAGACTTTCAGAGTGCAAGCCTGGAAATAAAGTATTATTTTATTTAAATGACAGAAAGCAGAAACAAGTCATGGCTCACTCCAATGCACCAGGGAATGCTCACATGAGCACAGAATGTATCTGTGCTCTAAGAACAATCCAGTACAAGTAAGAGGAGCCAAACTGTACAAAGCTTTGTCAATTTAGGCTGAAATGCTTCTCTCTCTCTGGCAGCTTACACACCACACATTAATGTCAAGTTTGAAATCTTCATTGCATTTTATTTCCTTTGCAGGACAACAGAACCATAACAATTTTTTGTGTGAAGTTGTGTGTGCCCAAGTTTTTGTAAAGAATCTGCTTTTTTAATGTTATTTTATATCTGCATATATTTAAATATCTTTTATATCTTCAATAGAAGGATATTAACTAATACTGATTGTCTAAGTCACAGAAGCAGCTGAATGAATGCTGGAAACTAACTTTGTTAAAACTGAAAAAAACATAAATAGCCCATCAGCCAGATCATTGTCCTGCATTTCTCTACCAACAAAGAAATGAGGGCTTTTATAGAAATGAGGGGTTTAACATACACACTGTCCCCATCTAAATTAAACAATGCCTTTCTTTATGATCCTATCTGAAAACTAATAATATTAAAAAATCCACTACACAAGCATCAAATAGTAAAAGAAGGAAAATGTTATTTCAAAATTGAAATTTGTATGTACATAACCAAAAATTACAAAACAGAAGTAAATCAGGAGAAATTTAAGTCTATCTACTAATGATCATTTACTTGAAAAATACATTTAATCAAATATTCATCCAGCAATGATCACATGGAAATTAATCAGGCCTTTCTCTATAGTATCCAAATGTCTAATAGTCCTCTCTGGTCAAAATAAATGTTGGAACAAAGTTGACCCAGCATAATCTGGTGTCAGTCCCAGAGCAAGTACAGAGTGTGTGTATTTGTAGCCTAATTTATACCTGCCAAGGCTGAGGTGTTTTTATGTTATGAACTTGTGACCTTTTGCTGTCTTGTCCCTCAGCTACTCTGAAATAACTGAAGTCACAGTACATTCTTCTGAAAATCTAGAATGATTTCCAAATTTATTGCTGAGTCACTTATAGAATTGTCAGAGTGCAATTTTTTCAAGATGCAAACCTCATGAGGGAAAAGAGATTCAAAATAAGGCAAAACAAGCTGCTGAAACATGCATGAAAAAGTAGATAATATTAAACCATTAACAATCTATTTAAATTACAAATAATCTCTACCAAACTGAACTTACTGTTTGCTGCACTGAATCCATCGGTCTCCATCCTTTCCACAGTTTCCTTTTGTTGTGCCTTCTGTATTTAGCTTTTCATAACAAAATTTGTCAGATCCTGAAGACTCTGTTGATGAAGAAAAAAGAAACATGCTTTTCACTAGCAACATGACAGCTTTGAAACTTGCATAATTTATTGCAGGCGTTCTCTGTAATTTTTTTAATACAAACCATCAATTTAAATACACATGTATGTGCACAGATGGTATTTTCCAGTGACTAAAAGGGAGAGCAGGCTAAACTGAAATACCTACAGATATGTTCAAAATTTGCTCTGAACTTCTAACAGTAGCCTCCATGGTGTCTGCATTGTATTCTGCATATGAAATTTACCTGTGGTCTAATTTTGTTCACTTCATAACAGTTGCACATAGATTTAATCTAGTTGTTTTTCACTGCAATTTTTCCTGATCTGCATTTCAGAAGATTTTATATAGGACATTTATGATAAGCATATGTTCTGACATTAACTCAATGTTGATTTTATTCTATTTTTCAGATGTTCACAGGAAACCAAACTTGAACAGAATGTAATTTTTACTTATTTTTAGGAGTAAAATTCTGAACTAATAGGTTTTAAACCCATAATTATTTACTGATGAGCTTATTTGTTTTTTCTAAAAATGAATCTTAAAAAAAGAAAATGGAAAAGCCCAACAATTATATAGAGGAAGATAAAATAATAAGACAGAGTGGTCTCAGTGGCAGTTATGATTAGACAAAATGCACAAGAGCACACTAAATGCCAGAGCACAGGACGTCCTGGTAGTTCTACTCTGCTGAGTTGTCGCCAAGTCCTTACACAGAACATTCAGCCCCTCTCTGCTGCAAGCAAAGCCCATTGCAATTGCAATTCTGTTTAACTCAACACCTCTGGACTTACATCACACTATTTAAGTTCACACCAATGTACTCATTTTCCTGACTTGGAGGATAGTATAGAAAGGAGAGGCAAGGTGGAGCAGCTTTGGCATGAACCACGGATGGGATAATGGAACTGGTGACTGTCTTTAAAGAAAAGCCCAAAACAACTGGTTTTGAACTATACCCAAAAAATCCTCAACCCCCTCCCCCCCCAGCAGCATTTGCTGCCCTACCGAGATCTGCAGCCACATCATCACTCCCACTGACACCACTCCCAGATGCAGAATTCCACTTGGCAATCAAGCCATTTTCCCACTGCAGTCTACTCACTCTACTGATCAGAAAACATTAACTTGTAGCGACAAGAACAAAAAATAAAAAGATGAAAAATCCAAAGCAAAGACAGGAATGAACTAGAAATAAAATACATTTAAGATAGTTAAAATCAACCTACTAGATCCCCAGATATATTTGCACTGATTATCTCTTGTCTTGCATTCACCATTATAGCAACGACCCTAAACAAAATACAACATGTTAGGAATGAGAAATAAGAACAACTTCATCTCCTTCCCCTCTCACAACAAATGTCTCATTGCCACCTTTCACATGCATGTTGGGATGTAGATTCCATTAATTTGGGTAGATGAAGTACACATTTTGGCCCAGATTCCCAAAGCCAGTTTGTGTCCAATACACACTGACATTTAAGCAGTTGATTTATACATTTACATAGCTGGAAAGAACTTATTAACATGGAGTGTAATAAAATATCTATGTATAAAATGTAGAGCTACCAAGTGGATTTCACTCAAAGTAGAAATTATTACAATTCATAGAGTGCATTAAACACAAGCAACATTGATGTTTAAAGGATAAAATTTATGAAGAAATATGGAACACGAGATTTTAAAAAAATCAATGCCAAAACAAAACAAGAATGTGTTGACTTCTATTTGCTGATGCACAGGGATTTTAAAACACTGCATACCTGATTAGAATCACAGGCATACCCATCTTGTTTATGAAGATTTGGTGGACACTGAAAAAAATTAAGAATCTTTTTTGTCATGAGTACTGTAATAAGACATCAGAGTATCACATATGAAATTTTCCTGTTTTTAAGAAAATCAGCCAACATATATAAAGGAAGTTGAAAACATAATTAGTGCAATAATCTTCATAGCTACAAACAGAAACAAAAAAATTAACATCTTGAGCCATGAAATACAATGTTCAAGTTTAACTTCCTGCATATCCCAAGAAGCAATTAAGGAGGTGAGGCAAAATGAAAGCCAATGTGTTCAGTAAGAGGGTATTTGGTAGCTAATACTGGGGCCATGTTTGCAACACTGTCACCCCATGCATTTCAGTTCCACTACAACCATGAGGGAGCACCTGGCCACAGCCTACCAGTCTATTGCTTACAGAGCTTCAGGGGGCTTAATGACCTTAATTGTTATGTTCTCTTGGCATTGGAAATTCTTTCATACAAACAAATTACTAGGTCCAGAAACCTCAGACTATTAAAGTAAGGACTCACTTTAAACCATTCTTAAGGTTTTTCCTCAGCTAAAAGGGACCTGTCAAAATTTGGAAAGAGAATGCTGCTGCACTGGACTGTGTTAGCCAACACTCTGAGGGCAGCTTGAGAAAGAATGCTCCATCTACAGAGCAAAAGATTTACCATAAAATATTGGTAATAGCTACTTGTCTATGTGTTGACGTCTCAGATGATAAAATAAAAGGAAGTTATTGTTAATTTATTGGCATTTATAACTACAGCCAATGTCCAAAGAGATTGTGATTTGTCCTGAATCTCATTTCTTCAAGGTTAAGAACTTGATGCAGTAGATGACTGCATGAGTTATGAAGTTCTTATATAAATAGAATAAATATTTAAACATTCAATATTGAAAAGGAGTGTATGTCCCCTAAAACATCAAAGTTGCTGTGAAAATGGAAAATGTACAGGATGTTGACTATTTAAAAGAAATAAAATTGAAACAACATTCTGGTTGCTGTTTATTCCTGTATTTTACATTAGCCAAATGTTTTCAGGACAAGTGTGTAAGATCTGCAACTTTTAAAATTCTCATACATGTGCACACTCTTAGAAAACATAACACACTTCATATAAGTCTTACGAGGAGCAGTTTGAGGGATCTGGGGTTGTTTAGCCTGCACAAGAGGAGGTTCAGAGGGGACCTTCTCACCCACTACCCTCTAATTCCCTAAAAGTAGATTGTAGAGATATAGAAGTCAGCCTCTTCTGCTCAGGTAACAAATGACAGGATGAGAGGAAACAGCCTTCAGTTGTGCTGGGGAGGTTTAGGCTGGATATTAGGAAAAACTCCTTCACTAAAAGGCTTGTCAACCATTGGAACAGGCTGCCCAGAAAATCACAGGAAAATCACCATCCCTAGAGGCATGTAAAAGACATGCAGATGTGGCATTTAGGGACGTGGTTTAGTGCTGGAATTGGCAGTGCTGGGTTCATGGTGGCACTCAATCTAAAAGGTCTTTTCCAATCTAAACGATTCTATGTTTCTATACTCCTTTAGTTGTAATTTTCTACAATTTTATTTTAAGCCATTTTATTTCATAAAATCTTAGTGTTATTACCTTTGAATACATTCACATTTGCAGTGTGTTCTTATTATTTAAGTTATAGACCAGGCAAAGAATAAAGAAGGATGCCTGACACAATATTATACACAAAACCCCAAGATTTATGAAAACCAAATAAACATAGAGAAGCCATCTTTTGAGTCCACTTAGATTATTGTTTTCATGAGTTTACAATAGTTCACACTCCATTATATCATCATTTTGGGCACATGACTGTGCAGTTTGTTAATACAATTTTCCTGTTAAATGTATACCAAAAAAAGATTGCAAACAGACATCAGCAGTGCAAGCAGAGAACATTTCTGTACACATACCTGTCCAGAATCCCCAGTGCAGAACTCTGCAATGTCGCACTCGTTCACTGCGTATCGACAGTCATAACCTCGTGGGAAAAACTAGAAAATTAAAAACATAGTTCAGCACTAAGAATACATCTACATATGCTGCACCTTTTCCTTCCACCTAAAACACACTCTGAACTGTAACAGGCTGCACACGACTGCCATGGACAACTGAAAAGAACAACTGATACATGGCAGCAACACTCACAAGACACGATGTATTACAGCAGGGTCCATCACTACAATGAGCTCCATTAGAAAGAGAACACTTCTTACAACAGTCTGCATAGCATTCCTGAAGAAGAAAATAAGCAAAAAGTTTAGTTTCCCATTTTAAACAATTTTTTTTCTTTCCAACATCAAATTATTACATACTAGCAGACAAAAGATTCAGTTTAGCACTGATGATTTAAAATTATCATCTGGAAGAAGCCGTTGCAATACTCAAATACTAAGGGGAAAACAGTGATACACAATGCTATAGCAACACAGGGATTCACACCTTCTGAGGCCTGTGCCAAATTTATGCTGCTTAGTTCAATAGCATTCAATGCAGAAAAAACCTCCAACCTAATTACAAGTGCAATTATATTTAAATACTAGAACAAGAACTCAAATCTAGAGGGCAGATTTTTGCAAAAACATTATTGGAGTATTTCTGCAATAGAGAAGAAAACAACAGTTTACTTGTTCTGTCTGAAAACAGGCACCAGTCTCCAAAGTACCAGTAAGGAGTTTCCCACTCCAGATATGCTATCCAGGAAAGCCAAGAGGTAAGCACTTCTCCAGTGCAACTCAAAAACTGCTGGGAAACAGCTGTACCTTGTCATTGGTGTAACAGGACCTGTCCCGAGGACATTGTCTTTGCACTCATTGTCATATTTTTTAACACAGGCTTTTAACAAAATTGTTCCCAAACAACAGGCAAGACAAATTCATTTCCATAACCTTTCCTCCCTCTCTTACCAATCAATTAATTTACCTTAATAAATTTTATAAGAAAGATTTGTGGAGCAATCTGTAACTCTACTTACCATTCGGAAACCACAATCACATTCTTCTCCTGCTTCTACAAATCCATTTCCACACTCGGTGGCTTCAAAGAGCTAAAAGAAAAAAGCCCCCACCCCAAAGTAAGAATAAAACTAGTGTCAAGTGACTTCTGTGTCACATTTCTGCAATGCTACACAAATGTGCTGTCCCAGACAATGCAGGCGCCATGCCTCAGTGAGAAAAGGCAGCGTGGTTTTCAAATGCTGCTCATCAGAATTTTTCACACATGAAAGGCATACAGCCAAATCACAGGAATGCTGGTCCTCTTTAGGAGATACTGATCTCAGAAAAGCATGACAAATAGAGAGACACTACAGTAATATTTTAGGGGCTGACATTTGGATTTCATTCCTGTTCCATAGACTCCCAGTTTTGTGACAATTTCTTTAAGAAACCAGTCCACAATATCATTCTTGGGATTTGCTTAGGCACCCACACTTGCTTATGCAATGAGCTACTGTCTGTTCCTCTGCAATGTTTGTGCATGAGAATAATAAGTGGAAATAAATATTGCCAATAGGAAGTCCTATGTGCCTTATTAGTAAGCTATACACAAGCACATACAAAGACTACTAAACAGCTAATCCTAGAACCAGATACAGACAATGCAGATAAATTCTGCAGCTCAGGATGATGCAGATTCTACAGTGGTTTCACACATCCTAATTTTGATTAAAGGTACTTTTCAGTCTTGTCACAGAAATAATTCTGCAAGAGGCTTGTCTGTTTTCAATATAATTCTGCTTTAAAATAATATAAGAATATCAGGAATCACCAATTTAATTAGAATATTAGCAGCAGAAACACATCCACTAGAACATGGTTGAAATGAAGTTAGAAGTTAACAAGCTAAAATGTGAACAGATTAATCTAAGGGTAAAAGATGTGAGTAAACCTTTCTGCATGGGCTTAGTGGAAATAAAGCTGTGGAGAACTAGCAAGATACGAGACACAACATAAAATACAATACAAATTATATATGAACTTGTATGGAATTCTTCTTTGGTAGTTTTGGTTGGGGCAGGGGGGGGAATCATAATGCCAAGTAAAAATGAAATATCACATTTCACTTTTGTTGTATAAACCATATAGGTAATCGATAGCACCTACAATTTTGGGTGCCAGAAGCAAATCAATAGTGAAAAAATATCCATATGCACTCTTCTTCACCAGTAATGTTGACAGGATTATAAAAAGCATTTAATTTTTTCCTCCCCTCTGTAAGCTCCTGTCTCTACTACACTTTGGTGCAAACAGCAAGATCTCTTACTCTGAAACTGAAATTCATTTCTCTATCAAACAAGAAAATTACAGAACACAAGCAGGCACACAGAAATTTCCTATGGCAATCAGGAACCATTTAATGTTCATATACATGTCAGAGCATAACTCAGGATATAATTTTTTAAATAGCATCATGGTGACTGCTTAACAATTCTGTTTTACTTACCAAAGGATGATACACACAATTTTCTACCTTACCTCCTGACCTGCAAATAAAAGCATTCTAAACACTGTATGATTATTTTGCCCTCCCAAAGTACTTAAAGCTGTCAAGCACTGGCACAGAAAATATATAAAGATAATTCAACTATTTCCCCATAAGCCTTTTCCTCAAAATAAATCAGATTTTTATTCTGTCAAATTGAGTCAAATTGACAACTTCTTCACATTACTTTGCCTGACAACTCTCACTAAAAACTGAAGCTGTGTTTTTCCATTTCCCTATTTATTCCTTTGTGAAAGAATTCTTGCATTCTTACTCTATAAGCAAAGATTGCTACCCTGGGAAAAGATTCAAAACCACTTGAACAAGCAAAATTTTTTTTAGTTAATTGTGCAAGGTGATGGTCCACCAAAGGGTATAGATTAGTAAACAGAACAGCTTAATAGCCTCATGTGGTATTAAATTCTACAAGGACAGCAGTTTGACACTGTGATTAAACAGAGTATTAGTGCTTTGGATTGCTCTTACTTGGCAAAAAGAGTCATGGAATATTTTTATACTGCTCAGCTTTACAGGGATGTCAGGCTAACATTATCTTAGAAAAAAATTATGACCTTGGTAAGTTTTTAGGCAAAAAAGCAATGGTAGAAGGAAACAGCTATGAATGATAGTTTGCTAGATGTATATTTGAAATGAAATTAAGCAAATGTTGAGAATAACCAAAAGTTGCTACTGTCTACATGAAATCAGCTATGGATTTCTATTTCCTAATGTGGTAACTGGCATTCTTTTGAACAACCTCAGACACAAAGTCCAAGAATTGAGTATAGGTGGAGCATACACTTCTGGATTTATTTTGCACTACTTCCAGCTTATTAAGTGTTGCATTTATACTGAATTTATCATTATTTGAGTATGAAGAATTGTAGAAATCAGTTGCATTCCTCTCAATATTATTTTTAAATGCTAAAGGGGTTGAACAGCTAATTACAACCTCAAGAAAATACCCACATAGACATCTGAATAAATTTGAGAAGAGATGATGTCAGTGAAATGATTACATTTTCATTACAATGTGCAGCAGATGTCCTGAGTACCAAGTTATTTATTACCTTTGTTGGCCTGTTAAAAAGACAGGCACCGCCCCCACGAAGTAAAAATTCTTTGTATTCTGCAATGCTGCATTTGGAGAATTTCCTTGAATGGTATACCCTAAAATGGTAAAGAATTAGGTGAGTAAATGCCTTGAAACATCACCAGCTACTGGAAAGGGGCAAAGGAGTCACAACCTTTTTTAAATACTGTAAATCCCAGTTTCTTACAACCACTGTGTGTAACAGTATAACAGCTTAGTCTTATTCTCAAATAATAAAATCAGAACAAAAGAAAAATTTTAAAACATTTTGCCTTTTTTATATTTCTACTTCATGTACAGTATATAAAACTGTAGGTTTTAAACTTCATAATAAGGTAAACCCACATTATCATAGTAGCTGGTATTCACCCTTTCTATTGCATGCATAATCCAGTATCCTCTCAGGTTTTTTTTAACACCTACAAGATGCTACAGCAAGAAGTTTCACAGTTTAATACAAACTGGTAGAAGAATAATTTCATCCCATTTTCTTCTGTCATATTTGCTAATCTCATTTCATGTCTCCTTAGTTCTTATACTAGAAGAAAGTGTAATTATTTTTGCATAACGTTATAGACTTCTCTCAGATTTCCTCAACTCAATCTTTTTCCCAGACTATTGAAAATGTAGTTTATTAGTAATTTCTCACTCAGAAATTGTCTGATATGTTTACTAGTCATGTTTTGAGATCTGGGAATGAGATCTATTCACACTATGAAGGATTGGGGTAACCATGCCATAAGGAGGTTTGCCATTCCTCTCCTAACAACTCACTGCCACTGAGCTATTTCCCCACTGAACTATTCCATACATACTGATGGAGTTAAGTGAAAAGGCTTTAAAGGGCAGCTAATTATTCCCTCATTTCATTAGTCAGTCCTTTATCAGTTTCTACATGACCATCCTCTGCTCCTGGCTTTTGTTTACTGTTAGCCTTTTTTACAGAGGAGTCTTATTCCACAGCCTCTTCTTCTGATATTTCCATCCAAGAACAATACTTTGATGAGTTCACCACATGAAGGAAGCCAGTATCTATTCTGATCAATGCTTTACCTTGGATTCCAGGAGCAAATTTATGGAATGACTTTCTGCTGCACTCCTACAGTGGCTGACAATTACAACTCTACAGGGAAGCCACAAAGTAACTCTACTGAAGAACCAATTTCCAAATACCGTACAAAGAAACTAAGTTCCTTCTGTCTCATTTGTAACTAATTTTCTCCATGATTTTTGCAATCAAACTTCCACAGTGAGCAAGATACTGACAGGAAGTGATTTCTAAGACTCAAACCCCTGTATTTCAGAAGTTACTCAATTGTTTACAGTGCAGAGAAAAGAATCATTGGCTGTATGTGAGGGTGGAGGGCAATGAAATTCTTCCCATACAGATGTGCTTCCCTTTCAGACTTCACTGACCATTTATTTACCTAAGGATTGAGTTCCAACTGTTTCTGGTTTTTCATTTATTAGCACTAAAACACATGGATAAACTCAATGCATAAATATTTCTGCCATAATGTAAACTATGAACTCATTCCAGAGCCCTCAATTACTGATATTTATGACATACCCTGTTTCCTCCATGATGCAACCACCCCAGGATTCAGTGCAGTCACACTCTTCTCAGACAAGACCAAAATACAACAGAAAAGGAGAGAAGTTATAAATATGCTTACAATAAATATAAAGTACTATAAAAATGGAGCTTGACTAATTATACAAAGATTTGATGGTTGCTTGGCTGTACAAACTCTAGCCCCAAAAAGGAAACCAGCCCACTTGAAGACATACTAACACCTTAAATAAATACAATACTTTCAGATTACAATATCTGCAGGTTCTTAAGACTCAACACAAAATTTTAGGCGCTACACAAAGCTAAAAATAGTTGGCAACATCCTTCCCTCCATGCTCTCAAAACAGGCAGCACAAAGCTGTTTGCAGTACACATAATATTGATGATTTTAAATGTTCAGATTTTCTCCTCCCTAAAAATACAGAATACCCTGAAAGAGGATCGTTACTGGACAGGACAGGCTTTTTCCCTTTAGCATAAATTTATTCACAGTAATATGCCAATCAGCCAATCAAACATTCATTCAAAAAAGTAGTTGAATGAAAATGGATTTACAGTTTACTTACAGCTATAGCATGTAAGTCAACAGTGACCAATTTCATAACATAGTAACAAAAGATCAGCACCTTATGGTTGGTAAAACAGAAGCTGCAAACTGCCCATAAAAACGATCTACCAAAGATAGATGTACTGTAGTTACTACTGGAAATCCAGAGTTTCTCCGTGGAAAATATTTAGAAATCATTTTTGTGGTTATTTCTACTCTACCCAGGCCCTTCACTAATCTTTCTCTATAAAGGGCATCCAAATAAGGACACTAAGCTATCATATCAAAACCCTCTATTTTTCAGTTTAAAAATATTCTGATTTCCAAATTGTATCAACTGTTTTATCTGTAAAACAATTATATAGAAAATAGTTTAGCAATTTGCTAGTTTACATAATTCAAAAGCAATGCCTTACAAAACAATATTCCTAAGCATGGTTTCCAAACTCACAGATTTTTGAAGTGATCCACAATAAAGCCAACATTATCATTCACATTTTTAAAGAGGAAACAGAGAGCAGGTAGCCAAACTCCTTACAAGATGCAAGTGAAAAACCAAATAATTTTCTTTAGCCCTGAAAAGGGGTTTGCAGCAGTTTTTGTACCAACACTTTACACATGTTAAGGTAACACAAATGTGGTCTGACTGTGAAGCAGGCAAGATAACAAGTTGAGCAAATGTCACACTGGACTAGGTTATAACTCCTTACCATTTCTTCAACTGTAAATCAGGTATTTTTGCATTTCAAGAAGTCAGCGATTGTTCTATTGGATTTACAGATTTCATGATGATAGACAACGAGTTCTAAATTAAATTAATGGTGTTTTTACCAATATACCTTTGAATATTGGTTATGAATCTAACCTCGACACAGGACATCACTGACGTCATACAAAATATCGCTAAACTGGCAGCTCTTATTTTGGTGAGGCTGAAATTTCACTACATATATTTCCAAAAGCAGCAATTCTTGTTCTATAGTAACAGCAATTTTGGCGTTTCTTTCCAACACAATAAAGGAAGTGTTTGTATTTAGCTAAGGAAGACAAAAGACTCCATGTACATACTCGGTTTCCTGGCAGCTGGCTCCCATTGTATTCCAAGATTCTGAGCAAGACTCTGGGCTAGTTCCTGTGCCATGGGCAACGGGAGGCCATACTGCATTCCAAGAGAAGCACAATTATAAAGAAACAAAAACCCATTAATTATTGTAATGAACACTGCACTGGCTCATTCTACCTTACTACATAACTACTATTTCAACAATTCAGTGCAGTCAATCACAATTCTGCGTGCATATAAAGAAAATAAACTCAATAAAGTACATAACAGATAAAATATTCCTCTCCTAATCTCAGGCAATCTCTCCCCACTGGTTAATCTAAAGAAAGAAGTTTACTTGATATATATGCAGTACAGTTTTGTAACAGTAGGATTTAACCCACATAAAAACAGGAGAATTTCATTATCAACTTAACTCTGCACTGAGGAGAAAAAATAAGAATAGTAGTCAAAAAATCAATACACAGGGACAATTTGTTTTCTAATTTCATTGTTAAAAAATTTCTGGAAGAATCAGATGACATTGGTACCTCTGAAGATCAAGTGTCTTACAGTGGTAAGACAAAGAGTATTCAGTACTGTGTTTCAAATACTCCTTCTAAGATTTTTGGGTCTAAATTTCTGTTAAATATAACAAAAGGCAATTTAAGTTCTTTTTAAGAGAATAATGCAGACAGGAGAAATACTTTCTAAAAAGAAAGGCATGCTGAGCAGTAGTTTAATGATGATCAAGAATGCTGGCTGTGAGAATACTAACTTTTTAATATGTAAATTATCTTTAAAACCCTGGGTACTGAAACATATGAACTTGTAAGATTTTAATGTAGAGATTCTACTTTATTTCACTTTAGTCATGAAAAAAAAAAATTACCTCATTCACTCCTACTCCTCTGGCCACAGAGCAAACACCTCCAAAGTAACTTAAGCTGCTCCTTTTGTAATGAAATGTCACATTCCTTACAAACAAATAAAAATGAAGAAACTATAACACGTTGACATTGGGCACCAAGAGCTTATTGAAAGAGCATACTCTCACACATACTATGACAGATTGCATGTACATTCATCTATTTCTAGCTTAACAAGCAACTGCAAGTTTACAGAATACCAACACTGAAAGAGGTGGTTTTATGTAAACTTTGACACAAATACTATTTTTCTCTTCTAGAGTCTGAATCAGCCTTAACCCACAAACAAACCAAGCACAAAAAGCTTGAGTGCCAGACTCCTAAGACAATAAAGTAATAACATTTCTTTAAAAAGTTCACAATATATTCCAATTTATGATTTGTCATGAAGGAATTCTGTTCTGAAATGTACCAGTACTGAGAACTTTAAAAATTATTATCTCAATCCAAAGTAATTTAAGTTTTAAATCCCAATGAAAAGACTGAGAAGTACACCTAAAGGGAAAGTAATTTAATATTGCTCTTTAACCTTGCCTCCTTTCATTTATTGTTAGTAAGCTCCAAATAATTTAGTTAAGTGATGTAATCTGGAAGATCTAAATTATTCAATAAAATGCCTATAAATTACTATGAATTACACCTATTTTAACTTCATAGTCATAACAATAAATCTACACAGCCTACAAACAACCTACAGTGATCCTGCATGGTGTATGAATGACCTAACCTTTGAAAATTGATGGGTTTTTTTAAAATGACAGATTACCCCATACAGGTACGTCTTTATTTTTCAGAACATTCTAACAGCCATCAGAACTTTCAGACTGCAGCTTAACTAAACACTTACAGCCAGGGGCTTTAAAACAGACAGGATTGCAGGCACTTTTGGAAATGTTGTATTTCACCCCTCCCCAGCTCCAAGGAGGCTGAGCTGGAGCATGCCATGTTCCACTAGCTTTGGAACATCTCCAAGCATGGGCATTCCATAGTCTCTGTGCAGCCTGTTCCAGCATCTGACCAACTTCACAATGAAAGGGGTTTTTTGCCCTATGTTTAAATGGAACTTCTTGTATTTCAGGTTGGATTTGATACTTTTCACCATGAGAAGAGCCTGTTTGCTGGCAAACTCTTCAGCAGGTGACACAAAACATGCATGGAAGTCACTAAGAGTGCATGTCAGCAGCACCGTGCCTGTATTATGAAGAACAAAATCAGTGTTGTATTGTGATGCCTGTATTAAGGAAATCTGGAGGAAATTCTTCATCCCCTATTTTTATCTTCTTCTGCAGAAGATGAACTACAGGAGAAAATATATTCACCATGGGAGACATTAGTTACTCCATCCTCACAGTATGTCATGCTGCTGGAAGACAGCTTAAGATCTTTCCCTATGCTGCACAGGGGAGCACACATTTCCTCCTCGTTGCTTACAATGCCATGAAGTAAAATAATCCTTGCTCAAGGCTGAAGTCGTGCCTAGTGATGCACGTGGAATTTCCTCTCAAAATGCTTTGTGTCTCAGAACAATTCATTACAGCTCTAAAGAAGAAGACCTTCCATTAATAAATCATCACGGCAGCCACATGTGTGAATAAATTTACTAACTGGAACACTCTTGTGGCAACACATAATCCTGTCAGCTCTGCCCTCTCCTGATCGTAACTGGAAAAGCAGCACATTACACACCTGATTAGCAAAGCTAAGTGCCCTTAAAGGCTCATCTAAAGACACTTCACATGTGACACTGTCTCCAGGTTGCAAAGACATTCAAATATCATTATAGATATCTATCCACATGACCATGGTATATACTACACCTATTAAAAACAGATGTTAAATATCAATTAAGCTTCCTAAGAAAGGCAGATGTTGATTGATACAGAGAGTACCAACCAAAAAAAGTAAGAAAGAAGAGCCAAGTGGAGAAAAGCAGCAGACAGGAGCTAGCACAGTGAGCCACTGCCAGGGTACGTACGAGAGCAGGTGCACAGCATCGGCGTGCTGCTTGACGTAGTGCTGCCGGTACTTGGAGAAGTCGTGCAGCATCCGCAGGGGGTCGGGCTGAATGTTAATGCGGTCCCTGTCCGTCCACGTCTCCACAGCCACCAGCACCACCCTGGTGTTCAGCTGCTCCTTGTATATCTGAGGGCAGAGACAGGACAGGCACAGGAGTAGAACACTGGGTCAAACATGCACACTTAGCCAGCAAGAGTAAAGCGGAAGGACAAGAGGGATAAAGCAGGAGGAAAACATGGGGAAACAGTTAGCTGGCAATGCCTTGCATTTCCTAAAAGCTGATATGCTGATCCACTTAAATTTTATATTTTAGAAGGAAAAAGAAACCAATCCTTGTTGCTCTTTTTTTTTTTTTTTTTGAGCAACTCCATTGTCTTTAAAAGTCTCACGGTAAATAATTTTGCCCCTGAGTTTTGCAGAAAAACTGCAAAAAATCAGCAAGGAAGAAATGTAAAGGTACACTGGGTGATCTCCAAGAAGAAAACTATCTCCAAGAGTAGCCAAAAACAATTAAAAGTTTTAATTGCAACTTTTAAAGTTGCAATTAAATAATGTCTCAGTTTTCCAATAAATCCAAATTTTAATTAATGCTTGATTTCCATCTATATAGTATGATCACTTAATTCTCACATTGCATGAATGGAATTAAGGAAAAATATTTATTTTTCTATAAATGTTAATGTTACTGTAGCAATAGACAAGGAAACAACAATCAGGCATTAATAATAACAAAAGAGTTTTAAAATATGCATTTTAACATTGTGCTTGATACTTGATTCTGACACAAAACTACTGCTGTCTTTGGGTTGAGTTCAAAAAATGCCAAATTTTAATAACTAAGGTTATGCAGAACTTGTAGGTATAATATAATAATACAAAATAATACATAATACAAAAGATGTATTCCTTATCTGCCCTGATCAGAAACCCAGTTTTGTATCAGGGCAGAGTTATCCTTATGAAAAAGTCAATGTATAATATTCAGTTTAGAAAAAAAAAAAAAAAAAAAGAAATATAAAACCGAGAGATAGGAACCAGCTAAGCCCAGTTTTGTCCAAGACCTTGGAAGGAAAAGAGTATTAGCGTGCTTGAATCTCAGGGAGAGATGTTTCAGGCTGAGAACATACACAGAAAATGGTTTACAACATGAGCAAACCCAATGAAATTAAACTGCCTGGAATGACATAGGGGTGAATCAATAAAGACTTTATTTCTGTTTGCCTGGAGGAAAACTCTATTTCCTGAAGGAAACAGCAACAAAAAAAATGGAAGAGGGGGCAGAGAACCTGAAAACCTCTGAAAGCTGTTATCCTATTGCCAGCAATAAATCAGTAAGAAATACAGCCCACACCCTATGGACACAAGGGACTAACAAGGCAGAAAATCCTGCTCTTTTTCATGCTTTATTTAAAGAAAACACCCAATAAGATGTCCTTTTGTAAGATCTCTATGAAGGGACTGAATTCTACACAAGAATGAAGCCTGTGTTTCTGCATACACACAGATAAAAATGGAAAAACCAGACATAATAGAGAAAGAAAAGGTGGATTAAATAATTTTTGTTAAAATGAAGAAAAAACAGAAAGAAATAATTATCAGATGAGGAAAAAATAAAGATGTCACCTTTTCTTTGGGTATGACCAATATATATTGCAGAAATATTACAATTATTTACATTTTATATGCTCTAATAATTTTTCAGATCATTACAGAAAAATATTCCAAAACACTTCTGGTATTTCATGTATTATAAATATATTCACCTAAATTTTGAATATACATCCAGTACACTTGATATGTAAGAACAAATACTGCACTGTTTCCTCCAAGTCAAACTGCTGACAATGTTTTGGACTGAATCATACAGTTCCACAGGTATCAATAATGTCACATGGAAAAGGGACTCAGTCAGCATTTGGCACCCTCTGTATTCTTCCCTACTAGAAAATCTACCTGCTTTCACTACATATAGAGCTCTTAAACATGTGTGATCATTATATATGTACCAAAAAGAGGAATAAAACCCTCCCAAATTAATTTTACCACAAATATTACTTTTAGTTTATATGCTGTATGCAAAATTGTATTAAATTTAGCAGAGATACAAGTATGGTATTTGTGACAGTTCCACACATTTATAATGCAGTACAGTGGCATTTTGTTTCTTTTTAAGATATAAATAGAGATTTATACAGCAGATTATTTTATTCACACTGGCTTTTTCTTCCAATAGATATATGTATCCCTTGTGAGCTATACTTGCACTTTCAATCACTTGTAGTTAGATACAAATATAAATTTGATTAAATCTCATTCTTAATTGGTGACAGATAATGAAATCACCCCTGCCAAAGACAAACTCTGAGAGCTGCAAGCTTTAAGAAAAATGCCACAGATAATCTGATAGTTTCTTATACATTCACCCCAGGCTATTCTTCTGCAGAGGAACTAGAAGTGCACTTTAAAGTGTAATTGAAATTTGGTATCTGAAAATGATAGCATTTTTAACACTGCGCTAAAGTAGAAGCCAGTGAATCAGTTTTCAGAAGAAATATTGATACTTACAGCATCTACAAGGTTTACCACAGACTTTGCAAAATTGTTTGTGTATGCAGTTGAAGAACGGTGCCTTTTGAACTAAAAGAAGAGAAAGTAGAACACAGTGAGAATTTAAATATTTATTACTAATTCTTTATTTTTACAGCACGAAAGTAAAATTAATAATTTAAGAAAGAGTAATGGGAAAACTCAAAAAACCTTTCAGATCACAGCCTATACCTCATATTCAAGAATCCCTGGAAGATAAAGGGAGCTATGTATGTTATGTAGCCTTTCCCAACTGTAAAAGGAGCATTTAACCATAAGAAATACTATGTTTAGAATCAGAGTTCAAATGTTTGAGACAAAATTACAGGTAAACATGAACACAAACATGAGCTCAAAATTGAGAGGATGCTTTACCCATTAAAATTATTTAATCTGATGAGTTACATATCAGACTGTAGCAGCCACGTTCCATCACTTTAATTACAAGACATGAAGATGAAGCATTTACCACTTATCCTGTGCACAGCTCTTTGCAAAGGCCTTTTCTACAACAGCACAATACTTTTGTGACACGGAGCAGTAGTTATAGGAAAAGGCAAAATGGAAGGGGGAGCACATGGTAAAAGTAAATACGTGTTTGAACATTAAAACAGTTAAGCTGAATATCTTAAATCCTAACTTCACATTTTTTTTAATAGACCTAGATGAGCTGTATTACGAGTTCTGCTTCACAATGTCTGTGCATGTCATTACAATGGTTTCATGTCTTTCCTCATCCTGCCTCAAAAGCCCCTTCTGTTCCAAGTCAAATTTTTTAAAGATGCAGCTATGGTATCTGAACATAAATCCATTTGACTTTCAAGAAACTGTAAAACTATAAACCAAGATTATATTACACAGTATGATTTGCAGATAGGAAAAATTGGTCTTCAAAATTTCACAGAAAATGAACATGAAATTGCTTAGAACAGGGGAGAAAAGCCTTTATCAAAAAACTTGCTAATTTCAGCTACTGGCTAAAAGCAATAAGGTCTCATTGCCTCACAGTGTTCCATGAAACTGTCAGTTATTCTCTCTATGAAACACAGTACTTCAAAAGAGGCCTTGGAAGAAGAAACTCTTCTGTGAGCAATTGAGTAGCTGCTCTCAGGTATGGTGCTAGTAGGTGCCCAGGATGCACACTGAGAGGAGCACTATACCATGGACTGCTCCCCAGAGAACAATGACAGTGGGGAAGGGGGAAAGGGTGCCTTTGGCTTTTTGTTTTGAGCCAATCCCAAACCTTCCCAGAAGTGGAAAGGTAAAGTAATATGCTTTGAAAAATGTTCTTGGTTTTCATGAAAGAATTAAAATGCTAAAATCAACAGTAATATACCACGTAATGTGGTTAAACACAGATTCTAAACGAAATTAACCTAAACCAGTAAAAAACACAACAACCTAATTTAATGTGTTGAGATATCTTTATTGCTAGAGGAAAGGAAATGCTGTGAAAATACACAGTATTAACCATTTAACACAATGATCAAGGAGGTTTAAGATACTTCTTCCAACAAAGACCTTTGCTGCAGGGGAAACATGCCCTCTCCTAGTAAGCAGAAAACCTTGAAAGTCTATTTAGCGAGTTCCTGGACAGGCAAGCTGTGACTCCTAACTGTGAACACTCTCCTAAGTATGTCCATTTTATTCTTTGAAAATAATTACTCTCTGTTTCTAAGTCACTGATGATTATGAAGCAAAAAATCTCGTGCTATAAGTTCTAGCATAAAGCTTTAGAGAAGACAACAGTGTCTGTAGTAAGTGTAGCGAGCACCTTCAAGCACATCTGCAGTACAAGAGGCCAGGGGAAAGAGACAGACATAGGAATATTTTCTCTTCATAAGGAACACCAAGCATAGACAAAATGGCCATAATTTCAGTTACTGTGTCCAATTGCTAAATAACCATCACCTGAATACTCCTAAGAGCAGTTTTCTACCAGGTGGCTTTACAAATGAAAACAGCTTAAGAAATTTCTGTCCTGCTTTTTCCACCCATTCAAATTCCCTCCACAGTGCTAAATTAACACAGATAAAATATAGGCTATGTTTGCCCAGAGTACTTCTATGATTCATTAGACAGGTGAGGGGAGGGTACATTATCTGTCTATTCAGCATTGGAACAACTATGAATTACTGCATCCTGTTCTGATATCTTCAATTTCTTGTTCTTAAATACCATCCTTTAGTGTTGACAACAGAGCCCACGACTCCATAAAGCACTTGGAAACTTGCAGCAGGGTGAGAGACATGAAAAGCTCTTTACTTGCAAATAAAATAAGTGAAAACTATTGTATCAGCAAAATTTGATTTAAAAAATACAAGTAGAAGTTGTGCTTATAACAAATATCACTTAGTCTAACTTTTTCCAGTCATCTTTCAAGACAAAAAGGGAAAAAAATTGGGCTTTCCTCCCCCCATGCATGTTGGGTTTTTTAATGACACTTTCTGAATCAAACAAACAACTTACCTTGCACTCCATTATCACCCCTGTTTATAAGTATGGAGTAGCCACAAAGAACAATCAGAGTTTTGTCTACATGTTTTGCTGCATTAAAATTTAAATTAGTAAAACTAAACTCAAAGTAACGAATTCTGACTTCTTTCTATATAACTTCAAAGATAGGATGTAATTTTAGAACATTTAGTGTGTTTCTTCTGGACAAAAACGTTTTGTTGTTTTACTTTGTTAGTGATGGGCATATTGATTTATCCATTTGATAGCAAAGTGTTCCACATTCATTTTGAATATATAATTGCCCCAGAAATTCTTAGGTAACATTAAGTTTCATTAGGTATTATGGCCTACAGTGTGTCTTACAGTACAAATGTTAATAGCTGTTGATAAATAAAATCCTGGGCCCAAAAATGGTAACAATTTATAGGCTGTACATCAGCCTACAAACTGTCACCAAAAGGAAGATTACCACTGAATTGATATACTTACCATTTTATGGTCATTTACTATCATGAGTTCCAGATATTTCATTTCTTCAAAGACACCACGAGACAACTGATGAATTAAAGAAATTCTTTGAGAAATCATGAAGATGTAGTTCTTTTCAAAAATAACTGCAGCTGATTTTTAATATATATACAAATAAAATATCTATTGTTTAGGGTATGTAAATCATAAACAACTGGGTGAGAAATGCAAGTAGGGTAAAGGATCATAGTTCCAGCAACTTAAACACTGGCTGAGAATCTGAGCCACATCACCAGGAAGTTCAGGGTGCACTCTTTTGGCTCCAGTGCAGACACCACCACTGCTTTCCTCCTCCTTACATTATGTACTATTCACCACAGATTTAATGAGGAAGGAAGTTACTAAAAAGATAAGCACCCTCAAAAATATGGTGTGGATTGTGCAACTCAGTGAATAAATTCAGAATAATCTCCTTTAACTCAATTATTCCCCTAACTGATACATATGCATGTGAAGATCATGAGGACTGCCCACTTAGGTTCTCCCAGTAACCCAGTTCTGGGTGTCCTCATTTGGATTTTTGATCTAATCATGCTACTTAATGAGCCAAGTGACAATAAAGTCAGATATCTATAAAGTAGCAAAAGTTCATTCAAAATTATTCTTTATTCTCAAGTAGACAAAAAATTAAAATTCTAAAGTAATTTCCACTACTGAATTTCAATTGAATTGATGCATAACAATGTTGTGACTTTAGAAAGTTTATCATTTTTCTTCCAGATTTTCTATTTATGAAGAAAAGTCTTGTTTTCTCATTTGATAATAGTATTATGGGACAATATTAAGCTTCTGAAAATACTTATTTCCTAAATCCTATATTCTCTTGACATTAAAAAATATAGAAATTAGTGAGTTTGATATTATAAATGGTCTTAAGTCAGGATCACACTTCTACTTACTGCTCTCTTTCTTCTCCTTCTCCTCAGCCACTGCAGCTCAGACAGAAAAGGCCATTCAGAACTAGAGTCAGTCTCTGTAAAAATTACAATTTAAGAAGTATTTATGTACACTGTCCAAACCAAAAGCAGATTAACATCACAAAAATTAGAAACACTCTTGCTATTCAAAAGCTCATTTTTAAAAAGATATAAGACATCAAAACTCAAGTAATTCAGAAATTTTAAAGCATGCAAGGAGAGGTGAAGAAATGAAAACCTGGGCTTAGAATATATATACATTTTCCTCTATCTCATTGCCTCAGTAACATTAATATCACTGATTAAATTCAGTGATTTTCAGAGAAAAGCTAAATACAGGTCTGGGGATGAAAGTCTTACAGTTGCCTTTTGAAAAATCTATAACCCATGGCAATAATTTTGAAACAAGACAGGTAAATATCTATTTTTCAAGATTTTCTAAATAATCAGCAATTTTATAAACACTCCTAGCCTAATACTCAATTTTTCCAAATTATATATACAATTATTTCCAATATTTAAAAACTCATAAGCAAAAACATACCAAGGTCCCGCAACTGCTTGGAGGTTTGTGTTCCATAAGTTCTTTGGATGATATGTGGCCTACTTTTACTTTCCTAAAAAGAAAAATATATGACATTTTCTTCTAATTAATACCATCAAGTGAAAAATGTGGCACTTCTTTCAGTATCTATAATTTTCCAGTCACTACAACGTGTTGGCTCAGCAGCATTAGTAATTTGTCACACACCATACATATACTGTCAAAAACAAACTAGAGAGAGACAAGCTTGAGAACCGTGGCACAGCATCTGCAATATATCCCACAGACCAAGCAGGATACAAACCTTGAGAATTCTCTGTCCCAATGTTGCAAAATCATTTCACTAAAAATCACTCAGAAGTTAGAAATATACCTAGTTTTACTACTGTCTGTGAGACTTTGGCAGCTGTATTAACAGCTGAAGTTTTAGAAATGGTTGTACACATAAAACATAAAATACAAAAAAGAAAAGCAAAATACTTGCATAAATGCAATCCTATATGCTGATCCAGCATAATCTTACATTTGAATATGCTGGATCACAATCATTTAAGCTACACAATGATCACTGACTTAAGACATACAAAGTTTAAGATACCCAGATGCAATTATCTATTTAAGTATGCTTTTTGTGGACTCATGGCAGGCCAAGAGCAATCCGATGCAGCTATTTAGAGAGGAATGTACAAATGAGTTTTAGAGATCCTTTTAATGAATTTATAAACACTTTACTTCAAGTACTAGAGCAAACTGATAAACACTTTTTGACAGTCCATAATCCTGTGCTATGGGAAACAGTTTTACTTGTCTGTTCACAGCATCTAAATGATCAACAGCAAGTAGGAAACAAAGGATTAAAGAAAAGCAGAAAAAATTGTAGGTAAATAATAATTACATAATTGCCACCTTAAACAAATTCAAATCAAGTGTTTTAAAATATTTTAAATTTCCATATGAATGCATGAAACATATCACTTATTGACTTATTTTAATACTTTTATTTGGTATTCCTTGAGCACTCTCCCAAACCAAATAAATTAGACAAAAATAAACTTACTGCAGTGTGGGTCAGATCCATTGGTTCTATCAAGTATAAATAAGTACTGTCTTCAAACATGCCACTAGAACATGGAGAAAAAGAAGTGATATTTAGGATTACAAGGCAATCAGTTTGACTCCATTATATGAATTTTGATAAGGCAAAATCAAACTTAGGGCTGAAAAACTGATCAATATTAAATATATGTTCATTACTACCACCTGTAGCTAAAGCCAAGACTGGAGGATTATTAAGATATTTGGCACTTTTTAATGGACTAACAGTAAATGTAGTGGCAATGCAATGATAAAATACCAAAAGGGGTAAAGACTTGACCTTGGAAAAAGGAAGTCCTACGACACACCCTGAGCATGCAAAATATAATCAACAGCTGAGCTGAACTTAGCAGGAACTAATGCTAATATCTTGCATTTTTTCCTTGTACAATCTAACAAAAAGATCGATTTTTCTACGATAGAATCATATATGAGTACTGAGCATGCAAACTGCTGAAATATAATTATTTTTTATCCTTTACCATAATGAGTCATCAGGGGAAATATTTACCTGCACTTATTGTATTCAAAGGTTTCATGAGACAGCATCAAAACACTAATTCCAATGATAATAAGAAAAATTTAAAAACATTAAAAAATCTTTGAGCCTGTAGTGCTTCAGTTCTTTCTATATTAAGAGACAATATTAAAGAATAATAATTTGTTATAGCCTTGTTTAAAAAATGAGAACATGCACTTACTGAAGTCCATTACAAGTTGAAAGAGCAACTTTGGAATCCTTCACACCTCTGATATTTCCATGGTAGTAACAATGCTCTCCCCCCTAATAATTTTTAAAAACAAAAAAACAAACACACATACAAAATTATCCTGATTTAATGTGTGTTGCATAAAACCAATGCCAAAAAAATCTCACAGTAACAATACACATTAACCTCATTTATTTACTTGTCTTTACCATCTATCAGCAGTAAGCTCAGTAAAATAAAAAGTATTCTCAAAAAATTTTATTAAAAACCCTGAAGTGTAGTTGTCTCTCAGCCATTGCTTGAAAAACCTACTATTCATCATAAAAATACTTTTAATTCTTGCGTCATATCATCTGAACTCCAACATGCATATTAAACCCATTCTTTATGTAATGATTATAATGCAAGACAGTAAAAAACATGTAAATGCTCTTGGTCTATGACAGCACTACTTCCATTGTGCATCTTAATTAATGAGTTATTCAGATTCTGATTTAAATTCCTTACAGGTTATTGGATATAATTAAATCAAAGTACTTTACAGAAAGTAATCATTCTGTGTTTACTCTTCCATCATTGAGAATACATAAAACATGCTTTTTAACAGCTAAATTTGATTTCTTTTCTTTAAAGATGATCACCTGAGTAAAGAAATTGTTGTTTGTTCTTCAGTCATCTTTGTAATTAACTACCTCTTTCATGAAAATACAGTACCTTTCATTGAGATCTCACTTCTCTAGATCCACATCAGGAAACAAAACAACCTTTTACCTGGGCATAAAATGTATTACAAGATACTGCAAATGACCAGAACACAGTCCTTATTTGACCTCCTACACAAATTGTGTGGGGTTCTGGGATCTTTTTATTATCTCTAATGAAGCCTTTTACACATTAACATGACCTCAGGAGCTCTATTATCACTTCCAAATGCAGCAATTCAGAAAACATCCCCTAGGAAGTTTGGATCAAGTTACTGCAGCATGCAAAGGTAGCCCATTTGCTGAGTCTGAAGTTCTAATACAATTTTCCAATGAGATTCATGATTCAGCAACCGCAGTGCTCAATGCTAGTGCTGCAGCTGACAATTGCATGAGCTAGTCTAAATGCCAGAGGGAATTGTTTTCTTGCATCATTTAGCATTTTGGCCTATTCTGCACAATACTGAGTCTTAATGGAACATCTTTGTATGTAACATGAAACTGCTTTTCTTCTTCATGGAAGAAAACAAAAGCATATCTCAGTAATTACACTGCAATGGAGTTGTTTAATTCTGCCCTAATCAGCCATTTATAATTTTGAGATTCTCTACAGAAAGGGCAAAATAATAAACCAGACACCTAATACTTGGACAACACAGTCTGGACTTTCTGAAGACATGAACACAACCAGAATGCTTGCTTCCCTCTACTCTAAATACAGATATCATTCATACATAATAAGACTGCAAAAAATACTTTGGCATTTCTACCAAATACAAAGAAAATAATTGCCTGCAAATGTAGTTTATAACCTTCCTAGGAACCTTCCAGTCCTCATTTTGTTACTACAAACAAACAAAAAGACTGGTCTGGTTCCCTAAGGGCTGAACTACCTTGCAGAACTTCAATCTGGCTTTGGATCAATAGCCTATGGCACTGAATTCAATTTGGGAGCCAGTCTGACAACAAAATTAATTAGATGTCTAGCAATATGCTGGTTTTGTAATAACTCCAGAAGTTAAGGTTTCAGTTAAATCTTTCATTTTCTGTTTCATGGCTGTACAATCCTTGCAAACAAAAGTCACCAGAAGACTTTTAGGTTTGTTTAAATGTCTTACATTACCATTATTTTTTCTCCTTGCACTTTGTGCTAAGGACACATAAATAGTTAATGAAGACTAATCTGGTGGTGACTTCAACCCCTCCACCTGCTATATTTTACATTATGTAATTGTCCTGGCAGTAATGGATCATCTTCACTACTACCACCTACAAATGCCTACTCCTCACCCCAAAACACAGCTTTTCTTTTTTGTACAATTCCTCTTGGATCACTGAGATATCCGTACACTGAGATCACGTTACCTTCTATGTGTGGAAAAACACTTCTGAAGTTTATAAGTCTTGCAAAACATTTTTTCTCCCTCTTTTTTTTTAACATTTTATTGGCATTGTTCCCTCAGAATGACAATTTAAGAACACAATACCTTTGAAAATTTTGGTTTTCCATCTTCATAGTGGATCTCCACATAGTTGGAAGATAACAAATCACTGTCAAAGAAAGGATAAATAAAGATGAGAAAAATCTGAGTACTCTTTCTATTGCTATGGGTAGGTTTGAGGGGTTTTGTTAACATTTTCAAAGCATTTTTATTTTGCTTGTACATTAGTTAAAAAAAAATAATTTAAGCAGTTTATATTTGGTAAATGGTTTGAAGGTACACTGGAAGTGAGAGTGTGGTATAGAAGGGGGAATTTCATTCTGCAATCTAATCCCCTGTATTTTAGCTTTACAATTAGATTACCAGCCTTCTAAATATGCAAAAAATACCCTTTGGCTTTAGAACTTTCCTTGCTGACAGTATATGTATTTCAGTTCATCACAATTTTCAAATAGCTTTTCCATTCTATCTTAAAGAGTAAATAGAATGTATGTAAGGCTGAACAAATAAATACACCATTCTTTTGAAGACAGGAGTGTATAATCACTTTCACAAGCTGCAAATACTCAGTTTTTTTCCAAAAGCAATAATGTTCCTTAAAAGAAAACACACAATGCAGAACCCAAAACACACTCCATAATACCCTTTTTCTTACTTTCACTTTTAATTTTCAGACACCTTTCTCATTCTTATTTCCTTTCTAACTCTGGCAAGAAAATTTCAGAAGCATACTAATTTTCCATAATGTGTAATTTACAGTTTTGTTGGTTTATTTGAACTCAGCTTAGCCAGCCTGCACATGTCCTGTAATAACCTCAGTGCCCCATTCACATCTCACCCTGTTACAATCAGGGTTGCAGCATAATGCCCAGGGAGAGCAAAGCAATTAACGACATTGACTGGCCCACCAAATATGCAAGATAAGCATTTTACTTAATGTGATCCAGAATTCTTAGCATTTTTGAAGTCTCTAATGTACACTGGCAACTAAAAAAAAGAATTTAAAAAATCATTAAAAGGTCTGATACTGGTACATATATCAAAACAAAAATATCATTGCTACAAATAAAAACCACCATTATGGAAGTCTGGTGTGGCAAAATAGCTCTGATGGGAATTCATGACTAAAAACAACCTATGATAATGGGTATCTCAAACTCAGATTAGGCTATTAGCAATCCTGATAACACTAACTCTGGGACTCCTGGCTCCTCAAATCAATTCTTCATGCCATATTTATCAGGCATTACACTCATTAGAGAGCATCCTGCAGAAGTCAGTTACCATGGTTCTCTCAGAAGCTCTTCCTCATGAAACTGACACAGCACACTCGGGGCCTGCAAAACCGAGGCTAATAGCCGTGAATAATTACTGAAGTCTAATAATTTCCCTTAAACATCACTGTGAAGGCATTATTAAAGTGATTTTTTTTAAAGTGCATATTTAAAAATAAATTCAGTTGCATGAAATAATTTTAACTTTGTGTCATAGTAAGCTATAAGCTTTCTGCAGAAAATACAAATGCTGTATAAATAGTTTAAGTACTTGACTACAATGCAAATATTTATTTCTTCAACATGGCAAGATTGAAGCTTGTAAAAAGGCATACATATACAAAGCAATTAGAGTGTTGATAATGTCCTTTTACTTTTTGCATTTTTCTTACTTGTTATGAAGCATGAAGACTACTGTTCCCAGTACGGGATGGTACAGACAAGGCTACAGGTAACTGACATAATCAAGAAGACTGAAAACTGTAATTAGAATACAAGTATTAAAAAAATTACTGAGAATTATTAAACACAGGAACTGTGTTAACATGATAGGGCCCTGACCAGATTCCAATTTTTACACACATTTCTGCTTTAATTCATGAAGACCATTTGATTTCTTCAAATTCCTGGATCAGCACTTATCTACCTGTTGCCAAATCAAGCTCGCAGTTTCACACCTTCTTTTTTTGCTCTCTTTTAGTATGACTCTTATATGACTGATCTCAGAACTTCTTTCTATGCTAGCTAGTGCTTTTTGCATCTCGTAGGACTTGCAGTAAGTGGTATCCCCTTTGTGTACTGACTCCCAACTAACTACAGTTTAATTACAGCATTTCTCTCAGATTTATCTTATTTTGTGTGACATAAGAGCTGCTCAAAACTTTAGTCTACCCTTTGCAGCACCTTTCCAGAGTTTAGTATTCTTTTCTTGGATTTTGGTTGAGCTTCTTTTGTAACTTAGTTGGTTCCTCATCTGCCAACCTTTTCCATTCTTTAGCCTCTCATTAGTTCCAACTGCCAAAGAATTCCCAGTTGGGTTTTGCCCTAATACCATGTCCCACATGACAGGATATCTAACATGGAGTACTTATGATGGAAAACTCCTGTATGTATATATACAAATACTACAAGGACAAAGCAGGGATGCAGACAGTTTCCCAGTAGACAGTTTCCACACTTTTCTCATCTCTGCCTTTCCCACATGTATGGGGTCTGTGTGGCAAGGTTTTGGTAGTGGGGGAGCTGTGGGAGGGGCTCTCTGAGAAGCTGCTGGGAGCTTCCCCCATGTCCAACAGAGCTGGTGCCAGCCAGCTCCAAGATGGACCTTTGGCATCTGCAGGACACAAGGCACATCAGTGAAATTCTCCATGCTGAACAAATGCCCTCCACAGAAAATGAAAGCCACTGTTTATGAAATACTTCCCAAGTGCCATGCTATGAACAAAACTCGACTTTAATTTGTGAAGCACCCTTTTGGCAAATGTAACACAGTATCCATCACCTAGAAGGTGGAGCGGAAAATCTTTTATAAGACTTTTGATTTCACAAAATTGTTTCTCATGCAAGGCTGGACTGGAGTGTTTATCTCTAGTTTCTGGTCATTATTATGTTTTTAAGCTTGCCACACAACCACCAAGGTCATGCAAGGGCTTTTTTCTCTTAACATTTCCCTCAGGACAGCAAGAATTTTGAACATTGCATTATAAAATAACAGTCAGCTGATCCTTAAACTGTATGCCTCTCCCTTGGCAAGTACCGGATTTTTGTCAGGTACCTTGTATCACTGTCTCATTTCAACTATCTGCCTACACTAGCAAAACGTCCAAAAGAACATCTTGCTTGCAAACATTGAGAAAGACAGGAAGGGTAAGGAAATTTGTTCTACATTTTGCTAAAACTCTGGGAATAACAACAGATGTAAAAATATACATAGAACTGCTACAGTAAATTTCCCCTACGAAACTTTTACCTGTTATTAACGCTGACAAACCTGACAAAAGACAAAGTATTAAAGGAAAAAAAAAAATAGAATGCTTAACCAAAATAACTTTCAAACATTTTTTCCTACACAAAAGACATACACAGAAGATCACTGTAATTTCACCAGGAGGTGTGATGGGGCCCTTTATGTAGGTGGCATCAAAAAGAAAGGCCTAGAATATATTGATTAAGAGCTCATGTAGAAGAACAATTGCCTGAGGAATGAGGCACAAAACTCATGCATAAAGTAGGGGTCTCCACAGCACAAAATAACTCTTCTTCCTTCATTGTCACTTACAGAATGCCTAAATTTACCTCTGAAAGACAAATCTGAGTTTTATGAAATACATTTGCATCTCATCTATACTGGACTGTGTTTTGCCACCTTTGATCCATTTTGAGCCATTCACATCTTGCTTAGGGCAGAAATGCATCCAGCACAGCAAATTTTACTTTCAGTATGACAAGCACCAGAAACAGTGCAAGCTTTAACTGAAATGAGTGTCAGTCATGATCACATCAGACAAAGTCTGTTTAGGTAGTGACACATTAGTATGATCCTGTGCAATGAACACACAAAGTTGCAACGTACTGAATGAACTCATGACAAAATAACTTGTCTGCTGTGTCCTTTTCTACAGTTCCTTCCTGCCCTTGTTTATCTCAGATAATTGTTCTTATTGAGCTGTCTTGCTCCCTGACTCTTCTATCTGAGCTACACTGAGAAATGCAAGATAAGCAGCAAAGGGATCTGCCATTCCCTGTAGCTGCTGCCTTTGAAGGCACAGACCAGCTGTTAAAGCAAGCAGCAGATGCTTTCTGAAGAACTCACATCCACTTCCCTGGCATGTATTTCACTGCTGATGTTTTCATTAGCAGGAGAGCTGCAGAGTAAAAGTGGCTTACCTCAGCTGGCATCTAACTATCCTGATGAAGAGAATTGATTTGGGTTGGAAAAGGCTATGAAATTACCAAAAGGTATCATATACAAGTGAGCAAATTCCCTTCCAGCAACCTAGCAGACAGCCTGCAGAAAATCAGAGTTCAGCAAAAATTACCGTTCTTGCATACTTCTTAAATTACCTTTATACTAACCTACTACCAGGCAACACTTAATTAACTGTTCTGAAATGTTTCAAGCTCAGTACCAGTGTCTGAGCAACCTAGTTTAGTTGAATTATTTAGCAGAACACCCATCAGATGTTTTTGTCCATTTGACAGATAGAGTTTAGTAGCACATAAAGGCGGGAAAAACAAAAAAAAACAAAGAGACCTTGCTGCAGTATTGTTTTAAAACAATCAAGGCATGAGCATCTAATGCAATGCCCATCTACAGCCTTGTTTATAGTAACAGTTTCAATTATATTCACAAACTTTGTTGAACTCAAAGTTTTTAGGTGAATTTATTAAATTTCTATTGTTTATTTAAGGAATGTCATAAATACTCAAAGTTTCCTTCTGAAAAACTGTGACTAGCTTTCCCATTTTCATTCTAAAAATAATTAAATTTTATTTTAAAAAATAATTATAAAAAAAACCCCAAGAATCAAGTAGTTTCTCAAATAATTCAGTTATTGCCCTCCTGTTTTTTAAATTAGGCTAACATTGTAACCTCCTCTGGGACCATTCTCCAGTTAATTCAGTCCTACAGAAACATACACCACAAAGAATAAACACCAATTATAAGGTTTAAACAATTAGATAAACTTTTCTCTTATGTTGGCTGCACTTCACAAAAGAAACTAACTTTCCACCACAGTCATATTTTAATATCTCAAATTGTTAAGTCATGCGGTCAAATGCAGTGGGGATGTGTTTTTTCAGTTCATGTCAAAGATGCCAAATATTTTTTCTATGATAACTTCATGGAAAAGAAATCCATTTTCCTGGAAACAGAGTCTCCTGGAAAGATGGACCTCTATAGAGAAAAGAAGGAAAAGCTAAAAAATACAGACTGATTTTGGTGATTTCTTTTTCCTCCCCTTCCCCAAGAATCCTAAATTTTGAGGCAAGTCATCCATAGGAAGGGAGAGAAATTTTTGTCTTTGGGTTTCCCCTCTGTTTCTGTCCATATCAATTAACTAATTTCCTATTCTTGGGTGTGTCTCAGCCCCCACAGTCCCACTGGGTGAAGGTTCCAGCACAGCCTCAGCCCCGTGTGCTGGAACTAGACCATGGCTCTAAACTGACAGGAAATACAGCCAACTTCCCTCCTCACTAAAAAACCAGCAAGTAGACATTTCTAATTCACTGCTTTTGGTAGTGCTACTCTTTAATGTGTTTTAGTACTACACCAGAACATAAAGCCTGCTACCATAAAATAGGGCTTTATGAGTTACCTGCACAAACTCAACTCTTTCAGCAGAAAAACAGCAAGTTAAAAGCCTTTTTACATGTTGCTGGAAATGAGATCATTAAAAACTAATTTTCTAGCACCTTGCAAACATTTGTTTGCAAGGTAAATAATGCAGCAATATAAAATAAGAAACTGGTCAGATATACTAGAATCATTGATTACCCAAATACAATGTTCCAACATTGCCATTTGAGGACAAAAGTGAACTTACTGAAATAAGTGAACAAAGGTTCTTTATATAAATTCTGTTTTATGACAATGCTACATGCTATTCATTGCATAGGAGGTTTATTGACTTTGGCCAGACAATCTTAGTTGAATTGTAAGTCTAACTTTTCCAGTGGGATTGTTACCCCACTACCACATTACAATCACCACACTACAAATACCTTACAATCTTCCATTTTCATACTAAGAGTATTAACTGAAAACATTATTAACCCATTACAGATTAATGAAATTGAATATCCAATTTTCTTCACTTAATTGCCAAGTTATAGTATTTGCTGTGAAAAAAGAGCATCTGCAACACAGAAGGTAGGAAATCACAAAGTTTTCAACAGTGGTATAGAAAACCAAAAACGAGAACCTGTTTGCATGCAACAACCATCCTCAATCTTAGCTTTAATTACTTGTAGAACATTCAAAAAAACCACACAGGAACAAAACTAAAATGCACAGAACACATACAGTGTAGGTGGCACTAACTCACCTTAGACAACTGATGCAAATACATATTCATAATATACAAGTGTATTCCCAATTGTTCTGCCTTTGCTTCTGACTAGACACTAGCACTAGCACTATGCCAACTACAACCCAACACAGCAGCAAAATGCTGCTTTTTGCTGAACACATAAAAATAACTGAAACACAGGAATGGGTCTTTTTCAAATCATTGTCTATGGGTATTTACAATTTATGTTACAAGTTTTAGGACTTACAGTTTTAAAGTATTAGGTCCAGTCAGAAGCTAGCACAGGTTTTTGAAGTCATTTTCTGGAGCAGAACCAGCTAAAGAGTCAAATGTTTATGAGACAAAAACCAGTAAAGAAGCTAGGAGAAAAACTAAGGCATAAAGAGGTAAGCAGTAGGGATATCAGTAAGGCATCCGAACACCCTGTGCCTTATATACAGGCAGTAAGAACATTCCTGATATCACAAGAGCAGAACTTCTTCAGCTAAGGTGCACAGCAAATTCATTCCCTCTCTCTTTTTGAAGTGATAGGCACTGCATTTTTTGATTGCTGAGAAAGCAGCCACAATTAGAAAAAATCTGTAACTTACTTATGAACCATTTGTTGTTAAAAATAAGCAAGGACAAACAGCAGGACTGGAGAAGGGGTAACATTGCCAAGATATGGGGAATGTCAATGGGCTTGTGATTTTACTTGGATAATAGCCATCCACCAGGAGACTCAGGAAATGCAACAAAACCCAAATCCTAATGAACAGGAGATAAGAGTTCTGGTCTTCATTATTGTCCCTGTTAGGCCACTGACCACTAGGCCATGGAAGAAGCCACTCAAGCACGGTCTTGAAGAGGCTCAGCCAGAAATTTAGAACAGATAAGAAGTGGTAAACAACATAATTTGTCTCCTGGGAAGGAACAAACTTATCTCAGGATGTCTGCCCAGACTTGTGGACATGTGCAATCATTTTTATGGAACATTCAGGGAATGTGCCAAGGGTAGGAAAGGTGAACCAGGACATAGCCTATGGAAAATAGAGAGGAGGTGGCCTAAAAAGGAGTCACTAGTGTAAGCTGCAAGACAGCTTGCTTGGCACAGCCCTGCACCTGATCACTGCTGTCTGTCCTATGATAAGTCCTACTTGTAACACCCCCTTTGTGACCTTGCTCTCTATTCTGCATAGGTGTGATCTGCAAGGAAACTGGAGAGTCAGTCAACAGCTATAGGGAGATCTGTATCTGGAAAGCCTAAGGCCTAAGACAGTGACCACATAAGAGACCTCACGCCTAGGCACCAATACTGAATGAACCTAAAGCCTGTGTTAACGTTTGTGTCAGTGAATGCTGCCCTGCCCCTGAATCAGAAGGGGGCTGGAGTACCTTTCACCAGCAAACTTTCAATTCTCATCAGCTGTGGAAGAACCTTATGAGCCTGTTTTCTTCTCCTAAGTGCTGTCAGCATGTTTACATGGTGCCAGTAAAGGCAATGGTTTTTCTTTGTCACTGTCTGTGTTCCCAGCCATAGCCCACACACACTGCCATCTTGGTAATGTGTGCTCACACTCACTGCTTGCTGGATGTGCAGACAGGAGCAGTGAAAGCACACCAAGAGGAGGAATTCCCTGTAGTTTAGAGGGCACTAAATATTGGTTCCCTGTACTAGTATGTCATGATTATCCATTGGAATTACTATGCACAGGTCCAACCCTCATAAAACAACAGTCTTGCAATTACACTATAATTTTTCCAGAGCCTAGAGAACATCCAGTTATCTTCAAGCTTCTTTTGTCCTTCAATTGTGTGACATTCCCATAATTCATCTTTTGCCAGACACTCAAGACCTCACATAACATTTTGAAAGAAAAAAATGCAAGAGCAACCTAACTTCAAAATTATGCATGGATGAAGGAAAATGTTTCCAGCTCACCTTTACAGCAAAAATCTGATAATTAGCAGCCAAGAAGCCAAATACACAAATATAAGTTCTGCAAATTTTCTAAAGCAGTAACTTGCTGCTTTTAAAAGCTATTAGATTTACTAAGTTCGTGTCTTTATCCCTAACAAAACTTCCCTTATACGACAGTTTAAGACCAAAAAAAGACCTCATATGAACCTCAAGAACAGAGGAATGCTTTTTAAAATCAATATGCAATTGTTTCTGTAAATTTGTTTCTCCTTTTTTAAGCATGCTCAGTCTCAAGGGACATAGAAGGGGCAAATGCACTTTTGAGCATTACATTTTACCTGTCCAATATTTAGTATGAATTTTATACTTCTACTTTATTCTTAAACTTTCAACATCCACAAAAAAAGGTCATTACAATTTTTAGAAAACCATAGTTCCACACCTTCAGGGGTGATATAAAAGCATGTGGGATACACACAACTAAACCACCACTGCCCTGTATTATAAGTC
Source organism: Melospiza melodia melodia (assembly GCF_035770615.1). Classification (NCBI taxonomy): domain Eukaryota; kingdom Metazoa; phylum Chordata; class Aves; order Passeriformes; family Passerellidae; genus Melospiza; species Melospiza melodia. The sequence continues at coordinate 25,583,859 of NC_086201.1, read as the reverse complement.
AGCTCTTCTAGACCAAAGAATTATGTAGAATTGTCTGTCTTACAGCAAACAGACTCGAGCTGCACCTTTCAGCACAGCCACACCATTAAGAGTCCCATTTCATTAGGAACTTCATGACTGTAGTGACAATACATGATTTCCACATCACTAAAGATCAGCTATTCATACAAGTATTTACAGTATTTCTGCACACTGACTTGAGCAACTAAAACATCTCATGATAATTCATCAATTAGTTTTAAAAAAAGCACAAGAAAATCCACATTTTGCAAACACTACGAGTACTGGCATTTCTCCATCTATCACAATTTATTTTACCATGAACAATAAAATGTTAAGGGTATCTACTTTATGGGTGTCAGCAAGTGCTACTGATATTTTACATAAAAAATGTTAAATGCTGTTTTGTATTAATAAACTTGGATAACAGCATCTTTTTCCAACAGATCTTGGAATGTTGCATGCCCTGACCTTGTACCACAAGATGATAATAAGAGCAGGAGTGAAAGCAACCTCAAATCATGCACTTACTTATTCAGTGTGAGGTCAAGGATGAATTTAGAGCCAAAGGCCTCAATCTGGAAACTCGCCTGGGCCAGATGTACAGCCTGTAAACAGAAACACACAGTTCTCAAAATATTCACTGAGTTTTAGATACAAAACAAACGTGACTGTGCAAAACAAAGTTATGGAAAACATGCTTATTTTGATGAATCTCATGGGCATATGAAAACTTTTGCCCTTGTATCAAATTCTCATTCAAAAGGATTTCCTCTTTAGAAGGAAGCAAATGGTACCTGAAAAGCGTACTCTGAAATACACACTCATCCCTCACAAAATGGAAAGGAAAAAAAAAAGTTTCACACAAATGTCTATATTTTGCCATAACCAGATGGCTGTGTAACATAAGCAATGTAGTATACTGTTCTTTTAATTTAGTTATTGCAATCATTCCCTTTAAAAGGTTGAAAGAACTAAAGCATTTGTAATACACACTTTCAAATATGAAAATCATGGCAAGGTTCCTATTACATATTATGAAAAACTCCTTCAAAGTAATCCCTTCCCAATTAATGGCTTTGTACTTGGCACTGAAGCTAAATCAGTATAAAGAATACTGATGCTGGTCAACACACAACAGATCAACATTAGCTTGTCTTGCACAGGGAGTTAAGTTTAACTTCAGGATATTTAGTTCTTGTCAGGTAAATTGTATTCCTTATTTTTCTCTATACTGTAATAATTGTAGCCAAAGACATTTAAAACATGCTTATCTGTTTCTAGAAAAATGGGGAAATGATAAGAGATGATCCAAGAATTCCATTTTGTGAAGAGCTGTTCTAGCAGGGTTGAAGAGATTACATCTGAATTTCACAGTATCTTTCCTGATAACATTCTAATAAAATCATGCTCACTTATACACTAATTTGAAACAGTATAAATAATTACACAAAGCTGGAATATTATGACTAAGCCCGTTAGTTAAAAGACAAAAAAAACCCTATTTTTTATTAAACACCACAATTAACCCTCAGGTATGTCACAGAAAATATATCAAGTTCTAGCTAGTTTACAGCACAACTTAAATAGTATGAAGGTTAGCTTTTATGGTTAGTTCTGTTCTCTTTTGGAAATTTCTCCACAAAGGAAAAGGCCTTTATGTTTCTCTTCCATTCTTGCACTACACAAAGCAGCACCGATTTTAATCTTCCTTCTCAGCAAAGTTATTAATCCTCTTTCAGAAAATTCTTCAATATAATTTTTTTAAATTGCTATTGTGACTAAAATCAGCTGTGACATTTCCTGTAATACTTTATCATTCTTTGCTGCCAGAATTATAATTTCCCTTTCAATAGGGTCACAGAGCTTTGTTGTCAAGCTTCTTTTTTAAAAACAAAAGTCATGTACAAATATTTTAAGTACCTTTTAATGCCATTAAACAATCTTAGCTAAAGCCTGGTTTTGTTCATTAAAAAATACAATTACTCTAAACAAGAATTAAAAAAATAATATTCCCAGCTGATATCTAAAATCACATAGAAGCAAACCGCTACTAAGCTTTCTCTCTGTTCTATTTTTTGTTAAATGTATATTGTTGTCTCACCAGTTCAGCAATTTGCTAGCACTGGCCTGGCAGATCTGAGTTTACAGCTGCTCTGAATCAGCAGAGCAAAACAGTTTAAGTATAAGCACAAACAGGTGGCATGCTCAGAAAGACTCTGCTGGCATATACATTAAAAAAAAAAGGGAATGTCAGGTTAAATACATGCCTAGTGGGAAAGACTTTTCAACCCCAAATCCACTTTTTTTTACAGATGAAATAAAGGAAAACGTATCACAAGGAGCTTTCCAAGCCCTGTTCATGACAAAAACTTTATTATGTTTTCAAAACACACATGTATTTTTTTTTAAAGCATGAAAATTTGTTACAAGAAAAGGGCCGCGATTAGTTTTGTGCCATAAGGATTCCACTTCAGAGATACACAAGCTACTGCTTGGAATCTCCTCCATATGTAACATTTACCTAAAAAGATGTGTTCTCATATATATGCCACAAACAACATTTCAACGTTAAATATCTGCAAAATTTACAACAGCATGAACTATTCCATTAAGATAATTCTGGAACATGAGAAATCTCTCCCTAGGCATCAGCTGCTGATTTCAGTGACAGCTACATGGATGACTAGTCTGACCTGCTACAGCTTTCCTGTTGTCCAACCAAGACTGTTCAATGATATCTGTGTATCACCCTTCAAGCTTCTAAGCCATGAAGCATGTATTCTTTATCTTTCTGCAATTTCAAATTATTAAAAGTAATTTTATTCTTGGTCTGCAATATCATAAAACCCCTTCCTCTTGTAGAATTACATGTAGCAGCACTGCTATTTCTGAAAACATTTCTGTGTATAAAAACACTACTTGCTATCTATTAGTGTGACTCACTAGCAGATGCAGCCTGTACACAAAAGCAATTGCTGCAAAGCAGCTGACACTAATTTGATGACCTGCAGCAGGGCATGTTCACCAAACTCAGCTGAAACCATGGGTTACAAAAAGATTTTAAATCCCTGCAGTTTAGCAAAAGAACTGTTTTGAATTCAGGTGAATGCAATACACTGCTGCTACAGCAAACACAGATTCTCTTAATTCAGTTTAACAACAGATAACCACTCCCAAAAGCCCTAAAGCAGCTGAAGGTAATGAGAATAAGTATCTAATCCTGAAACATTATTTTCCTGAAATAAGTTGGCAGAGAAAGCGAATTATAATCAGGTGTTTTAAGCATTACAACCATCATGTGCCATAATGATAGGAGGAAAGATTTCAGAAAAGTATCTGCAATTCTGTTATCCACCTTATAATTTCACTGTATTCTCTCATCAACTACTGTGTAATACAAATACCTGAAGTATAATCTGAAATACAGTGTTCTTCTCATTGCCAAAGAAATATAAATTCAAACAAGAATATAATGTTGATCAGCACGTATTTTGAAGAATATACATCTTTTCACAGGAAGAATATGAAACATCATCCTCTTGTACAGCTTGTGCACATGCAAATGCTCAAACCTGCAAAAGTATTCTTTATTTACATAAGGAGGAGACCAAGTTCCTTTGTCTGTGTTTGCTTATCATCTAAAAACCTCTGCAGAGGTTCCTGCTTTGACAGCTATAGCCTATTCCAATGGCAAAGCTCCAAAATTATACAAAATTTTTCTTCAGCAAAGACTTACTGCTGATGTACAGCAATGTGGGATGAAGAAAGGTCTAAGTCTCTCAAATTCTTCCTGTCCTCATACCCAAATTTTACAGGAAAAAAACAAAAAAAGCCTTTTTTTCCCCCTGCTCTGGGAGCTCAAATTACTGGTAAAATCATTGTAATAAGAGATTCTTCATACTAGGGACATTCTAAGAGTGGTATAGCTGCTGTTGCAAAGTAGTAGCTCTCAGGGTTTTTTCCAAGCTAAAAATCTGTATGTATAAAGAATTCCAGTTTCTTTCAAATCAGTCATGTATGTTTCAATATAAAAATGGCTGTAACAGGAATCTCAGTTCTACTGATCTACGTCACAATTTGAATCCTTTCATTGTTTTCGTTATCATATGTGGGCATCCTTTCTCGATAATTCGCTTTTTTTCAGATTTTCAGGAAATTTACAATCATCATCACCAAAAATAAACTACTACATTAGTTTTACTTTCTTCACAGTAAAATGATGCCCAATTCAATAATGTGTTATCCCTTCAAAAATACTAAGTTCCATCACAAGTCTTTAAACAAAATTAGCAGCCTTATTTAACTGACTAATGGTAGCTATGAGTTTTTTGCTATATTCATGCAGATACAATCTCCAAAGGACAAGCTCATTGCTTTTAGAAATCTATTTTTTCATACAATTCTGCTGACTAAAATAATGGCCAAAAGCTACCTCTCCAAGTTTAGAAGCTGAGCAAGAGGTTTCATCATTCTCATTATGGATGGAAATAGAAATGTAAGTCAGATTTAGATGGATTTTACACCATCAAAACAGTTTTTTGCTCTAGACCTCCATTCTAATAATAGCCTTCGTTTTGTCACAAGTCAACATGACTTAGTACGTATTAGTTTATAATTCTGCTTTCAGCTTGTTACCCTATCCTCAGACCCCACAGAGAAACCATTCCCTCTTCTAGCATTTGGTTACATTCCACTGTGTGGCACATCCACCAAAACAACCTTCCCCTACTCCCTGGAAATAAAGCATTTCATATTGAAACAGAATATATAAATGTGCCAGCAGCATGTAAAAACTGATGTTTAAAACATACACCATTTCTGTATGTTTTAAACATACAGAAGAAAAATCATCAAAAGAAAACCTCTTGTTGATGATTCCTCTCTGGACTTTAACAACAGAGGAGTTACTTTGATGCACTTGAACCCCAAGCCTTAAAGACTCTTCTTTGACAGAAAGGTTATGGGCATGTGAAAAAAGACCTCTGGAAGCAATCCTGCTGTTGTGTATCTAAACCCCAGGGGCCAGAACTCACCCTTCTCTGCCACCATGGCAATACTTAGACACCCTTCTGTAGTAACATTGGCCTCCAAAGCCATATCTTCCCCCTGAGGATTTTTTTGTAAGGCCCTACAAAGTAGTGCATCCCTCTCCTGGGCCACCTTCCTGCAGTACTCAGCCTCCCACAAATGCTAGAAAACCTATAAACTTAATTTATTTCTATTTCAGAACAAGGCATAGATAGTACAAGTGTTGTCCCACCTAAAACTTAGGAGATTAAACCTTTCATAGGTTATTCTGTGAAGCTCCTGAAAGAATCCAGAAATACGTTAAATAAAAGGATTTAAGAAGCTGTAGAAATAACATGACCTGCATTTCAGCTAAGAAACACAGAAAGATCTAAATCTAGTTGAAGTTGGCATAAGGAAAATCTGCTTGGAGAAACAAAAGGCAGGAAGACCAATTTCAATCCTCCTCTTAGTAACTACTGAAGACACAGAGTCAAGATAAGCCTTTTGCATTAATATAAATTCAATATAGAATAGAAAAAAATAAAAAGTACACACAATCTTCCATTTACAAGTAGTGCAAACTGAAGCTGCACCACAGAAAGATCAGGGAAAAAGAAAGAAAAGACAAAGCCAGCTGAAATACCACAAAGATTCTTCAACAACAAAAAAAAAACAAAAACAAAAAAAAAAACCTGCTTTTTTTCCAATACTGCTTCCTTTTAAATAGAAAAGAGTCGTTTTCCTTCATCTAAAGGATGTTTTCCAGCTCAAGTTTCATATGCTAAAATTACATAGAGGACTGAGACAGTACTGTATCTCAACCTTTAAAGCAAGGCAACATAGCAGAAATTATTGCATCCACCTGGCAGGAGTATGTTCTTAATGTAAATGACAAACACCTGACCTGATCAGAAACACCTGGAGTTCCACCCCATGAAAAATAGCTCAAAACAGATCAAACTCTTTTAGGGAAGGGGGAAATATCGTCATAGTCAAAAGTACTCTTCCTTATTTTTTCCTCTTTAGGATCTGCAAAACAGCTTTCCTAACACCTCTCTCCTTCCCAAAAATCACATTAACAGCTTATAATTACGCATGAAGAGAAGGCTTCTTTACAGCTCCTGAAAACTTCTGATTCAGAAACTCTCCAGCAGATACAGTCAGCCTCCATATGAATCCACTTTGAGTTATTTTCCACTCAAAATTTGCTAAGATTGCCCTGGGCTCTGTTTCTCCAGCAATCCTATTATCTTCAAACACCTTGCATTGCAGGATTTTTCCTTCTGCTGGCCACTATAAGGACTTGCTCCTAGCTTTTTGTGACAAGCTGTGCCCCGTGCAGTCTTCCTGCTAGCTCCTAAAATCTTGTTTATGTAGCCTGTGAAAATGAACCAAAGCAGTCATCCAGTTCAATAAAGAGATTAACAGTTCCTTCAAAATCCTACCTCCACCTGCAGAAGCTTAAAAAGACCACAGGTGACTCAGACCTCTTCATCAATTTTATGGATTCCTGTGAGCTTCTTCAGTGTGTTTTTATAAATAGATGTTCGTTTTCGAGCATTTTGCACTAAAAATAACTTCAGAAGAACTCAAAACCAGCTAGCCTTAATTTGACTATGAGGAAACAGGTACACAGAATTCAGAGTTTTCAAGCATCAAGTATTTAAAATCTGCTTTTTTAAGAGCACAAAGCTAAAATAAAGTATATACTAGAACTCTGCCCCCTTGGAGATAGTTCACTTTGTCAAAACTATGGTGAACATTTCTTTCTTTCAGCAGTGATTAAAAGCTTTTTCCAGGAAGGAGGAATGCAAGAGGGTCTTGATGACAAACACCTCCTCAATATGATGACATTTCACCAAAAGGGGATACAGAAAATCAGTACTAAGAAAGTAACTTATTATTTATGGGGGTTTTGTTCTCTGCTACACTGTTTGCAGTGTTTAATTTCTACCAACGTTTCATGAAGAACGAACATCACAGACCCTTACTTTTGGGACATGATTTTTAAAGAATACTTTAATCAATTTTATATAATTATATTTCCCCAACTTCTCCAATCTCTTTCTTTCCATATGCACATCATTTCTTCTAGTCTCACCCTCTCCTTATAGTGACTCAGCATTTCTGAGGCATTCAGGCCTAATCCCACACATAGGCCATATTATTCTGACCACTGTACAGAAGTTCCACAGAAAGGAGTCTACTGAATATTATCAATAGTTAGGGACTGTTTCCACATCATATCCCTATAAATGGCATATTAAGGTTGACAAGAAAATAGAGGTTAAAATGTATAGACCCAAGAACAGTGAAAGAACAACAAAAACATTTTTTCCTCAAAATTTTCCACTCTATACATATAAAAGGCTGTCTTAACTTTTTTCACATTATTAAAAAAATCCTAATGTGCAGATGTCTTTCTTTACCTAACTATATTTTGTTATTTAATAGTTATTTACCTAACTACTTCTCTTAATTACCAATAAGAGACATCAAAATCCCACAGGTAGGATTTATTACCATATATATCTTATATACCTTTATATTACCACATATACCTTTATATTACCATATATATCTTATATACCTCATATGTATCTTTATTACCATATATATTTTTTAAATTTGGAAAGGATAAAAGCCAGTATTGAAAAGAATCCCCCCCCAAGTGAAAGCCAACTCCTGGATATCTTTCACAATCAATTGCATTGTTTTGTTTATGGGTTGTTGTTTGGGTTTTCTTTTTACAACTTCCAGACTTCCCCCTGCCTTGATTATTGCTCTACAGAGAAGATCATAGCAAATCTTAAACAGAAGAAAATAATATAATACCAAGGAAATGCACAAGATGCAAGTTGGGGTGAAGGTGTCAGGTACAATGACCAGAAGCAAGACATACAAAAATCCAGCCAGACAACATAATCCACTCTTTTCTTCAATTAAATATAAACAGTAAATATAAAACAATCGAAATTTCATGCCAGAAGAATGAAGTTGACATAATGGCACTCTCCATGAAGGCCCAGGACTGAGGAACCCTTCTGTGGGGAAAACTGCAGCATTAGCATTCCCTGTGCTTAAAAGGGACACAGTGAGTAGAAAGAAGATCCACTTTACACAACAGTCAGCAGCAAGCATGCCCAAGGAAATCAATACCAATTCTGTCAGCACTGATTTCTGCAGAGCTTTACTCCAATGTGTAGGTACAAGGTAGGGCAGAGGAAGAACAGCAATGTTCTGGTGGGCAGTGCTGGGTAAGCACAGAGATTGGTGCACATTGTCCCCAATGGATTTCAAACCAACATACAGCAACGTGGAAGAAGCATTATTCCCAAAAGCAAGTCTGCAAGCACTTTTAAATCCCTTTCTTCCCAAGAGGGGAACAGCAAACCTTAGTGTTTTAAGTGTATTTAAAAGAGTGGAGTCACTTGAAAGAATATTAGTTGTGAATGTAGTGTTCTCTTAAGTAGCTCCAGTTTCCAACAAAAAGCTTTTCTGTGCCAACCATAACACATTCATGTATTGAGATGCATCCAAAGGCACACACCAGTATCCATGTTCAATAAGCTAGGAAGCATATTCTTCCTGTTAAAAAATAAAAATTATACAGGTACCTCAACCTTTTTTTTCAAAGATTATTCAGTGCCTTCTTATTAACTCCACATCTGAAATGGCACATAATCAATATCAGCATAAGGACATATAACATGTATTAAATTCACTGTGTAAAATTTCAAGAGAAATGCTATTCAATAGGTAGGAACTCCATTATAGTTAAGTCCTCCAGTAATATCATATACACTGACTTGTTTTGTTGTCTCTTCCCTACCTCTTTATATTCAAACCATCTTTACCTTCACTTTACCTTTTACCCTGTAGGAAGAAATAAATTTTTTAAATAAAGATTTATAAAAATGGGATGAAATTAATTTATAGGGTACTAAGTGATATTGTTTAGACAGTTTTATTTCTTTACAAAGTTATTCCCAAAACCAAAGTTCATTCAACTCCATATAATTTCAGGAGGAAAAAAACCCCAAAAAACTTACTAGGTGCATCCATACAAAATGTAATACTGGATCTTGCCATAAAATATGAGGAATGCAGGTACTGTTTGACAAAAAATGGTAACATTTACAGTGGTCTTCACTGGCCATGCAGTGGCAGGAAATGAACGCTGCATTTATTAGGTAGTGCACAGCACACTCAAAGCTAATTCATGCTGCAAGTTCAGGATTCCAAAGAAGCTCCCTATGCAGGTACTTCTGCAGTCTAGAGCTATTTTGGAAGAAACATTTTGTTGATGGTGGTGTACCAAAAGTGAAGACACCAGAATCTATACTGATTAGTCAAGTCAACCTCACATAATTCTCATTTGTTTTATCTACAGTTCAGGTTCTGAACCATTCTGGAATTCAAAATAATTATCTTTAAGTTAACACAAGGGAAATTACATTCTTGTTTAATTACATGTACTCCTTTAATTCCTAAAAAATGTGGTAGGGACCACCATTAAGTCTTGAATATATACAGATCAAAACAAATATAGTTTCACATCACATATCACTGTTTTGAAAATTCTGCAGATGAGCCTCTTTTTACCCTACCTTGTCATGTTTCTGCTGGTGCCTTGCCCTGGTATCCAGGATATGGTAAGGGGTCTCAGAGTCTCTGTTGATGTAATAGATTAGTCTTGAAGGCAGTGTGATTTCCTTCTGGATTGCATTGCTGTAGCTGTTATTTTTACTGTTACTGCTGTTACTCTGTTGAAATGTACTCTCTTCATCTGCCAGTACTTCCTCTATACCGCTTGCTGTTTCATTCCAGTGCAGGCCTGGGGAAGAAAGAGATGCCAGCCATAAATTCCATGGCAGAATGTGTTTATTTCCATGAAAAAGCTACATATTTGCTTGCAGTTTTCTAACATTTTACTAATTACTCAAGCAAACAAAAAGATAGCTTACTCACTGAGCTAGATTTGATTCATTTTTTTACATATAAAATGGTTTCAGAAAGAACATTATTTATTTAATTGCATTAATCTACATTTTCATATGCGTAGATTATAAATATTTTAATACCTCTCAACCTTCAGGAGGAAAAAATCCTCAACTTAATGGATATATAGTTACCCCCTACATCCTCTTGCATAGCTAAATTCTTTCACAAAAAAAAATCTACAAAAAGCTAAGAATACTCCCAGTGTTGCTAACATACACTGAATTCAGAGTCCATGTGCACTGAATGCTAAACTTCCTATTATGTAAAGGGAATTGATTTCTACTTCTTTTAACTTTGACAAGAGCCCTTTTCGTCAGTAGCAGCTTTTGAAAAGAAATCCTGTATCTTTCTTCATTAAAATTTCAACACAGTCAATCAACGCGATGTAACAACACAACAATATTACAAGGTAACGGCAATGTACCAACAATAATAACATGATGCACAAACAGACTGCATTCAGAGCATTCCACATGCCACCTATATGCAACCAAGCGCAAATAAACAACAAAGCACACCCGAAAACCCGACCCCATGCAGACAAATTAGCAGATCGCCGTCCACATGCACCGTGACACATCCAAAGCCCACCGGAGCTTTTTGTGTCGCATCCCTCACGGGCAGCATCCCTACACAACACACTGCAGCACCGGCACCGCACGTCCCTCTCTTTTGTGAAAGCAAGCAAGCAAGGAAACCTTAACTGAGCCCCGGGTTACACATGCCGACACAGACACGTACACAAAGCTGGGAGAGGGAAGGGAGGAAGGAATGGTTGAAGGGAAATTGATGTTGCCGGGGTTCATCGCGGGGGACACCTCAGGCACCGCACCGCACCCCGCCATACCCACCGGCGGCTGCAGCCGCGCGGGCCCGGGGGACACAGGAGCCATGGAGGAGCAGGAGCAGCGAGACGAGGCGGCCGAGGAGCGGCAGGAGCGCGGGGCGGCGGCGGCCGCCGCAGCCAGGCTGCCGCAGGGAGTTGCTGCCGGGCGGCTTCATGGCTCATAGCGCCCCGGGGCGGGGGGGCAGCGCGGCACAGCCCTCACGGCCGGCGGGCTGTGCCCGGGGCACGCGGGCGGAGCGGCGCGGGCGGGTCCCCGCAGCAGCACCGCCCGTGCGGCTCCTGCCGCCGCCGCCGCCGCCGCGGACACAGCGGCACCTCAGCGCGGGGGCGGGCGGGTCCCCGCAGCGGCACCGCCCGTGCGGCTCCTGCCGCCGCCGTGAGGGACACACCGGCACCGCCTCGACACCTCAGCGCCAGCGCGGGCGGGCGGCGGCGCGCGCGCACCTTCGGCGCCCGCCCCCGGCCGCGCGGCCCCGCGCACGCGCGCTGGTGGCGGGCCGGGCCGGGCGGGGCAGCGGCCGCTGTCCGATGTGCTGCCCGCGGGCACCGGCCGGACGCCGCTCCCGCGGCTCCCCCGTCACCCCCGCGCCCCGCCGGTCGCGGGTGCCGCCGCCCGCTGTGCAGCCGAGAGTGAGGTGCTGCCTGCCGGCAGGGTGAGCGCCGCCAGCTGCGCGCAGAGCCGCCCCGGGCCGGGGCGGCGGGGCGCGGCCGAGCGGGCTGAAGCGGCAGCTGGGAGCGGGTGCGCGGCTGCCCGAGGCGTAGCCCTCAGACCTCTCCCCTGACTTGGGCACAGCTGCAGACAGCTGGGTTTGGGAGCTGTTTTAAAGAACTTTCACGCAGGGTGAAATTGCTTTGAAATGCATCAGCCCTGAGCGAAGTTCAGAGGAGTCTCCGGAGGCACTGACCAGCAGCAGGGGCAGCTTTGTTCTCCTGAGAGCAGGGGCAGGGCTGGAAGCGGAGGCAGTTCAGAGCAGGCAGTCCCCAGCTACTGCAGAGGGATGCACCAGCAGCCCCTGCTCCACGTGTTGTGCGGAGCTTCGGGCTCCCCCTCGCCTCCCTCCCAACGCCTCCGGCTCTCAGCTCTGCTCCTTGCATCCCCCCGGCGTTCTCTTCGGTCCCTGGGCCCCGCTCATCCTCACTGACTGCCGCTAAATAACCCCTGCAATGAAGGCGGGGGAGGTGAGGACCAAATGCTGCCAAAAAAGTGCGCAGATATTACAAGGAAAATGGATACGTGCACAATAAACCGAGAGGAGGACTGCAGGGAGGTGCGTGGTCAGATTCTGACCTGGTGCAAATCCACTCTGCGGTGCTGCGTTCAGCAGCAGGCAGTCTGGACTGCAAGCACAAGGACTGGTGCACTTCTGTGCAGTGAATAGCATCTCTCATAGTTCCAGTCCAGCGTGCCTGGGGTGAACCACCAAGATGAAGAATAGTTGCAAAGATAAAAATAACTTCAAAGAGATAAGAGAAGATGAATCTGTTTTGTATTCATACTGTGACTTCAGGAGTCAGAAAATCTGAGTTCAGAGACAGGTTTAGATATGGACTTCTTAGCAAACATTTTGCCCAGCAGACTTCTAATACCCAAGAACAGATATGCTTTATTTTGGTGCAAGTCTTGCTGCTGAGGAAATAAGGATGTTTCCTTTTTTTTTTTTTTTGGTCTGGATATAGCTTTTTATTTGTCAGTTTATACCTTCTAAGCTGAGTCTGCATACCACATGGATTTCCAGAAAGATAGGTATTGTTCTGTTTCATATAATTTCTCTACATTCCAGCCTGACTTCATTATCATTGTTAATTTAAAAGTTTAAGCAGTTTTACAGATCATTACCATGCAGACTACTTCATAACAGTAGTGTTATTTGTTTTTAAAACAATTAAATCTGAATTATCATGCCAGTTAAATAGATGCTGCTTGTGGAAGCTCAAAATCTAGGTGTGTAGCAGCAGACAAACACTTTGAAAAGACAGATCCATGGTATTGCTAGGGGTAAAAAAAAATATAAAATGTGCCTTAGGATTTCACCATTGTCTAGGTCTAATGAGAAAGCTATACCCATTTTCTATGTAAAATGGTCTTCCTTAATTCTCACATTTCCAGGGATTTTCCACGCAGCCCACCCAGCCCAGCTGTTCCTCATCATTAGATATCACTAGAATATTTCAAACAGCAGCTCATGTTTCTCCCCATAAACATATAAACAGAACAAAGGATCAGTTATGCCAGTGCATTCAAGTCTAAAATAAATACAATTTTAGAAAATATTAGCAAAGAGAAAAAGAGTAGAATGACCATGCAATTAAAAAAAGATCCAGAAAATTTCACCCCACACAAGAAAGAAGTCTAGCGACAATGAACACTGGAAACACCTGCTCTCTGGAACTATTAGGTCCTGAATTTGCCAGCCGGATTTTGAGGGTAGAAAATTATTTCCTTTTTGTACAAAGATAGTCTAGATTGGCAAAGATTTTCTGAAGTTCTTTTAACTCATGTACAAGCCTCCAGCAGAAACAATCACCTGAAGAACCATCTAAAGCATGCGTGCTTACTCTCCAAAGCCCTGATGGACATCTAACTCAAGCTGTGCCTCATAAACCTGCTAGAAGCCTTCAGAAGGTCATATGCAGTTCACAGAGCATAATCAGCTCAAGATGAAGTGTCCTACTACAAATGACAGCTGCTTTTTGTTTGGTTTGTTGGTTTTTTTTGAACTTGCTTTCAACTTTGAAAGATGCTATGAAATAATCCCAGATATATTGCAGTGCAGATGTCTGAAAACAAAATACCAGAAGCATGGATTATTGCAGCATCTGTATCCAGTGAAAGAAATTGCAACATCTCAGTCAGAAATACACAGAAAACAGCTGACAGCTGGAGCTTCAAGACTGGCTGGGGAGCAAATATGTACCATGCAAGGTACACACATGCTTTCCATCAGGGTGTTAAATAGACTTTACATCACAACTTCAGATGATTGCCCAGAGCTTTCCAATTCCTTCCTCCTTTTTCAGGGTGGGGAGCAGTGAGCACACAGGATGAAATTTCGTGGTGTCACAATTCAAATAAAAAAGGCTTCAGATGCAAAACTGCTAATTATAATCTTGGCTGTTCATATTGATACTCAGGTGCAAGATGTTGGTCCAGATTCTGTTAACTCAGCCATAAAGATAACAAACTTCCAACACAACCAAATGCCTTTTCTGATGTCACCTGAAAAAAGCCACCATATCACTTGTCCTGGGAAAATCTCTATGTAAAATATGGGTTTAAAGAACTTGTTCCTTACAAAGCCTAAATAATACTGATCTTTCTGAGTGAGCACAGTAAGACAGTATCTTACTAGAAAATAATTTCTAGATTTCAAAATTAGTTTCTTATCTAATATTTATTTTGATACATGTAAAAAATAAGAAAGTAGGATGTTCCTAGGTATTCCCACAGAGAAAAACTGGTTTTCATTTTAACAGAAAGAAGAATATTTCTGTTGCAGATGGAATATGAAGAAGACAAATTGAGGAGATGAAAACATGGGTAACTGATTTATCAAAAAGTCTTTGCAAAGATGCCATAAGAACAACTCAAATTTACAACAGTGATGATCATTAGAGAGGAGTAAAGCACGAGCATAGTCTGTCACTTTGGCAATAAGAGGTGATTCCAGCTGGGCAGCTCCAGACTGACTCTGGCAATGAAAGGTATAAATGCCATGGAGTGCAGGCAGCACAAACAGCATGGCAGAAGCAGCTATTGCTGAACTCTGTCCCCAGAGAAGAGCAGAAGTCAGGTCTGATTCTGATTTACTCACATTACTGCCACGCTAGCAGGCTCAGCTAGGGTTCTGCTGTGCTCTGTGCTGTACACACAGGACAAAATGACAGACCCCTGTAAAGAGAAATTTCCTTTTTATTTGCAATAGCAAATAGCCCAGCCAATGCTGTAAATAACAGAAGAAATCTAACAGCTCTAAGAGGGGTACCAAGCATGCTGCAAGTCTAAAAAGTGGTAATTACACGGGGGACTTTGAACAATAGAACCTCATTAGCTGGCAGGTAAGTAATGCACACAGCCTGTAATCTGCATGCAAAGAGGGTGGTAGCCATTCTCTTTTTCTCAACAGGGGGTTAACAGTGAAGACAAAGCTGTACTGAAGCTTCATGCCACCCATATTTCCTTACTTTGTATCATATGCAGTGTAAGTATGGGTAATTTATACTGAGAAGAAACCTGGTAATTGCAATGAACAATGCATTGCATTAGCATAACTGGTTTTAATCATTCATATTTGAATACTCACCAATTCTCCACGTTCAGCTATTCTTAAAAGAGCTCCTCAGTAGGTAGAGTGAAAGGGAATATTGCTGTTAGAATTTTTTGTAATGATATGACCATTTCTTGCTACACATCCCGCCACCTAACAATGCAGCAACAACACAGCACTTAGTCAGAAAAATCAGTACTTTTCATTTATTCTGTTTATTTTAGCCTCTTTAAATACTTTTCAGTAACTGAGGGGGCAGGGAAGCATTAAGTGATACAGTAATATGAGAAACACATAAGACAGATTCAGGAAACAGAGCACGGGCTCTAGATTGTTCAGAAGCAGACATCTTTCCAAACTGTAGATCTATCAGAAATGGATTTCCATTTCCCTTCACTTTTCCATCTTTGTTTCAACCTCATACACTTTAGAGGAAGAGCTTTCTCCTGCTACTTCCTGGTTCCACAGAGCCCTAAGACCAGTTTTCCCATCTATGTATGGTAGTGGAACTATGTACAATATTCGGCACAGAACTGTTCTAAACACAGCAATTCTATAGAATAAAATACAGGAAAAGAATTCACTTTTCCTTAAGAACTGTCACTCATTTGTTGAGATCTGGGTGCACATCTTCATTAACAAGTCTACTCACCAGTGGTAGTGCACAAATGAACTCTTTTGTGAGTACTGTATGTTCCAGCACTCCAGGGTAGAATATACACAGTAATTAGGATATACTTGCCAGCCCTCTCCCCTTAACACTGTGAAATATTAATGTTAGGTCAAGAAAGTAAAGAAGAAGAAAGTAAAATGATAAAAGAATATATTTTACCAGTGTTCAGGAGGGAAGGAAAGGGAACACAGCTGTGCTGCTAATAGCAAATGGGTCAGAGGGTTTATTAATTGCAGTTCAAATTGCATCCAGGTGAAATTTGAAATAAATCGTTTAATTCTGGATGCAGGAAAAATTATTTTGAATAAATGTGCTAGACTAATTTCAGAATTAATTCACTGTGTCCTCCTGTATAATTAACTAAGCCTTCATAGCCAAAGGATTTTACAATCTGTTTAGTAGGATTCCTCAGCAGCATTTAAGCAAGTGCATGTAAGAAATTGTACACAAGACACTGCAGTGACAGTTGATATTCTCAAACTAAAAATGCCAATTATTCACCATATTGTCCAAATTATTAATGAGAGAGAGAACAGCAGCAGAAACATGTTGGTCAATGAGGCTACCTAGAACACATTTGTCAACTCCTCTCATACAGATATACTTAGCAAGTAAAACATATGCCACCAGCAGGGAAAAAAAAGTCTGCTCTTCTAATAAGCAAGCACTTCTAACTCTGGCTGTGACAGCAGCCTGCTTCTTGCTAGCTTGTTTCACTCTTGTGTGGTAAAATGTAAAAATAGTGTCAAGAAAGTAAGATGGGGTGGCAGGGGAAATCTTACTTAGATATGTACTTTGATTTATATATCCTTCAAAAAAAACCACACGGAGTCTACATCCCAAGCTCTTGCCATAGCTGATCAAACATTTCCAAGTGGTGGGTTCTAAAAAAGCTAGATTGCAGCTATTCCAGTGCAGCTTTGGAAAGGGGAGGGATGATGTCATCACTCATTCCCTGACACTTGTGCAGGGATGAAGGGGACTGCAAGAGATTTCTGGAATCATCAAGTCCAGCCCCCAGCTATTCACTGCACAGTTACATCCATACACTGCCTTCAAGATTAACTGGGGAGTTGGTCCTTCTACTGCCTCTGGAAGGCTGTTTCAGAAGCTCATGGTTAGAGTCGTTAAGCAAATCCTTTTCCTTCCCAGACTAAATTCATTCATGCCCAACAGAAACCCATTTTTTTCTTGTGCCCCCCTTTTGTTCCTGAGGCAACACTAACACGAATAGCTCATTCCCTCTCCTGGTAGACAGGACCAGGCTCTCGATGCTTACGGCATGTAAGCCCAAGTGGTAGGTGAAAATTTCATGAGACTGAAGTTGAAAATACCTTTTAGCACAGAGAGGCCCTGAAGAGTAAAGGCTGCATTAGCCTAAGAAGCAGAAAGAATATGCCCAGGCCAGTACAACACACACTTGAGCTACTAAACCTCACTGGGAAAAGGAACTTACTATCTATAGCTGCTGCTGCTTGGAAGATGGTTCACTGGGTGTGGACACACAGCATTTAAAGATGTTACAGTCGCTTTTCCAATGCTCACCCCAAAATAGAAATATTGTTCCTTCAATAATTGGCAGGTGCTGAGGTGCTGCTCAGGTACACAGTCTTGTGTTCAAGAGAGACACCTGTGCTGCTGCTGCTGCTGTCATCACTGCTGTCATACCGTGCTGTAAAAGGTAGGTAAAAGTGCTGAGAAGTGGCAATGTTCATCACATGAGGAAAATCCTGGTGTTTCAAAAAAATGCAGCTCTACGAAACAGGCGGAAAAAGCCCCAGAAACTGTTATATCCAATTAGGCATCCTGACTTTTCTTTATAGACAAATTTGGATCACTTTCCCTGCTCTTTCCCTAATTAGGCAAAGGGATGAATCAGACATGAAACATGCTACCCTAAAAGATTCCTATTTCATGCTGTATCTAGGCTTTGGCATTGATTCCCCTAAAGAGCCTAAAACATTTAACCATCATTTCTCTAGAGAGATGGTCTGATTTTTTAAGAAAAATCAGTGCAAAGTATTATCAGATTGTTGTACTAAAGCCTTAGAGTGTCCCCAACACATATGAGTTACTAAAATATATTTTTATCACAAAATTAACTTGCAATATTGGACATGGATCACAGATTGGTGTGTTACGATCTCCACACCAAAGATCTTCTAAATTCCTTATAAGTTTTATATACAACCAAAGAAAATCCTCTCTTTCAGCTTCTCCCTGCCAGTCATTCTGGACCTATGAATTCCCAGATCTTAGAGGTTAGTCAGAGATTTGGTCATTCTCATGTCCCATCTCTCAAAGAGAGCATCTGTGTAGTTGTTTTGTAACATTGCATTGAAATTATGCACAGATCCCAGTGAATGTTTTGCATAATTTCTGCTATTAATTTCTTGCTTCCTAAGGAAGCTTGAGTAAATTTTCAAACTCTCAAAGCACAGAAAAGATCACGACCCAACAATATTTTACTGCTTTACCAGACTCGAGCTGCTGGTGCCATAATGCAGCAGATAGTTCAGGGACTTCTTCTGCTTTGTCTTCTTGGTACAAATGCAAATAAGATCCAAGAAACCTTTCCCCAATGGAGTATGAACTCCTCAGGCTTCATGTTAATTTTCTGGACAAAAATCTCAGCCACAAATCTTTGGAGCACAAAAAAACTGAAGTCCTCACAACCATGAAAGAGGATACTCCTCTTTCACACCCACAGGAACCACACACAGCCCTCCCATGTGGATTGTCATGTCAAGAACCCACACCTGGGGGATGTGAAATTATGTCCTTTACCCCGCTGCTTTCATTTTTCCTTTCACCCACATGAACTCATGCTTAGTCACCCTTCAAAGATCTCATTATTTCTCTATAAGCATATGTTCCCCATGGTTTTCTGGAATTGCTTATCCCACTAGTTAACCACAAGTTTAAACACACATTATTATTTGTTGTTACTATGGAAATGTAGCATGTTTTTTAACACATCCTTGGAAGTTAAATCAGCACTATTTTATCCTGCATGGAGTATCTTTGTAGCATACATGATTGAAAAAGTGCTACTTTTCCTATACCCCTCACTATCAAGAACAGGTTTATTATTCAAAACCTATAGCTCAAAACCAACTTTTTCTATTATTACTTATAATACTGCTTCTCAGTTCTGAGGAATTAATTAATTTACTCTTCTCTCTTAAATTCCACCCATATTTATGACTAAGAAATTCTCCAACATTAACTGCCTTTCAGTTTCACTTCATCCCATTTTTTACCTGTGGATACCAGAAGCCCCATAAATAAAGAAGAAGATTGCTTCTTTTCTTCAAGGTTGTTGCCTTGAGAAACCAAAGGCTTAAATGTACAACGATGCCAGAACAATTTCTTGGTGCAGATGAGCACAAGGTACATGGCACAGCTCTCTCACTACAGGTGCCAGCTACTGCTTGGAGACAGGCATCACCAAAAGCAGTCCATACCCATAATTCATGTTTAGTTGCACCATCTACAGTATCACAGCTAAAGAATTTCACATAAATACTAAGAAAAACATAGGAATGCATTAACTTGCAGCAGAATATGTTTGCTTACTGCAAGCGGCTCCAGAAAATTAGCTGTTCCTACTTGTAGCTGAAAAGGATCAGTTTGCTGATCATCAAAACATTGCAAGCATCAAGTACCTAAACAAAAACCAAAATTTAAAAAAAATCTCACTTCTGATGAAATTGGATTTCGGACCAAGTAGTAGAAATTGGATTCGGACCATATCAAATGCATACACAAAACCTGGATCACAGGGCTGCAAAATAAAGTATTTACCCAGAGAAACTTGAGTTATCCTTAATTTTTATTACAGTTCTCATGTGCTGATACTGCATGTGGAGCTTGGATTGCAAAAGAATTTCTTAAAGAAATAAACTAATATGCTTCAGCTGGCAGAGCTTGGTGGATTGGAGCATTAAACAGCAGGGAAACACGCCCAAAGGTACAAAGCAGATTAACTACACAGTCTGAAGGACAGTCTGACCTCTGCTGGCCAAAGGCATTTCAAACCCTTCTCACTGGACAGTGTTTTCCTGCGGTTTTTGGGTTTTTAAAAAATATTATTTCAGCCCCATCTCAAAATTTATGGCGCTCTCCAATATAGTTGCATAATCCATGAAACCTCCATTTACCAAAGACATCCCGATGAACACAAAATATCTCTTTTTGTTCATTCTGCTTATGGATAAATTGACTTTTCTTGTACAAGAGAAAACTGCTTTTAAACAGCCTTTACCATCCATTGATTCAGGCTCTGTTTTGGCAACACAAAAGTATATCACAACATTATATCACCTACAAACTCTAAGAGGGAAATAACAGTAGATTAATGGATGCAGACAAGGAGTATCACTGCAATAAAATAATGAAACAATTCCTAGATCAAAACCAATGTGATCCAATGTATTTATTTTGCATTGTTTTGCTAAGTAACAGTCACAAGAAACTCATGCAATTATTTTTTTGCTTCAGGAAGTCTGGCCTCTCAATAATTCCATTCAAAATGTCAGACTGTTTAATGCCAGCTAAAGAATGACTTTATTTTCTTCAGCCTAATTGTTTTAAACCTGACTTTACCTATCTACACTGCAGCCCAGCAGCCAGACCAGTGTAAAAGAGCACAGGTTACCTCCTAGGAGGTACCACGCCTGAAACCTCCCTCTCTCTGGTTTTCAAGTGAATTTAGTTATTTCTATTTTGAGAACAGCCCTTACAGATATGGGCATATGGTAACAGCCCTCAGTCTGGGCTTAGATGAGATACAAATAGTTTTCCAGCAACATTTAAATGCAGGTTTCTGGAACCCTTTTTGGTCACAGACAAATGTGTTAAGGCAATCAGTTGTAGAGCCAAAACTAGAATCTGTTCTGGAAGCACTAATGTGCTTATCCAGTCAGGGTAGAAATGTTATTTGGCTGATATGAGCTGTCATGCAGCTGAACTGAGAGCTCAAATTTAAAATATTCATAATCATAATCCTAGCAATCTTATCATCCCCTCCCTTCTCCAGGAGAGCAATGAAGAAACAGCCTTACATTTCCAGAGGTAACCGTTTAACAGAGGGAACATCTTTTGTTGCCAAGCCTGAGTCATCCCTACAGACTCATTTCTTGAAGAAGCGTGCACATAGAACTGACAGCTGATCACAAGCCATCTCCCAACTTCCAGAAAATCTTACTGGTTTTAAAGCAACCTAGTAAAATTAAGACACAGTAACCTTTTCTTTGTAGCGGCAAACATTAATAAAACTCTCTGCTACTGTGGTTATGAAGAGGGAAGACTTTTTATTCATAAAACTAGGTCACTGAGGAAATAACATGCTCACATAGCAGGGGTGTGCAGCTAGCATATTTGCCAGCTTGTTACCACAGCTTGGCCTGCCCCACTTGCCTCTCAGCTGCTCCCAGTGCAGTTCTGGCCCTGGGCCCTGCAGGGCTCCCAGCAGCAGTGACACAGGCCAGGAGCAATGACCCTGAGCCCCGGAGCTACCCAGGCACTGCTGTGAGCAGAAATGAGGTCTTGAGGGGCAAGTGAAAAGAGTCAGCACAGAAGCTTTAGCAGTTGGTATGTTAGAGTATTAAGATGGTAAATAGCAGGTGGTAACAACTTAAATTTCTAAAAAGCAGATATATTGGATAAATTATAATCTTCCTTTGGGGTTTCTTTTGGCTGATGCCACCATACCAGCCTGACCATGTCGGTATTGGCCACGTAACTGTGAGCAGGGTGATTCTCCCAGCAGGCCTATTGCCACAGAGGAGCTCCAGACTGACAAGTGCCATCAGCCTTCTGGGGACAGGCTTTGGCAGTAAGTTCCTTTTACCCAGGAACTTACTCTGCTAAACTGATTCTTACAAAAAAAAAAAAAAAGAATGCCCTGCCCAAGGGCATTCTTTTTTGGTAAGAATCAGTTTAGCAGAGTAAATTCCCGGGTAACAGACTCTGAGGATGCACAGGAAAAAGTGCTAAACACCACACCCAAGACCTGCATGGTTTGGGTCTGAAGGCCTTTGCTGGAAATACAAAAAGACAAAGGAGACCTTGGGTGATTGGCTCCCTCCCACCAGCCCAGAGGGCTCCCCACCACAACTCACAGGTGGGCACATGGGTCAGGCACTGAGCTCCTTCTGTGGCCCATGGCCGTGTTCAGGCTCTTCTTTGGAGGAAATCTCACCTCCAGTGAAGATGCCAGTGAGCACCTCTCTGAATTTCCCTGCTCCTGGCCAGATCAGGCAGGAGCAGCCCCACAGCAGAATTGCTGTTGTGGCCAGGTCACCTTCCACACTCACTGCCATGCTGAGTGCTGGGGCAGGAGCAGGTAAGGGCTCAGTGAAAGCAGGAGCTGGGCAAGGACAGCCAGGTCTCAGCAGGCGCTAGGGCAAGTGCTGTTCCTTTTGTCTTTCTCATCCCTTGGCTTCCTGTCATGTCACTGCTGGAAATGAGGCAGCTGCAAACAAGGACCTTGGATCAGCACTAGGGGTGCCTTCCCTGTTTGTACAGCTCTGGAAGGACCTGAGCTCTCTGGGTTACTTCCATGGTGTAATGTCTCAGGTTTCATTGAGTGATTTTCCCATGCTGGGCAAGCAGTTTTTTCTGACCTCTTTCTGGCTCCTTTGCTGCAATGCTTCACTGTCAATTCAATGAAACTGCAAATAATGAGACAAGAAGTGCCAAATGCTCATCTGGTAGCCCTCCCACCACATCTTTCACAGGTCTGAGATGGCTGTGTCAGGAGGAGACAGAGATATCCTTTGCTGCCTCTCCTGAAAACTGATTCTGTTTTGATGAAAGCAGTTGTAATCTCTTCCCACTTATCCTGCCAAACCCAAGCTCCACCCAGCATGAATCCTTGGTATGATCTGCATTAGGCTGCCAGCAAGGCCTATTTCTTTTCCAACTGACATTTGGAGATAGTAGAGATTTCTTAATTTTATTTTTTTTTTTAATTTTCACAGTAAAGATGTCCTCAAGGAATTTTCATGGAGATCTTTCCATTACATTCTCCAGCAGACATTCCTGCCCCAATAGGAAAGGCAGCTGACTATCTAGAAGGCTCTTTGCTCAAGGCACATAGTAATTAGCATTCCTTGTGCCAGGAGGGAGAGGATTAGACTCTCTCCAGCCATCTGCTGAATATGCCTTGCCAATGTCAGAAGAGCATTTTGCTATATAAACAGCACAAAGCATATATCCATACACAATTTTGAAATTTAGTAATTTTCCATGGAAAATAAAATCTGGTTTTGCACAGTGCAAAGAGGAAAAGTGGAAATACAACACAGTGTAATGAGACACTGAAAGTGATGTTATTGAGTCTTAAATTTTAATTTTGGGCACACTGACACTAGTTAAAAATGGCCATGTAATGCAAATTCTCAGAGATTTCACAAACCACCTTCATGACATCTATACTTGTTCAACATATTTTCATGATTAACCTTTTGAATAGGAGAATTGGAACAGGCATGTGAAATGTAAAACAGGGATTTCTAAATTTATCTGGAAAAAGTAATGTGGTAGGGCCTTGGAGGAAGAGACACCCACGTTCTCTCAACTCTAAATCGTTACATCGTCCTTCACCAAAATATTTTCAGTTACAGACAAGTTGCACTCTGCAGAAAGGTAATTCCATTTTCTGGTGGATTTTGATATATTCTTGCATTATATTTCATTACAGTTTGGAGCAAAACAGACCTGTTTTGTTTTCAGTTGCCTACCAAAGAGGATGGAGCTACATCTCTGGAAGAGCCTATGTCTTTCCTGTCCGGAAGCTGAGCTGCTCAGAATCTGGCAGACATCATTACAGAGACTTCATGCCTGACCACACTCCACTAGCCCAGGATTTGGAATTTATGGATAACAGATACATTGGTATCCTCCAGGTAAATCATGGAGAACTTGGGAGTAAGGACTTCCAAATACTTAGTTGACAGTAATCCACTTAGCTGTGGCCCTACAGCTGGACTTTTCTCCTGCCAGGCCTTCAAGCAAAACAAGATCTCAGTGCTTCTCTACCTGCAGCCTCTATTTCAAGGGATAGAAAAAGCAGAAGAGAAAGAAGATTACATACAGCCTATTTCCAACCCATATCATGTGTCAGGGCAGAAAATACTTATCAGTAAATGAAGATTTAAATACCAGTTTTCCCCTTGCTTCAATATTCACAGCCTACTAGCCATATCCTGAAATATAATAAAAACTTACCAAGAGCTACTAAACAGCATCAACATCCACTGGTTTCAGAAGCAGAATATCAAATACACTGTAAACACCAAACCTGGATGGAGTTTTATGCCTGAAAAGAATGTTTTCTATCTCTAATCTTTGTAATTCCTTTAAAATCAGTACAACAGCTCTGTTAGGCTTCATGAGCCTTGTCACAAGTACAAGCCTTCACATTGGCACATTTTAAAAATAACTAGTGAGTAAGATCCTGCTCTCATTTCTATAAAAACTCCCCTACCGATGATAAAAACTGGTTAATAATTTAACAAAGTAATCCAAGTGTTCTAAAAGTGGCACAGAGCTGTTTATATTTAAAAGAAAATGCTCAGTTATAGGAGATTAATCTGCGAGAGAAGTCTATTATTTAATGCTGAAAACCCTCCCAGAACAATTTGCATAGACTGCTAACATCACCTACCCATGTGGGTAACCACAGTCTGCTGGCTCCCCAGGCTCCTACCCTCACGTTCAGAGAATGGCTCTGCAGAGAAAAAGGCTGGCTGCTGTCAGACTGAAATATTACCCACAGGCCGTAGTGTAGTTCAGCCTATGTAATCCAGATCTAAATTCCACAACTTTACCAGGCCCCTACAAAGTAGTAAGAAAAGCTGAGTCCTCCCAATACTGATATACTGATCTATAAATCAGAAAGAATTGGAAGGTTTGTGTTTCTTTTGTGGATTTGGGAAGGTTCCTTAACCCCACATGATGTAGGATCTCCATTTATGTTGAATGCCATTTTTATTGATATTCATTTCAGGTTCCCTAGGGCCTGATCCTCATAAAAATCAAGCAAATACTTGGACCAGCATCTAGACCATTACAAACTTCTAGCATTAGTCAGCATGCATTTTGATTTGAAACTGAAGGAGGTCAAAACTAATGAGCACATTTAAAATGTTTCTCTCAAGCATTTTATCTTACATAAACATGTACAATACGGGTTTCTTAGTAAGAAATACTTTCAAAATAAACAAGTTATGGAAGTTATGGAAAATGGAAAAAATAAATATGAATAATTTTATTAGTGCCTCTGCACATTATTCCTGATTCATCTTACAGGTAAAGTATAAAAATATTTTTAATGGCTTTTGACTGATATCTATATTCCAAAATTTAATAATTTAACAGGGGTTTTTGTTTTGGCTTTTCCAATATATTATTTTTTACTTTTCAGACTAGTTCAAATTTTATAGCCAAATCTATGTATATGGAATACTGAGCTTCTGGATAGCTGTAAGTGAAGCCTGAAAGAAAAATTACAGTTCCAAGGCATTTTCTAATTTGGCTTATAAATAGATGGCTTTGACATGCCACTCACAAAAACTAAGCTATAGTTAGCTTGCCTGGAGCAGCTGCACAGCTGGGAGGAGAACATGCACTGGCAGCCCGGCTGTGCAGTCCCCTGTGTTGTGATACATACTATCAAAGCACCAGTTAAGAACACAGGAAGAATTAGCATTTTGGCTTGAGGCAGGGAGATAGGAAGTGGTCTTTGATTCTACACCACGCAACATGTAAGCCACTGAAGAAAGGCAAGCTAAATAAATCCTTAATTGGAAGCAGCAGGTAAGAAACTAACATAACTTCTTGGGCTAGGCAGGTAAACTCATGGTGAAATTACTGCGTGCTATAGTTGTAAAGCTTTTCCTCTACTGATAACTGTGCATCAAAATAATTCATATATTTAAGTAACTTGAACAAATATTCTTGGAGTAGGAATAGTGAACTGGATACCTCAGGGAATGGCACATCATGCTTGGGACCATCATGCTCCTGGCTGGTGCTGAAGATCCTTGCATTGACATCAGGTGATTTCAGCCCCACCACATGAGGAATATTCTGCTATACCTGCAGTGCTCTGGCTCTGAATCAGCACAAAATGTTACAGACTTCAGATGCAGCTCAGAAGCAGGTCCCCTTGAACTGACAGAAGCTTGCTCCTAGATGATCTGGGCTGTGACTTACTGGATTAATGTCCTATTGCCCTCCCTCAACTGGAACAGATACAGCAACACTGAAGTTTCTTTTGTACTTATTAAATTCACATATTCAAACTGCAAAATTAAGATCCACATCCAGACTTTCCAAAATCTCAGTTACTTATCTCAGTTACTTACAAATCCATCCTTCAATTAGAGTCTTCCTGGCTGACAAATAAGCCCAGTACATGCACAAATATGAATGCATAAAACCTTGACATCACATAGTGAATGCCACCATAAAGGCCTTTCATGCTACATGCAACAATTTTTTTAATCAAGAAGAGTGTTTCCAGCCTATTAATTCTTCTTTCAACATTAATTTTTAGTGTTGTAGACATATATTTTGCAATTGCAAGAGAAATTCTATGTGCCTTAAGTGGCATAATACCAAGAGGCTGAAAAAGAGCAAGTATCCTCCTATAGGCTGCTAACAAAAATGATATCTGAGATGCTTCATGATCTTTGCTTGCATCAAGTCCATTAAGTTTTAAGATTTACTTTAAATAAAAATAAAAACTACCACAACCTTTCCTCAACCAAGCAGCCAACTTAGCATACAAATACCTTCGTAATTCATCATTTAGAAAGAAAATTTTTCTTCCTCAAAAGTACAAAGCTCAGACTGGGATACAAATGGTAGTCCTCTTCACTTCTAAGTATTAAAAACATGAAAATGAAAGTTAAAATCAAATCAACTTGTGCTTGAATTTTACTATTCAGTCCTTTCAAATCTAGTTAAAGGACTAGATTTGACTGCCAAGACATTGCTAAAAGCACAAAGTAGCTCCTTAAAACAGTGCTGAAGAAAGAGAAAAGAGAAAAACCCAACACAATTTAAGTATTTCACATAAAATTTAAGAGTGGGTTGCAGACTCATGCCTTCCCCACCTCTTCAGATGTAATGAAAGAATTTTCTAAGTTTCATACAAACTGATCATGGGGAGCTCAGATTTACAAGTCACTTTTTGACAAATGTTAATTATTTCCTCTTGAAAAGAGAAATAAGTATTTTAACAAAGAAAAGATACAGCAGTGTCATTCTATCTAAGACGGACTAAAAGAATTTAAGACTGATGACAGAGACATGGCACAGTATTCACATAAAAAGAAAATGAAAACAAAATGCCCTCTTAAAGAGAAATCTAAGCCTAAAAGGAGGGACAAATATCACACGTTCTCACATCGGGAATGTTTGCAACATCATGTGGTATCTGACACAAATTTTTCAAGGTTTTGTTCGCAGCAAATTTAGGAGAGAGTGCAGTGGCAAAATGTGCTAATCTAATGTTACTATTCTAGCTGTTCTACAAGATTTTTAATATACATACCTATATTTTTACAGAGTTGACATCCCTTATCCTTAATAAAGGAGATAAAGTGACAAAGTGATAAAAGCCTGAGTTTTTGCACAATGCCACTAGCCTACTTTGGAGAAGGCAATGGCAGCACAAGACAGCAAAAGAGGGCTCTTTTAATCCCCTTCCTCCAGCCCTCCTCATTAAAAGCTACTTAATTATCAGCAGTAGGAAACCAAGCAGAAGCTCTTTATGAACACAGACAAGAAAGTCTATGAAAAAAGAAAGAAGCAAAACAAATAATAAGAAACTTATAGTGCAAAAAAGCTGTAACAAAATAAGCCACAGCAAATAATCCTGAATGCCATGTTTGTAAAATATTTATAAAACCAAATTAATACTAAGCCAGTTAGAGAAAAATCTTGGACTCAGTGTAAACCAATACAGAAGTCTCAACGAAGATCAAATGGAGCTAAAAGCAAACAGGAAAAAAAAAAGGCATTGAGAGAAAATACATAAGAAGTGTAGAGACTTGTAAAAAAATTATAATTGTAGCACATAAGTATGAAGTTTTAGATTTTCAGTCAGCAAACCCATATAACTTCAAATACTCAAGAGAATAAAGCAAACATCTAGTGGGGGAGGGAAAGAAAAAAACCCCCAAAAACATAAACACCCCAACTCCTGTACGATAAAAAGAAGGATCAAGCTTTAGAAAGTTGGCTTATAGGACTCAATTTGCCACAGAAGCCAGGTAAACCCAGGAAAACCAAACCTCACATGGGCCCTCACTGGCACCTGCACCTTTATCAGCTGGGCTCCCCACTTGAAGAAAACCTCCCCTGGAACAGCTGGGCAAGGGTGTTGGTGCCAGCTGTTCCCCACAGCCCCTGTGGACAGTGCCAGCACCCCGAGGGACACACAGCATGAGCACTGGTCCAGCTGCCACCCAGGGAACAAACGTGCAGAGCTTGGGTGGGGAAAGGACAAGACCTAGTGAGCACAAACTGAAACACATCTGTTCAAACACAGAGATAAAAACCTTTTAACGACGAGGGTGTGGGTGGCCAGGTGCTAGAACAGGTTGCCCAGAAAGGCTGTGGAATGTCTTTGCTTGGAGATGCTCAGAGTCCGTGGGATGCGGCTGGCCCTGAGCAGCCTGCTCCAGCTGAGCCTGCAGGGAGCAGGGATTGGAGCAGATGGTCACCAGAGGTGCCTGCCAACCTCAGCCCTGCCTGCGCTTCTGGGAGCTATGGGGAGATGGTGGGAACACAAGGCTTGCCAAAATAAAAGTCAGAATTTTGTTGTTTCCCCATATATGCACTAGAATGTGAGTATTACAGGAAAAACTGGTTGAAAATAGTTTCAATTAATTTTTTCCCTGTGAATTAGAAATGGTTGTTTTCCAACATACTGTAGAA
Source organism: Melospiza melodia melodia (assembly GCF_035770615.1). Classification (NCBI taxonomy): domain Eukaryota; kingdom Metazoa; phylum Chordata; class Aves; order Passeriformes; family Passerellidae; genus Melospiza; species Melospiza melodia. Next base: position 25,555,100 of record NC_086201.1, on the reverse strand, counting down.
CTCAATGAAATAAAGGTAAAAAGCGGAGCTGACCCACTGGCTGCATAGGGAGCTCGAGAAAGATGGGGTGAGCAATAAAACAAGACAGAAGGACGAGGGCCAGACAGACATCCTTGGCTCCCCTTTACAGCTTCCATGAAAAGGCAAAGGTAGTTATGAAGGCATATGCAATAACTACATAATTACATAAAACCATCTTCGTGATACAGCCGAATGACACTCATCACACCCTACTATGAGAAAATAAAGATGGAGAACTCTGCATTGCAGATGAATTCTTATTTTAAAATGGTGGAGTGTGAGGGAGGAAAACAGAAATTTGCTAAGCACAGAAAAAGTTAATTAGTCTCTGTATAATTGGAAATAAAAATATGTAAAATACTGTTTCATTAGTGCTCTCCTTTGCGCTCAAAAAATAAAAAATATTGTGCTTATCAATGACAAACACACATTTCTATTCACAAAAATATAAATGTATCTATGCATTTTTAAAAATAAACTTAACACTAATGTCTAAAATAAGAATAATACAAAAGATAATTCTTGATACTATTAAACACTTAAGAGTTCTTTACATCCACAGAAAGTGCTGCATGAACAGTAACTAATTGTGGTAGGTAAAAATATGCTGACTTTGACTCCATTATTACCCTGACTCCAGATTCAGTCAGAACTAGAGTGTGCTGGCAGTAACTCAGGAAATGACATTTTGCTAGAACAGATCGAAAAATTAAAGCACTAGATACATTTAGAAATCTATAAAATAGCTGTCACCAAAAAGTCAGTATGTTTACTTTTAATTATATGCAGATTGCAACTAATGCCAATAAAATTAAAAGTGTTTCTATCACCATTTGGGCAACTGATTTATTACTCATCATTAGACCTGAATTTTAACAAAGCTCCTTTTGGCATGTGGAGAAATCTGCTTGTAGCCATGTATTGCCTTACAAGTTTTCTCTTTAGCCTTCAAAAGGATGTACGTGCACAACCTTTGTTATAAACATTTCTCCCCTCTTACTGAAAGTATGAAACATGCAGCAGTAAAGAGAAATATTATCCATACATTAAGCAAATAAAAGTAACATACCAGAAGAGTGAGTGACAGATTCTGAGCTGCACCACTATAGGAGTAGATGGATTTTGACAACTGTTTGCCAAGGTTCAGATAAAATAAACATTAAAAAAACAAAACAAAACAACCCCTCCAAAGCTAAATATTCATTGATCTAGTTCCAATCTAAAATACATATTTAAGTCTTATGCATCACTTATACCTCCCTCTTCATATTAAAATTTCAGTGCAATAAAAAGCAAGACATACACATGCCTTGCATCCACAGCTTCAGCGTCTCTGTTCATTCTTACAGCACAACGTCCAGGCCAGCTGTGTTTAAGCTCTCTGCATGAGCTAGCAAGGGTGGATTCTAATTCTGCAACTTTTTTGTGCAATATTAATCATAATTCAGTAGGCTACAACCAACATTTTCAGATGCACCAGTGCCAACATTAATGCAGTATGACACATCAAATATGAGAAGCTGACCAGCTTTAAAACATTAAAGTACAACTATATTTGAGGATGTGTGATACTGAAAAACCTGTTTATGATTCCCAGCATTTGGGAAAAGCTGTTTTTCAGTTTCCTTAAGGGTAGAACAGTGACAAAAAAAGAACCTAAGTTTAGAAATGCTGAAACTGTTAAATCACAAACTGCAATGATGATGTGTTCGTACGTTTCATGAAAAATGCTTCTGCACTCCAATAAATAATTATGACTTCCAGAACCATCAAAACACAATAATTATAACACTAATTACTCCAGTGAATCCCAATCCAACTAAAACTGTGCTATTAATTCCATCATAATTCTCAAACACACCAATTTGGACTGGATCTCCCTTCTACGCTCTATAAGCATATTGTTAATTGCTTTTATTTCCCATGAAAGAGCAAGCACCTGACTTAAACTTTGGTTATAGTATCATAGTTGTAACTCCATGTTTAGATGGCTGAACAATTGTTTCTTTAGTTAATCACTATTTGATAGCACAGTATTAACTTCTTTCAGCCAACTACATAATACATGGATATTTTCAAGCATGTCCTGAAATTTTATGACTTACTAAGGCCTCAGGAAACCACATGTCTCTGCTTCTCAGCCATTTACTGATCTGACACATCTCTGTGTGTTGCTCCTGTAAAAAAATCACACTGGTTTAAACAGGCACTGCTACAAAGAGCAAATCACTAACAAATTTATAGAACAAGGTACTATACTGTGCAAGGTATTCCAGTAATGTGCTTACCATACTCTTAAAAGCATTATTGCACACAGTTTTGAAGAGAGTTCTGCCTGCCTTTATTTGGTCTATGATTACAGATGCCAAACTGTTTTGCATAAAGTAGAAAGCTGCTTAAGACTGTATTTCCAGCCCCTGCCCTCATATAGTAAGTGCAGATTCTCAAAAAACTCTTAATGAGTAAGTGCTGCAGGCATCTGGCTTGCCATGTGGTTGGGGCTTCTTGGTTTCATGCTGCCAAATGAAGTTAGACATTTTAAATGCATCTGTCATCTTTTCAATGCCATCCTAGGGTGTCATTGCTTCAGCTGGCAGAGAATGGGATGAATCTTGCCTTCACTGAGTCAAGATATCACACCATTGTGAACAGTTGTTTCAATTATGACTGTCTGCCTTCATAGTAGTAGCTTACTCCATAGCATTCTGTTTGTGTTCTTTCCACAACAAATTATAGCAAATAGCTTCAAGGTAAACTCCAAGAATAAATAAACTCCAAAAGCACATATTCAGTCTTTATTTTATTAAAACAAGATTTGTTCTGCTGAAGGAATGAATGAATTTATAACTGCAAAACAAACAAGGAACAAAACCTTTGCTTCTGGGCATGCTCAGAACTATGCTATTACAAATTTTTCTCAAAAATATTATCAGGAATGGTGTAATTCAGCACGTAAAATATTAAAGGCAAAAATTCAGTGATTTTAGTTACATTAGTGAAAGAGACACATTTTACTTTTCCTATCTGTCCCCAAAACACCAAAAGCTGAAAACCCCTTATTTCCAGTATGAGTTAAGATTACTTTGTTCTCAGGCAGAATGACCCCAAAGGAAGAAGAAAGGAAAACCAAACAAAGGAATCAAGAACAAAGGAATCAAGAATCAGCATCCCACTCCTGTTTCACACCATTTAGTGAGGTAAAGCAGACTCCCAAGCACAGGAGCACCTGTGCCAACCTGCCCTCTGCACTTCAGACTGGGACAACATCCTCTTCTGTCACCTGTCACTGATTGACTTCTACACAGAATGTACTGCCCTGAAATTTAGCTCTTTACAACATAAAAAAAGAAATCCAAATATATGACTCAGAAAAACAATGGAAACAACAAATCTGAAATAAAATGAGCAGAAGATACAGAGAAAGAACATCCAGCAACACCACTGAACCAGTCTGTAGTATTGCTGTATCCTTACAAACCCACATTGTGTCAAATGACCACAGACAAAAGAGACAAAGAAGCAGATAAAAAATTACAACATCAAGCAAAATTATTGCAAAATATATTATCAGTAACAACAACATGAAAACCACAAAACACATTCTCATTTGGGCACAAATTCAGCAGGAAACTTAAAACACAATTTCAGATGTAGCTATAGGCTCATTATAAACAGAAATAACCTCATTTATCTGAGTCCCAGAGAAGGGTACTTTCATAACACAATTATGTGTGAACATTGGATACAAATGTGTCAGAAAGAACAAGAGAGCAAAAAAATCCAATCAGAAAATTAACTGAAGAACTGCAAGGTGCAAGTGTCAGATATCTGAAGTTATGGGGGACTGCTATTTTATGTTTGGTTAGCCCCTGGCACAATATGACAGTCACATTTATGGTTCACAACCCTAATGAATAATAAACATCTATCTGCTTAGAATAAGACTGTTTTGAAACGTTGAATGAGTACTTTGTGTGGGGACTTTTTAAAAATTATGAAATGTATAATAAAAACTACAAACTTACATGTCAAAATTGCATATGTACTGAAGAAGAAATGGTAATATTTTTCTCAGCTATTAAAGGAGGTACTGGTTCTAACTGCTGCCAATTTAATTCAAAAAGCATGAACTTATTCCTCTCCACTCCAGCTCTTTTCTTGCTTCTCTATGTTAAGAGATGCAAACATACTGACAAAACCTCTTTGCCTCTTTGTCTACCAACATGAAAAGAACCCAGTCCCCCCCAGCCAAAAAAAACCCACAAGCAAAAACAGAAACAAGATATATGACCCAAAAACAACCAACACACCCACCAATTTTGGAGAGAAAGTATTTCAGTTCTCAAGTTTGCCATTGCTGTGGACTTCACAGCCATGTCTTGAAGTATTGGTCATGCTGCTAATGAAACAATGTTCTATTCCATAAGGGCAGAAATTCCATTACTTATCTAACAGGAAAGTGCTTGCCTATTTCTCAAGACCCCAGAATTTTCTCCTTCTTGCACATGATATTAAGTATCTTTTCAATATTTTGTTTTGCAAAATGCTCATAATTCTCATTCCAAAGCAGTTTCTGCTTTTGCTTCTCATATCATAGTCTTGCCTCTTTTTCCTAGTGGTCATCGAGCATGCACAGAAGAGGTTTCTGAATATTTGGAAGTGAGGCACAGATTAACATCCAAGCCTACAGTAAACCTTATTTTGACAATGTCAACCACATAAATGTTTCCAGACTTGTACCTCAAGTCTTATTCTTCTAATAAATTCTTACATACTTTTTTTTTCATTTTTCTTTTTTTTAAGGAAAATATATAGACACTTATACTCTTATTTAAATGTAACATTTTTCTTCTAAAAATCCCACCCTGATAAGAGGGTCTATTACCAAAAACAAAAGACATTACAGTCTAAAAATATTAGTAATTTTATAGTCCTCAACACATCTTTATTACTCAAGATTTCAAGGAAAAGTTGTGCACTGGAATAAGACAAATGTACACTGAATGAGTATGGAGAACAGTATTTTGACTCTAAACAAATACACACTAGTGTTCTCAAAGTACAATGTGCATTAAAACTTATTCACACACAGAATAATTCATGCTCTTCACGTGTGAAATACTGTGAAAAATAAGATGGAAGAAGTTAGATAGGAAAACATTCTTGTATCATAAAAATATGTTAGAATGGGACTTATCTATAGTTAAAGCTTTGCTTTAAAACAAACTTTATTTAAAAATCTTCTTTTTCTTTATCTAAAAATTAGCCTTTCTATAAAAACCATTCCTTTAAAACTTTGCTTTAAAAACATCAGTTTTATATTAGACAAAATATTAAATTATACAGGCACAATTAGTTGAGGGCTTTAAAAATTTATATTACAGCCCTTCATTTTCCAGTGACTTGCAATACAGTCATAAGATTCTGTGTCTACTGACAACCATAGGAAAATTTGTCCAAAGAAATCAACTCTTATATAAAAAATAAAATAAATTAAAACAAAACAAATAAAAAAATCTGTCAGACCATATTTGACTTGCAAAGGAACTTACTTTCCAGCTGACACATGCACATCTTTTATTTATCTTAGGAAATATGCATATACATTAAAAACATCCTCAAAATATTCTCTGAACATGTGGTTCATGATGACAGCTTTTATATTTCCTTCAGATACTGTATATTAAAATAAACCATTTCCAGGTCCACCTTTATCTCAGCCAAAATCTGTGACCCTTGGCATTTCAGAAAGAAGTGAATGAAGAATCAAGAATGGTTTTATTTTCTGGGGGGAAAATGCACAGATATGTTCAATGCCAGAGACAGCAGGGTCTACTCTTTTCCATGCTTTTCTTGTGTTCTGAAAAATGTACTGTACCACTAGAGAATTTATGAAGACCTTCAAGGTAAAATAGATTATATAATATATCAAACTGAAGATTTGAAAACCAAATCCTGGATTATGATGATTTAACTGCGTGCTTAATTTACTGGAAATGAACCATTAATCTTAGGTTTTAAAGCACAGAAACATCTGTGAGACTGGCTTTATGTCTCCTAACCACACCAAATAAACTGTCATCCTAACAACTATTAAAAATAAGCTAAAACACCATGGGTTTGGGGTTTTTTTCCATAAAACTATAGTAAACGGAACATCAGGAGCCAAACTTGAATCTCTGTGTAATACAATTTTTAGCCAATCAGGTTTTTTAACCAAATATTTGAACTCTAATACATTTAGATGGATGCTGTGTTAGGTTTATTTAAATATTTTACTGAAAACTTAGAAAGTTTGAACTCTAGCCCATAAAAATTTAACCAACTAAAGCCAGAAAAGCACAGTACCCCAAACTCAAGGCTGACATTCTGAAACAACTTGCTGCTATTTGTTTGCATTATAACTTTTCCATCCCCCTCGCTAAGGAATGTGAAATTCACCTACAAACTTAATCAACAAGTTATTAAAAACAAAAATAAAAGCCCTCAAACATAACCCTGTACTTCTTTTAGAATACAAGATTTCACTTCAGCTACCACCATCTGAACAGTCCCCTAAGGAGACATTTTTCCTTACCAGCATGGTCCATTATTGCTTGATGAGAGCCCACAGTGACTTTCAGTCAAAAAAAAAAGCTTTGGACATGATTTCAGGAACAAAGAAGTCAATACAAAAATGTGTAAAATTATATTTCATTTCAAGAAACCATTGAATTGATCTGAATTGTATCATACTGTATTAATTTTAATGCCATTCCACAGGCAAGTATATATTATGTGTTGAATTAGGTGCACGTATACACAAACACAAAATACATACACAGAATTCAGCCCTGATTGATGTATTATCTTCATTAAATTTCTAGCATAGCAAGTGAGTCATCTTCTGCACTTTAGAATTACGTGAAAAAAAATTTAAATAGGCACAATTAATTAACACAGCTTCTAAATTACCTTATTATAGTGCACTGTCACGCACTGATAATACCATAATAACAATATGATACCATTCAAGGTCATTTTGCTGATGTACAGGTGAAGACTAGTAAATATGATTATAAGTGCTTTTAAATCAAATCCACAACTTCTGCAGCTTTACACAGTAGAACAGTGCAATACATTGTGTCCCCATATTCCAGGAACAAGAGCTGAGTTTACAGTTGTATTTATTTCACATTAGACTGGCTTTGCACTTTCTGGATCTCTAGCACTTCAACTGCATTGTCTATGGCCGTCTTTCATCCTCCTTCCTTCTTCCAGGTGCTGGCTATAAAAAAAAAGAAACAAAAAGTTCTTTTGGTAGCTAGCTCTCACCTGGTAGAACAAGACAGTTTCGAAGTAATGGTACAGCAGAGGTTCTTCTAGAGGGCCGGTTCACAGTGCCAGGATGACCCCGATCTCCACTGACTTCCCAGCTCCTGACTTTGGAGGAAGCTTGCTCTGGTTTCTTGGGAAAAGATTCTGATGTGACTTTCTGCCTTTTTTCAGGAATCCCTGTTACAACTGTTGAGTTCAGAAAGGCCCTTTTTGGTTTCCTCCTCACCTTTAATTTTTTAGCATCTGGCTTCTCTTTCTTAGGGTGCTTTCCCACTGTAGTTTTCCTTGTCTGGTACCTCTGGATGGAGAAAGCAGATTTCTGGGCACAAGGCTGAAGTTGTCTTCTCATACCCTCTTTCTGCTGTTTTTTAGTTCTGGACGTTTGTTTGCCTGTGGTTACTCTGTTTCCTCTCCTCTCAAGAGTACATCTGACAGACTTAGATCCTGCAGCCTTTCTGGAAAAAACTGGTTCTTTGTTAGTGCCTTCTTTTCTCTTCCATATTGCTTTTGGAGTCTCCTTCTCTGACCACTCACTCCTGATGGAGGTCAGAGGAGTTTTGGTAATTCTATTAAATGGAATTAATCTACAATCTCCTTCTATCACAGAGTTCAAAGGTGAAATGATTAGGTGTTTAAAAGAGTTCTCAGATACAAGACAATCTGTTTTTTCTGTGGCAACAGATGGTCCATCTGCCTTTTGACTTGAGGCCACATCATTCCCTTTATCTCGATCTGGCAGGAAAGATGCTGAAGAAGAACTACAGAAGTCTGACCGATTGAATGACTTTGATGGTGTGCTTTCTCTCTGTGTATCAGCTAGTTTCTTCATGTTTGCATCAAAGCTGAGACTTCTGAAAAGCTGTCGAACATGAGAGGGCTTTTTGGCCTTTTCTCCAACTGTACTCTTAGGAGGTGTTTTCAGAATTCTATTTGTCAGTGGGTCATAATATTTGAGAGAACATTGTTTGTATTTATATCTTACAGAGTCCTTGCTATCTGTGGAGTGATGTTTTTTCCTCATTTTGGGAATATCTATAGGTTTACCTTTGCTCTGTTTTACCTCTGGGCATGAGAGTACATACACCACTGTCTTGGGCTGTACAGGACTCATGATCTTGCTATAGGACTCTGGAAGTTTAAGGGCACATAGTCTAGTTTTCATGTTCGGAGTTTTTTCATTCTCCAGACATGCAATGCTTGCTTTCTGATCAGCTGGATCAGATTCCCTTCTAGACATTTTCCTTTTTGCCACAGGGTAGTTCAGCAGACTTGTCTGGGTGCCATGGCTGACTTTAACCACCTGACACCTTGAAGCCAGGCGCCATGTCCTTTTCCTAGGCATTTTTACAATTTGTGGGTTGCATAGTGTATCTGAGGCTAAAGACGGGTTATCAAAATCAGAGCCACCACTTAAAGCATCATTAAATTCTGGCAGTGCTTTAACTGGTGCACTTTCTGTTCTATTACCCTCAATAATATTGATCCTTTTTTCATCCTTCTGCTTTTTTTTCTTCATTCTCTTCCCTGTACAGTTAGCTGAGGATTCACTGTTAAAGTAGCAGCGAAAACGACCTTCCCTGAAATCACGCACAAGTTCTTCAATTTTTATATCATCTTCATACATTATTTGAGACCAAGTTTTTCCCACAAAAGAAGGAGGCACGTGAGGCAGGGCTGGAAGAACTGGTTCTTCGGTATGAACTACAACGTCCTTTTTCACTGCTTCTATTTTCTCTAATGACTCAGTTTTTAAAACAGAAGAGAGCTGTGTTCCATAGTCCTTATCTTGCAAACATACTTGGACCTCTTTCAGGAATTCTATATCTTTTATAGCTGCCTTGGGTAAATCTGTTCCTACCTGGATTGGTGCATCACAGTCAAAACTCATTTCAGAGCCCTCTAAATTAGTATGGTCCAGAAGTGATGAAAAAGGTACACTGGGATTATTCTCTTTTTTGAAACAAATTTCTTCAGATGTAGTTTCATGGCAGTATTTCACAATTACATCTTCAATAGTTTCATCCACTGAACTTTCATCCTGTCTGTTTGTCTTTATGTTTTTGCATCTTGCTAGCTGTGGGGATGTCCCAGGATCTAGGGAGATGCTGATACCCACAGTATCCCTGAGATGGAGATCAGACACCAAAGTTTCATCCTGAGTTCGTAAACTATCTCGCTTTGAGAGAGATTGACCTGAGGTAATAAAGGAAGAATTGCTGTGGCTGTGTGTAGGATTCCGATGAGAAACTGAAGGGCATTTTGGGTGAACCAGTGCTGGAGCAGGATTCAAGCGTGGGTTCAATAACACATCCCTACTGCAGACCTCCACTGCTCTTTCATCACATCCTCTTCGCAGAAACAGATTTGATGCTGCCAAATCCCTAACATTTTTTCCTGTTCTAGGATTAACAGAGGAACTGTGGCTTGTAGGACTGAGAGAAAACTGCTGAGGTACAGGGCTCACAGCTGTAGACTGACCTTCACGGCTATGACCTGCAATTTGGGCATGTTTCAGATTTACCCATTTCTTATCACTACAAATGCCAGCAGGCTGCTGGGATATCCCTGGAACACATTCCTGGCCTCTTTGAAGTTTTTGAAAACCTGCTTGCATAACAGAAATTTTCTTTGTGCCCTCATGAGACAGGCATGGAACAGAAGAGCCTATTTCACGAACAGACTCCTGGTCTTTGCTGGAAATCTCCTGTTTCTCACTATTCTTCTTTTTCTGCATCTCTTCTGAGGACAGGCAAGAAATCCTAGGAGGCTCCAGAGTGACGGGGAATGGCATGTCGTCATAGGTTGGTCTAAAGGAGAGGGAAGAAAAACCAGTTTAGATAAATACTGTAAATATGCTAAAAATGGTTCAAACAACAGCAGTGTGGGGTTTTTTTATGAGTCATTACCTAGACTGCATCACTTCTAATGAACAAACTGAAATAACTACAGTTGTTCTATGTATCTCAGAGATATTCAATTTTTTTAAATTATGGAGGGGAAAATGCTCCACAAAGCTAAAGATAACAATTTGGGCATTAGTTTAGCCCCCTCTTTATGCAATCATCAATTAAGAATGGCCAAACATAGATTACAATAATTTTATAAATACAGCACAGCAGAAAAAGTAAAGATATTTGGATATTTCCTTTGTTTGAAGTGCTAAGCCTTTAAACTTTCATAGAGGTGATTTCACTGATCATACTATCATTACTTAAAATTGAGCTTTGTAGAGAAATGGAACATAATAAATGGAACATAATAATAGGACACAGCATAAAACCATTGTTGAGTATAAATGCCCTTTTCCCTACAAAACATGGCTGCCTGATAGGAACTCTGCACATGTGGCCATGGAATTCCATGTTTACTGTTTCTCACAGACACCACAGCTTCTGACTCACTCCTGCAAGAAGCCAAGTTAGGATTGTTCAGCCTTGCTGTGACAACAGATTTTTATATATTCTGTAACTGGCAGTTCTGTCTTTAAGACTGCCTCAAACACAAGGGTTTGTGTCTTCCAGAATCAACACAGCTAGCAGATATGAACTATTTTTCCTATGCAACACAGAAACCCACAAGGCAGCCAGTGTGTAGCAGCCAGGCAAATTCAATGGAAACAATTTTTAAAATATGTAAATATAACTGAAGAAGAGAATATTGTGTTTCACTCAAAAATTATAACCATCTTGTGAGACCCAAATGGATGCTTACTTTAATACATGGCAGACATCAGCTAAAAGAAGTATTGTGAACAAATTTTATAGTCACAGTACAGTAATTTCCTTGGTTATATAACTGAGACTACATATAGTTAAGGCATAGAGGACTGAGTAAGCAAGAGAAATCTCATATAATGAAACATTTAAAAAGAATTATTACTATATGAATGCAAAGTAATCAAATACATCAGATGATCAAACAATGCCTATCATCTGAAATGCTGCTTTGCCCTAGCATGAATTCTTGGTCACCTAAGCTCTGAAATAGGACCTAAAGGGAATGCCAGATGCAACAGAACTAATCTTTTAACTTCCTAACATCAGGGCTCTTCCATCTTTGTGCAAAACATCTTTGCATCCTGGCACCTGGACCTTGCTGAAAGACTGAATATAAAATTAGATAGATTTTCATATGGAGAAACTATAACAAACTTCTAGGTCTCTAGCTCAGTTTACAGCCTACAAGCACTTCTCAAAAATTACTTTTAAGCAAATGTCCCTGGGGGAAGAGAACAGAACAAGAGTTTTATGTAGTTATGAACTTTTAACAGTTTTGCTACAAATTACCCCCTTAAGCAGAATGAAGATTTACTTTCTAAAATGCTCAATACTATTTCCTTAGGTAAAAAACCTACATACCAAGTGTTTGGAGGAAGAAATTATTTGATGGTTTGTGGGTGTTTGGTTTTGTTTTGTTTTTTTACTGGGGGAGAACAACAATATCCTTTGAAATTCAGTATAAGGCAAAGCTCTGGTGAATTTTTCCTTTCTCCACATAACTACTAGGTATACTGGTTCTGTAAAACAAATCAAGTCTTACAAATATTTCCATAATCTTTTAAAATTACACATAAAGATCCCTTTTATGAATTCGGCTAAACAGCAAAAACGGGTATTTAAAGAACTTGTGAAACTGTATAAAAACCCAAGTGTTTTAACATGAGAAAGAAGAGAATCAAAATCTTACCTCAAGTGTCAGTTAAGACCATAACTTTCTTTTCAGAGCAGGACCACAGCATAAATCTATTCATGTTTTCTTTTCCATCTTTGCTTTACTTCCTCCAAACTCTGTCTAGATTTGCGATTACTTACCACTCCTTCCTCCAACTTAATCTAGATTTTGTATATTATTTTTCTAACTCTATTCCTTCTACCAGCAACTTAGAGGAACCTGGGTAGATTGTTTTTCCTTGTTAGTAGGTTTTGTTCATCAAACCTTGTATTAGTAACACCTCCAGAGAAGCCTGACTTAAAGTGAATCCTGTATTTTATCCACAGCAAAAAATGCTGAATGTTCTTGATAGTGTGATAAAATCTGTTCATTTAAGATGGGAGGACAATTTATTTACTTGTAGTGATGTGTACATCATATCCTGGGCTAGTCTGGCATAGACATGCATATTAGTTAGTTCTGGCATATCCCTGATAATACCAATGAGTGCTTTCAGACAAAACACCCTTCTGCTTGTTTGTCAAGACACATGGCAGAGTTGCATATTGAGAAACACCGTACTGCACTGGGATCAAACTGGGATTTTTGTCTGCCTTTCAAAACACTACAAATGAGGTTTAATGGATTTTCCTTCATCTACAGAGAAAAATTTAACACACTGATCCTCTTATCACTTTTGAAACATGCACATGATAAATAAAGAGAACTTTTCAAAATTTGAGCATTAATGAATTGGGCAATTAATGTAATTCAAGTATTAACTGAACAGGCAAACTGTTAATGAAAAAATAAACATGTAAATACTTACCTGACATAATCAACAAACTAAAATTATATGCCCTTTCAAAACATACATTAAATATACTGCTAAGCATATATATATATGTAAGGCCCAGAATTAAAATATTTAGAATAAAACACAAAAAGCTCAAATTTTAAGAACTTGTAAATGCATGTGAGATTGTACAATCTGCCATTGTAAGTGCTGACCTCTATATTCCTACTTTTTAAGGTCTTCATATTTAAAAGCTATTAGTGGTGGTGTTTCAAATCTATAACTAGTGAAGTTTTGTCTTCATATAAACAGCAATTGTCTCCATTGAGCAAGTTTCACCTCAAATGAGCCAAATTTACTGCTCAGCAGTAGAATAAACACAGGAATTCATAACACATGCATTCCACTTACACATATTAAAATAAAAAGCCTTCTGTATTATACCTGCTGTCATGGTATCTGTGGGGATGATGCTGCAAAACATCTTGAAGGAAACGCTCCATCAAGCTACTGGTACCCGTACGATTCCTACAGTATGTTGTAAAATGTCTGTGCTGGGAGCTGAAAATGTGCTGGGGAAAGATGCAACAGATGATTAGTCTAATACTACTGCTAACACACAGGCCTAGTCCTAAAAATTCCTTCCCAGGTTAAACGTTACACCATTGCTATGAAAATATTTAAATAAAAAGAAAAATCTTCTTTTACTATTTTAAAATCTTAATTGAGATTTTAAAGTATGTTTAGGCAGTCTCAAATAATACTAAAAGGTATTGAAGTATCTTTCTGAGTTGGAACTTAAATTAGTGGTTCTGGTAGCTGCTGACAAATCTCTTCTACTTAGTACAAATACTGTCACAAATCAGCTGCTCACAAGTCTCTTAACCAGAACAAATACTATAAATATATGTATAAATTACTTATAATATTCTTGAACTTAACAAGAGCAAACATCCTGCAATTCACTCAAATAAACAAGAATTTTCTTAAGTGCAAAAGATTAAATAGGCTTCTACTTTCTCATTAAAAAAGTCTGTAAGACAGCAGACTGACAAAAGAACTGAAAACAGTTGATCAAGTGTCTCCAGCCTTGATGATGAAGATATTACTATAACCCTAGTACTTTAAAATATATAGAGATCTCAAGATTAAAGACAAAGAGAAAATCATAATGGGTGCAATGTGTGGCACTTCAGAAAAGCAGCTGTGTGCTACTCCATCAGCATGTTCTACAAGAGGTAACAAATAAGCAAGGGATCTTCCTGAGGGCACATATCGTGCAATTCACAAACAGCTCATTTTTCACTCAGTATTGGTTGTGTGGTGTAGAAACTGATATTTATGAGTTGATAAAGCCTTAGGTACTCCTTGCTATCTGCTGCCAAATCATGGAGAAGCTGCCTCACCTGTTCCAGATTACTGTAGTGTACATGGCAACAGTTGCAGTATCCTTGTCTACTTTGCACAGTGGATGCTCCAGGCCGAGGATGTTCTTGTCCTCTTCTGCGTAAACTGAAAGAAGCAGGTAATATTGTCAAGGCATGTTGTGTTCTTTAATCCAGGTCCTTGGCATTGAAATTCTGAATATCTATCTTACTACACAGATGGGAAAAATTTGCAAGATAAATGGTTCCATTTTAGAACTGTAATGGTGAGACTATGTATTTTAAAGTATTCTCAAGCAAATTTCACGAAAAAACATTTTTCTTAAATGCAGAACAAAGGATAACAGCTTAAAGGCACAGTTAGCTGAAATCTGAAAATAATTGCTTCTAAAGAAAAAGGCAATTTTTTCTTTTCATTCGTGTGTTTGTTAGTATTTTAAAATAAAAGAAGACAAAAAACACTTGACACCCACACGGTAGTTTGGGGCACTACATCATGCCTTCCCCACAGTTTTTACCAGTGCATGGGTGTAAGATACAAAGGACCTCCAATCATACACTTAATCCATTTTGTGTCACTGTCATCCATTACACAAATTAACAGATAAGGCTGAAAAGCAGATTCTTCCCATTTTACTTTGGTAAGCAGTAAGCTGCATGCCAGTTAGATCATCACCTAACTTACCTGCTACTGCTGTCCTGTCGTGGAGAGCCGTCAGCACCATGTCTTTGGATTCCTACAGAAAAACAAAAACAACAACCAAGAAATAAACCAACCAAACACATATGTACAGAAGACAAAAACCAATGGAGTATCAAGGAGATGGAGAGTTTTACCTGCATCTAGCTACTTCTCTTACATTGCATTTGTCAAAATTACTATTTTAAAGGGATATAAAAGTTTTAGTAAGTTCAAAAAAGTGTGAAGAGATCCTTTTGTTTGTAAAGTTCATCCAACAACTTCATAAAATAAGCTTTACTCTTTCATAGCTGAGGTGAGTGAGTTTTTCTCCTGATTTGTCCGGGTTCAAGACTTGGCAATCTACATTGGTACTGCAACACCCATGATTACTGAGATAAAATGTAAAGTGTCTCAAACAGCTAACAACAGGACAAGAGAATTACACCTACATGGAAACTTTGTGGATGATTCAGAAGTCACTCCTTCCATCTAAGTTCCATAATGAAATTTAAAAAATCAAAGTAAGCAATTGAATAATACTTCTATTGATAGTTATCACATTTTTAAATGTAACAGCAACAAAAACTTCTTTGAACTTTTTGAACTTCTTACCTTGTGCTGAAGAAGCAGAAGCTTCATCAGATCGTTTGATTCTCTCAAACATCTGTAAGTAAAAAATTTTTAAAGTCAGTAATTTTAAAAATTAATTTAAAAAAATTTTCAAGTCAGTAACTTTAAAGACATTTTAAAGACTGAAGCTCTTCCTTCAGTCCAAGCTTCTTTAAAAGCACTAAACTGTTTCAGCTATAGACCAATACCTGATTTAAATGAAGCTGCATTCTAAAAAGAAACTTCTGCTTTACTACGTTACCCTAATATTACATTTAGCAATATCTTTTAGCTTTGATAGAAGGGGCTAACTTTTAATTAATGAAATCAAATACTATACTTATGAGCAGAGCACACACTCTGTTAGGTTATTAAGCAGTAACCTTGTCAAATTAACTTAATTACTTAATTTCCTAAGTTGCCTTAACAATTAAGACGAGAGATATATGTAAGAAAACCCATATGAGACCTATACAACACAAAGTAATTATCTAGGCTGGAAAAGGAAGCCTTATTACTCTAAAGATCTGCCAATCAAATTTGAATCTCACAATTTTAAATAAAAATATGACTGCAGCAACAAGCAGTTATGTGCTTTAGGGTGTCCAAACACAAAGGACTTCCAGGTGTCACACAGGCCTTTTATGCTATGGAATGTAAACATTAAATCAGCTTTCTAGTACCTACCTTAGAGACACCAGCCTTCCTCATGCACCAAAGCTGACTCCAGATTAGCAAGCAATAAATGTCAAACAGGAGGCCATTTGCAGTGCAGGACACTTCTCGCATCCCATCTGGCAACAGGGAAGTTAAAGAGCCTTTTAAAATAACATTAATAATGTATGTTTTCCATGCCCTAAGGCATGTAAATTTTTCTGTACCATTTTGCAAACAGTTGAACAAATGGATAAATCTTTTTGAAGTCTACAGCACATCTTTTTTTAATATGGAAGTAATTTTGACAGTCTTTCCTATATAAATGTTAACCATTCCTTCTGGAATAACTTTGTTTCTTCTTTCTTCCTCATGGGCCCTGTGTACTAAACACTGTTGTCCTTTCTGAGACTATGCACTGCTCATGATAAAATACTTGAGCTGTTATAGCAGTTATGGTCAGATGGAATATCTTAATAGCTTATCTTAATAGCTCAACTTTGAACAGCCCCCCCCAACATAATCCACCAAAACACCAAACTCCTTCTACTTCCGATTGTGTTACAATTTATGTAATAATAATAAAAAGCAAATTAAACAAGAAACCCCAGCTGTTCCAATAAACCTTTTCATCTGGCAGCTGAGAAAAGGTTTTTTTGTCAGACCAACTGATCTCAATAGTCCTGTTCTATTTCCTATACACTGCCAGGATCTGAAAGAAAGTGAAGGAAAAACACAGAAAACTATCCTTCATGAGGGATGCCTTATGTAACATCACGTGTTCTACCTGCTTGAAGTCAATTTCCTGCTATTTTAAGTCTCACTGCAGACATACAATGCTGTGATAAAGCTACAAGTGTGGCAAGTGTAGCAACCACGGGTGAGGCAGTCGGGCAGCTCCACAGCCAGCAGGGGACACCACAACCATTCATCCCCACCCACTGCTCCAAAAGGAGATTAAAGTCACACCAACGTTTAGTTTCATCTCAAAGATGCTGAGGAGTGGTAACTGCAGTGTGTGGAAAATCTGTTGTCTTAGAGGAGTTTCTTAGAGGAAAACCTGTTCTCTTTATATTAGTGTTTTGAAAAACCCCAAGTGTACAGGATATACAGCTTGCTTACCATCTGAAGTTAAGCTTAACCCACAAGCTAATAAAATTAAGGAAACCTACTAAGTAGATGCCTTGTTTATGTTGCCAAAATCTGGACTGCCTGAGAGCCTTATTTTTTTTAAAACAGGGACTACAGCTATAAATCCACATAGGATTTTTCAGATGTCCAAGGAAAGACTGCATAATTCTGCCTTGGTTAAGATATTTACAGTTGCAACTATCTTAAACTGTTGGATTAAGAGTAAATAAATACCATCTGTTCAAGATAAATGTTAAATGTTTTACAACCAAAAAAATCCTTTCAATTGTAACAAATGTATAAACAACCAGTTACATGCAGAAATATTCTATGACTTTGTAAAACTCTAATCAAGCTACTTTAGCAGCTGTCTCTAAAACCAATGCTTCATTTTGGCTTCATTAAACTACTCTGTGTACAGCAGGTAGAGAATGAAAATCTTCAATCATATTTAATAACACAACCAAAAGGTATGAAGCACATTAAAATTTTAAAAAATAATTTAAAAGAAAAAAAAAATCATTGCTGTATTTTGATAGTATTTGGGCGTCAAAGGCATCAGATAAACTCTCCAGAGTGTCAAGAGGGACTCTCCAGACAGTGTCACTCTTGCACCGCAACAAGTAAAATAAAAAGGGTGAAAAGGCAATAAAAACTGCTCCTCGAAATACACCCTATGAACACCTCAGCCCCCGCTTCACCTGAGAGCAGCTGCGCTGGGCAGGCAAGGGAGAACAAGTCCCTCCCCTAAGCAGAGGCACAGGCAAGTGCCTTCCCACAGCGCTACCACAGCAGGGAGGGAGGCGGCAGCTCCGCTTAGGAGCGGCCTCTGCCCCGTGGCCTCACCGCAAGGCGCGGGTCCGGTCCGGTCCCGTCCCGGCTGCACCGAGCCCGCGGTGCCCGCCTGGCCCGCCGCTCGGGGCGGAGAGGGGCCGGGGCCGGCTGTGCCCGCGGGAGCTCCGCCCGCCCCGCCCCGCCCCGCCCCGCCGGGAGCCGCCACCCGCGGCCGGGCGCTGAGGGGCCGCTGAGGCGGTCGAGCACTCGTCCGCCCGCTCCCGGTTCCCCGCTGCCGGCGCCGGCTTACCTCCATCATTCCCCGCTCGCTCTCCAGTGCCGCCCTGGGGTCAAGGGACGCCATCCTCTGCTTCCTGCTCCGGGTCGGCGGGCCGCGCCCCGCGAAGGGAATGGCGGGAGCTGCGGTTCCCGGGCCGCTGCTCCCGGCCCGGCGCGGGCGCCTCCTTCCCTCAGCGCCGCGCTCCGCCCGCCCGTGCTCCCGGCCCGCAGCCGCCATGCGGCCGGGCTGTCGGAGCTGGCTCGGCGCGCCTCGCACGGAGCCCCGGAGCCTCGGCGCCTCGCTTCCTGCAGCGCAGCCGCTTCAAAACTGCCCCAGAACACCTCGGGGTGGCGTCTTTTGTCAGCCCCGGCAGGGTGGTATTGGTTATGGAAAAGTAACCTCTTAGCTGAGTTTAATTTCAACAACTGTACTAGTCATTTTCTCCTTCTAAACACACTATTTCATGTACTTGAAAGTAAGCTAAAGCGTTACCTTATTTTATTTTATTTTCGGCCATTAAAAGTAGCTTGCTTTACACGGTGTGAATTGTTCAAGTAGGTTTTATCAGAACGTTAAAGTCTGACTTTACCAGAGTTAATACTAGAGCTGCTTTGCTTCTAAGTGGGCTTAAGAATGTGACCTTACCTCAGGTTCTCTTACATTCATTTACAGAGTTTTGAACGTTTATCTCATCTCCTGTGGGAAACCAGCCATTGCATATTTCTCTCATTATGCTGAAGCAGCAGCGTGTTTTCAGTAATCCAGGCAGACACAAAGTCAACACAACACCCTTATGTGTGAAGACAGGTGCAGATACAGGCTTGGATTGTGCAATGGAGGGAAAACAATCCTGAGTGCACTGCAATACAGAAAATTTAAAGAAGTTGCTGTTAAAAGGCTCTGCTGTGTGGCTGTGTGATTATGAAACCATGGCTTAGAAATGTCCACCCACGCTGAGCAAGTAATTCAATACAAATTTCACATGACAGAAGAGTAAGAGAAGGCCTCTCTTTAGGAAGGCTGGATTTAGTTGCTGTTGGATTCTTTTGATACATGCATGCCTATGAATATATCTTTCTTGCTGAAAAATAAATATTTATTACAAAACAAAAGTTGTCTGATGATATTTTGTTGCCTAGTACGATACACAACTTGGGAAAACTGGAACTTTCAGCTGAGAGCATTTGCACGCATGGAAGGCTCAGGCACGTGCCCAAATTATTGCATGTCAGCAGAGCTTCATTGTTTAAACATGTGGCAAACACATATATAGACATGTTATCTTAGGCTAAAATAGTTTACTTTTATGGTGGTTTATGGCAGGATTATTGAGTTACTGTGGCTCTGCTAACTCTATAACTTACTGAAACAAAGGAAGCTTGGTTACATAGCTGAGGCACTGAAGTTTTTTTTCCAGAATGGCTCATATGAAACAGAAGCCCTTTTTAGCTATGAGAAATTGATGCACCCTGTCTTATAATGCCATACAACATGTCCTCAGCACATTCCTGAATATTTTTGCAAGATAGAATGTAATTTTCTTCTCTTGGACTGTCACTGAAAGATTTCAGAATTTAGGCTTGTGTTGCCAAGTGTTTCTTAGCTTTCAACTCTTTCTGTATTTATGAGGTAGAGGTTGCACCTTGATTCAAATTCATGTAAGGCATTGAGAGAGATTACTGTCCTTCAGTCTCCTCTTCCCAGCTAGGGAACTACTCACATATGAACATTGAGTAGGGCTGACAAACTTCCCTTCCTCTTAAAAAATTATACTTTCTCTTGATGTAAGCATCAGACTTTTTTTTTTCTCTTTGCTGGCGTCTTTTCTCATATATTCAGATTTTAAAAACTGCCCCATACCTTTCACTGCACTGCTTTCTACTTTTACTTTGATTTGTTGTAGTTTTCGCTTCTGTTATCCAAATGTAAGTCAAAGTTGTACCTATGAAATCATTTAGACAAATTAACAAAGACAGACTCTTTCCTAAAGAGTGTCAAATTGCTTCCAACAGCTGGGTTCAGATTGGAAAAGAGATAATGTGATGAAAGAAAATCAAGCTTGGTAAAACTAGCTGGCAGGAAACTCTTGGCTAGGTTTTTGGTTTGTTGCATATGTACTTTATGCATTCTGATGTTATAAGCCTAATTTATCTTAAATAGTTGTTTTGGTAAAGTTCTTCAAAGGATCTAAGTGTTCACTGACTGACTGACAGCTGAAGGTCTAGGGCTTGAGCCATGCAGGAGTTACTTTTGCCAAATGTTCCCAAGGATGGGTTGCTGGTTTTAGCCTGGATTGTACCAAGGCAGTGTGACTATGTGTGTAGATTCTAGAGAACTTCACATTCTGAGTAACCTTGGGGAAGAAGTCTCTTTCCAACTTTACACTTGAGTGGCTGTTCCATAGTGCCTGGCACTGTATGAAAACCTTTAATTCCTAGGAAGTAATTGTAGTCTTTCTCTGAAAAATCTGATGTTGGCTACTGACTGATATCAGGTATGAGACTTATGGAACAATTATCTGGTCCTCTGTGGTATTCTAGTTTTCCAATTTATTATGAATTCTGTGATATTTAATAAGGTTTTTCAAAGTAAAAGAAAATAATTCCTCACAAGTGTAAAAGGTAAGGATAATCTCTTCACAAACCAGAGCTTCTTGTTTTCTTTGCTCTCCTTTTCTCAAACAGTTTGCTGGAATTCACAGATTACTACTACACATTGATTCTTCTCTATTATAAGTATTTTTCTCATTTTTGAATGAAAAATGTATGTTTTTTAAAAAAATAATAATGGTCTTTTATTTACTTGGATATGGCACTGAAACGAAATTAAAATCAAAACAAATTTTTCTCTTTTTCTTAATTGTTTAATCAATCACAAAGCTTGACAGTTGTGTAATATTTGGTACATGATTGGATAGTGACCAAGAAAAAAAATTGATATATCATTAAGAAGCTTTAAAAGACAGCTTTAAAAAATAATTTTTGAAATGCATGGGCTGATCATTTTTTCCTAAAAATATTATTTTACTTTCTTGTAATCAAGCCTTATATTTTTTAAAGGTGACTTGAAATATGAAACAGTTTGACTCTTTTTCCAATATCTTATTAGAAAAAAATCCTTCTCTAGTCAATTTTTAATTGATATTTGGAAGCCATGCTGCTGCTTTCACAGGCTTGCCTTGTCAGTTTGTGGGTTCTTTGCACTTTTTTCCACTAAAATTGCTCTCTATATTTTATTTCTGTATACATGTACAGAATGTAGAGATTTTTTATTATAATAGTGCTGAGAAAAATTCTGTGATGCACTGATCCCAGAGGGTTTTATTACTGCTGTTAGGACTGCTGTTGCTGTTCATTTGCTGGCAGAAGGAGCAGCTGAGGAGACAACTCTGAAAGGATTGCTTTAAACAGTATGGCTACAAAACGTATCCAAATCCAGTGCTTTCAGGAACTTTCTGTATGATGGGCTTCTAATCATCTTACATTAGATTTCAAATCCATACCTTAGCTCTGCTACATGTTTTAAGTCTCCCCAAGCTTAAATTAACTTGTTTTTAGGGTGTTCTTTTCTAAAAGAAAATGCAAAGAAAATAAACCAGCAGTTGAGAAGTTTGTGTGCTAAAGAGCATTCTGTTTTCAGAGAACAGATTTTAATAATAAAATGAATAGTTTCCTGTTACAGTAATTTCTGTTTTCAGATTATGATCAGTCAGTTAATCTCTCCAAAATAACTCTGCCTGATTTTTTAGGGCAGTGACATGAAGGAAGGATCTGAGTCAGTAATTAGGCTGTAGGTGTCTGCTCATGAATTGCAGGATATTCTTTGGCCTTCATGTTGTGCATGGAGTTTTTTATAGCTTAAAAAAAAAAATGTTCCTTAGAATTTCTCTATTCTGTTTTCCATTGTTTCATATTTACTTCCAAATATAATACCAATTTTAAAATTGTCTGATTGATGTAGTCAGATTGACCCTTGAGAACTGCAAGATTTTCTCAAGTATTATTGTTGATTACCAAATTACTTGGAAAAATATGATAATTTCTGACATGTATTTGCTGGAAGATGCAATTGAAAGTCATAAAATGACTCAATTTCCTCCATGCTGAAGGGGACTCTGCAGGCTGAGAGCCTTCAGCTCTGAAGGGAACAGAAACACCAGAGGTTCTTGTGCTAACCACAGTCAGATAACATGATGGAAATACACTTATACTCAGCACTGAGTTAATCTGGTCTGCGTAGCACAATGTTTGCTTTAGCCTGTTTTAAACCATCCATTTTATTAACAGAAAAGATAACAAAGGAATGTGGCTTTTAAATCAAATGCCAATGTGAGTATTGAAATATTTTAAATAAGTATAGTAGATGACTAATATTCCCTTATAGCCTACTTCACATTTTGTCACAGTAGGAACTCAAGGCATTTTTGCATAAGTAAATATTAATTCCCATTACCCCAGAAGTCAATAATGTCTTTCTGATACAAAGAGATAATTTTGTCAAACCTGCTTGGAAGGTTATTAATTCTGTTTATCAAGAATTTTCAAGCTTCCATAAGTTTCAAACCAGCTTTTACCCCGGTCATATTCTGAATTAAATGTTTATATATATCCATTTTAATGGAACTTTTCTGATTTTAAATGGATGGATATGAATTTAAGGTAATCTGGAATGTAAAATGCTTCTGCAAGTTCCTTGTCTGTAGAGCAATCTTTAGGAGTTGAGGAGTTCCAAATATATGCTATTATGTTGAGTCAGTGGATGCTCTGCAGTTTAAGGTGGGGTCAAAATGTATTCCCAAGGAAGTTAAGTAAGTGCTGTTTTTCTCTGCTCTGGCTGTTCTAAATAATGTTAAACTTTTTTAATGTTCCTGCAATAAACCACATAAGATATTCTCTTACATCTGAGAAAAAGTGGACTGTCTACTTTGCTTTACCATGGGAATAATTTAAAGAAAGTTTTCTTTATCCTATTCAGGAAGCAAGTAGAAAGTTAAACAAGAGAAGTCCTGGGTTTTTTTCCCAAGGACAAAACCTAATTTTAGGCTAAGAATGCTGGTATGCAAAAACATTAGCCTTTGAAAAAAGTCTCTTTCTCTTATAGTTTGAAAACACAGAGGTTTTCATAGAAAAATTTTTAAAGGGAGAAAAAGAACTTTTAAACAAAAAGCCTTTCATTTGGTTTGTGTTTCTTCAGCATTTCACATACTATTACTTTGGATCAGAGTTTGGCCTCTCTCTTTTTCTGATCTGTTCCATGTTGTAAGATTGTCTGTTTTTATAATACTGAAGTAATTGGAGTTCAGTTTCTGGTTTGCACCCAAGGTTCATAGAATTAGAGTAATTTCCCTTTGCCTAGTCTCTCAACCTGAAATGTAGAAATGGCTGTTTTCTCTTCTCTTCTCTTCTCTTCTCTTCTCTTCTCTTCTCTTCTCTTCTCTTCTCTTCTCTTCTCTTCTCTTCTCTTCTCTTCTCTTCTCTTCTCTTCTCTTCTCTTCTCTTCTCTTCTCTCCTCTCCTCTCCTCTCTTCTCTTCTCTTCGGGAGCCTATTTGTCTTTAAAATACAAGTAGCAACTTAAATATCCTTTACATAAAAGGCTAAATCCAATCTCATGGATTTAGCCTTTTATGTAAAGGATATGGGCTTCTAATTAATGTAAATTCCATATTGAAGTTCATGCTAAGTGCTGAATTTGGGTCATATAGTCTTCTTTAAAAATAGATTGCAAAGTGCGGAGGATTTCAAATTGATCTTTATGTGTCTTGATAGAGCTTAAGAATCAGAACTAGAATGGACAGATAAATATTGGGGGTGTTAGCTGAGTCTTTGCTTGGATTGGTATCTTATGCCTCATCCCCAGAGCCCGCTAAAGATTGATTAGAGATGGTGTTATGTTTGCTTTTGTTGAAGGCCAGGAAAGAGAGAAGGTTGACTTACACACTGAAATTGAATCCTTTTCAGTTTCCCTGTCCCCATTTTGTTTAAGACCAGCTGTGTCTCAGTGATCACAGTAGCCAAGAGCAATAGAATAGTGAGGGACAGGAACTGGTGATTGTTTCCTTCATGCAAATCTGCTTGCTTTTTGCATTGTTATTCGTCATAATAGTCTTCAGCAACTTGGCTGTGAATTGTTAATAGCTGACTGCAGAAAGTGAAACAGAAGCACCTCTTGGGTTGGGAGGTTTGCCCATTGTAGCCTCATAACGTATCCTATTTGAACCGTGGATTTGGGGATTTGTGCATTTTAATGCAAAGACACAATATATAAAAGGTGGAAGCTGAGTCTTTGCACTTTAAATGGAAAATAAGACCTCTGTTGTAAGCATAGTTGTAAACAATTATGCTGAGACTTGCAAGCCGTGTGGGTAGAGCAGCCCCAATCCCTAAGAGGTGTGGTTAAAGCTCACCCTGTGCTTGGGGTTTCTTTGAACCCAGACTGGCTAGGCTTTGGGCAGATTTTGAGACATCTGACTCAATCCAAGGTGCAGTAAATTCTGGCTTCACTCCTCAAACCTGTCTACAGAGGTAACTCTGTAGTTCCAGGCAATTTATGCGAGGTGAAAAAGAGCCAATTGGTTAATCGATACAACCAGTCCTGAAGATATGAAAATATTTTGTGAAATACGTGGTGAAATAACTGTGGTTTGCATAGCCTTATTTTTCTGTCTCTAATCTCTGAAATAATTTTTCCAAACACTGACATTCCTTTCCATGGGAGGAGACGGCACTTTTGCTAAAATGGAAAAATACTGTTGTTGAGTTGGCTGGTTAGCTATCCAATTAATATAGTCTTTAGCATTCAATGACATATCAGAAGTTTGGTTGTCAAGACACACTCTGAAAATCCCATGGATTTCAAGTGTTATCTGAGTGGCACATACAATCTCTTATATTATTGTCATATGAATTTATAACTTGAATACCTGTGGTCTGAAAGTTATGTAGAAAATAATTCCTACTTACTTGTAGAAAATGAGAAAAAATGCACATATAAAAGCAAAATCTATGGAGGAAAAAGGCTATTTCTAATGGTATTTTTTCCCAGGTATCATATAAAAATACATTTTATAATAATACCTTACATACATTATATAATAACAAAATACATACATCACATAAGTATATACTATAATAAATTAGTCTCTAATATTCATTATTTCATAGAATGTGACCTCTGTTGACTGTGTTTGTGGGAGTTACACAAAGTGCTGCAGCTTAAACTGGTATGTACATACATTCACGTATATATGTATAGCAATACATGCTTGTGTGTTTTGACCTGACTGAAGTAATGAGGAAAGAGTTTTTTCCTTCTGCAGAATTATTGAATTTCTTCAATGTGTTATACATGAGAATCTTTCAGATCGTTAATGTCAGCATAGAAGGAGCTGCAGACCTGCCTAAATGAGCCAAACCTTCCTTCATCGTGTGGTTTGTTCAAATGTGTCGCTGGAGAATTTTGTCACAGTTGCTGACTCTGGTATATAGTGGGTAGCTAAGCCACAAGTAAACATTACAGCTCTACCTAAAGGATAGGCATGAATAGCCATTAGTTTCACAGGAAGGAAGGAAATTACCCCTTTCCTGATTGTCAGGTAGTTAAACGTGGTCTTTCCAGAGTGGATTTTAGTCCATGAGGTATTCAGACAGTGAGGACAAAGGAACAGTGAAGAATTACTTTTCTAAAAAAAGAAAAAATACCTAGCTGTAAACAACAGTAAGTAGTTGCTTTCTTGTGTTGTTCAGCTTAAATTAACCCTGAGAAAAACTAAGTATCTTTTGTTTGAACTAATTTGCAAATTCGTGGTTTGTATAATTTAACTGAATTAAGGAACATTGCTGGGATGCTGATTAGTGCTGAGATTATCTGCACACACTAATAGGTAACTTGATAAGATCCGGTGGTCCCAGGAGTGGGGATAATTGTCAGAACTATCAGGCAGTTGTTGGCAGTCCAGATAAATTAAAAGTTACTTTTATTTTTTTTATTGCTTTGTAATTTGTACTTTGGTCAATACCAGTAAAGCATTTCTGGAAGTTTGTCCTCTGTATATTTTTTTCCATACATCCTGTGCTTCTGTTTAGTTTTATAGGGTTAAGAAAGCCTCCAAAGATTCAGAAGTGCTTTTAAAATTAACTTGCTTTTCACTAGACCCAGTTTGTTCACGGCTGGATGTAAATCCTCTTCTTTGTTCTTTTTCCATCAGGTAGAATGTAGTATTTCCCTGCTCTGCAAGGTCCGGGTGCACTGTATGCTTATGAATGCACATCCCTCTTCAGAGCTCTCTGGCATATTGGCTTTGATAACTTATCCCATTGAAAAAGCACAAATAACACTGCAAAATACAAATATAACTTCCAAATAGAAAAGAAGACATGAAAATAAACAAGGTATTCTTTTTTATTCACTAATTTTCTTTCAAGCATGTAGCTTTCACAAAATTATCTGCAAAGATCACACTCAAATGATGTCAGTGGTTAATGGGCTGCAAAAAAAATGTATATTAAAAAGCCATGTAATTTGTGACTCACCATTCCAGTTTCACTGTGTCTGAGCATAGAAAGAACTAAAACACTGAAAGATGTAGAGCCTAAGCTTGCATTCTTTAGAGGTTTAAGATTTCCACTGTGGTTAGTCAAAACTATATATGACTAAAATGCTGCAGTTAGATCTAAACAGAAAACAAGCAAAACTAAACCCTTTCAGATTGAATGCAATTTTGTCTGTAAAAAT
Source organism: Melospiza melodia melodia (assembly GCF_035770615.1). Taxonomy (NCBI): domain Eukaryota; kingdom Metazoa; phylum Chordata; class Aves; order Passeriformes; family Passerellidae; genus Melospiza; species Melospiza melodia. The sequence continues at coordinate 25,528,070 of NC_086201.1, read as the reverse complement.
CTGGTTTCTTTTTTTTTTTTCTGCCAGGTATGTTACTATGCTGGTTATTGTGTGCAAGTTGGGTAGTTTCTCGTAAAAAAAAAGTCCCTTTCCATGGAAAAGGGGAAAATGTCAGTAGGACAGAGAAGTAGTAATCTACTATTCTTGGAAAAAACCCTAATTTCCTGTGAAATTAGGAATTCATTCATCCATTCATTCTAACTTCCTCTGCAAAGTGACCTCTGGGCCCTTAGCATTTGGTATTTTGTATTTGGTGCAGTGGTAAGGAAGGGTGAGGAAAATTGATACATGGGCTTTAATCCTCCCTTGATTCTGAAGGATGGAAGATCTGAGGTATCAACACCAGTATATGTTTCAGTAGTCACAAACTTGTTTTTAATTTATGGTGAAGGGAACAATGCCTTAAGGACCTCACTACCCCAAACTGCAAGAATCTTTTGCACTCTCCAGAACGCTCCCTTCACCAAGAAGGTGAAGAGCATTTGGCAAGTTGTGACTGTTTGCTGGGGGTTTTATCTTTTTTGTGGGTCATGTCTGGGGGTTATCTACCTCTTAATTTCCTCTTTTGTCCTGCTGAAATAGTACGGAGCAAACCTTTGAATTGACTGCCTTACCATAATTAGATTTGGCACAATGCCTAGAGAGACACAGACTCATGTGCCATTATAAGAAAAAACCCCCAGCATATCTGCTGTTAAACGGTGCTTGTATTTACCCTATCCCAACATTTACAAAAGAAGATAATTACTGTTAAAAGAGATTTTATTAGTGAAGATTCACCAATCAGTAGCTAGAGAAAACAGGAAATCTTTAAAATACAAGAAATAAACAAGTGAGGTGCTTTCCTCAGGCAACTTCCCTCTGTTTGTCCCCATATATTCCCAGGAGTCCTGCTCCCCTGTCCTTTCCTTATGGTCCAGGGGCTCTGTGCATAATCCCCATCCTCCTTTCATGGAATCAGAGGCTTTCCCTCTCATGTACAATGTACATGTAAAACTTTAATATACACATATAACTTTCAGTGTTTAAAGTTATAATGGCAGAACAGGAAGAACTGTCATGGAGGAAAGACAAAGAAGACTAGTTGTGCTAGAAGGAGTTTTTGGTTCCTATTAAAACAATCTGTGGTCTGTGAACCTAAAGAGAGTTGCTTAAGAGCTGATAGACTTGTTAACCAGATGCTGAAATCCCAGTTTAGCTGATCTCACTAAGCACTTCACTCTTCTGTGTTGTTTTTTATGCTTGGTTGGCTTTTTGGAGATTTTTCTTTCTAATTTTTCACTGGAATCAATAGATTTGCTATCTGGGAAATTTGGCCTTTACTAGATTCAATCAGTGTTGAACGTGTTACATGTTTTGCATTAGTGACAGCAGAATACCACTATTAAATTATTGTTTCCACTGGCAGGGGAGACTGGCTTAGCTGATTTCAAATGGTATGATTAGTGTGGTACCATCAGAGTCAGGTAAGCTGTGGTAGGTAGATACCAGGGGAATAATATTTCCATTTTACAGACAGAGAAATTGAGCAACATGGAGATCATGAGGCCTGGTCATAAAACCTCATCAGGCTCTTTACAGAACTGGGAGTCAGGCCCAGTCACCTAAAATCCAGTTCAAATTCCTGGCCAATGTTACACTATCTGATAGAGAGAGTCACTAATTAGTGTTTTGAAGATCTTACTTCTGTCTTACATACAAAAGGAGGTTAATCTACGAATCCTAAATACCAAATGAATGTATCACACTGTACAGCTACAAAATGATGCTTTCAGTGTGACTTTTTAAACATCTTTCAGCTCATTCAACATTATTTTCTATAAACCAGAGTGCTTACAAAGAAATACTGTTCAACCTCTCCTCTGCAGAACAAAAAGCAGCCCACAACTGCAAGGTCTCTTTCCATTCATCAGCCACCACATCTGTTGCTTGCTTGGACATTGACCAAAATGATTCATTCAAATGTCTAACATTTATTTTTGGTGAAATACTGGGATTATACAGCGTGGCAGTATTTCAAAAATGGGTCTAGAAAACCAAGGGAAGTTGGAAACAACTTCCTCAGCTGAAAACAAACACAGCGTTATATCATTCTGCAGCTTTATTAGAGGGAAGGCAGTGGCCAAGTGAAGCAGCTGGAATCGCACTGAAGTGACTGTGAGCTCTGCAGATCATTTCATTCTTCCCTCTGCTACAGAGCTCAGATCCCTGATTTACAGTGCATTTTGTTTCAAAGAACTAAGCAAGGTAGGTCAAACTCTCTAAAATTTAAGATCTTTCTCTCCCTTCCCTTCTAAATAGTGAGTCTCTACCGCTGCAGCAACACTTGCAGGCAAATGTTGTAAGGTGGAGTAGCATATACTGGCTAAAAGAGCTCCTTGGAAGAAAGAATGTGATACTCATTTACTTCAAAGGTTACTTTGAACCACCCAGCACCAAGAAAAGGTATGAAAATGTGTGTGAATTTAATTTTTAATTACTTTTGAATATGTTAATACACACTCCAAGAAGTTTTACCCTGTCAGAGAATGGTAAGTGACCCTGACTTAAATCTCTCTCTCCCTTCTGTGTTCCCTAGTGTGTTTGGTTTAATTTTTTTTATTTGCTCAGGGATAGTGTGTCTTCTATAGCTACAGCAATTTCCAGTGTCGTTAGTTAAAAATATGTCAGTTCTGATCTGAACAGATTCTTGAACAGAAACTGCAAATAATTTCAACTTAAATAGGAGATTAACAGAGTACTTCTGAAGAATTACAGTTCTGCAGAATTGAATAAGGTTTCTGTGATCTCAGCTGGAAAGTGTGTGTGTTTTCCCTAACCATTGTGGAATAAGGTAGGACGTGGATCTAGCTTTCAGTAAGTATTGGAAGTGACAATAGGATTTGAAGCCTTCTATGCTACCACACAATGAGACAGGAATAGGTTCTACCTGCTCTTCACACTTAGTGATAACAGTGTCATTGTCACCTGTTGCCTTTCTAGATGTGATCTTGCAAGCCCAACAATATCCCAGACCTGGTTTTGTGGACTTAGAAAACATGTATACATTGAACATTGTCTGTGAATTAAAGCACATTTGGTTTCTAGCTGAATGAAATTGTATCACTGAATAATATAAAATGCTTATTAATTCATAGCTAAGGAGAAGAGAGTGACTAGGCTATGTCAAGGTAAAGTAGTTTGGCAGAGCAGATTTTTAGAAACTGATTTCAGGATTAATTTACTTATGATAGGTTAGCTTACTTTCACATAATGTTATTGTTCTGCCTCAGAACTGGGAAATGCAAATATTTTGATAACCCAATTTAATTTTGTTTGATGTCACTGTAACTTCTGGCCAAATTTAAAGCATTATCAGCAATTTATGCCAGGCAGACAGGATGGAGGTTCCATCAACTTTACTTCAATCCTAGGGATTTTTAATGTGCCATAAGTGAGTCCACTTCTCTTGAACTGAGAATCTCTTTGATTGTGGCACAGTGGAAGTTATTTGACTCTGGAGAATGAATTATGGTTTGGATTCTCTAATTGCCTTTGTGGAAAAGTCAGAGAAGCTCTGTCTAAGGATTCCTAGGCAGGATCTGATTACAGATTTTTACTGCATGGGTGAGGGCAGAGGAAAAGTGTTGATCGAAATAATGCAATTTCTATGTCCTGCGCATTACACATTCTTTCTTTTAATTTTAGGAATTTCTTTTTCTGCTGACAACCAAATGAGCAACTTCTGAAATGCTTCAATTTTTGTTCATTTCTGATAGATTGATTCAAGAGGAAAACTTAGATCTGTTTCCTAATAGCCAGGTGCCTTAAAGAATTTTCTTCTCCTTGTAATTTTTAACAGACACTTGAAGTTTGTGATCTGTTATTCAGTATTAATTTTGTATAATAACTCTGCTATTCCAAGCACTTAGCAGCAGCTAGGTTTCCAGGGGATTGTAATCTATTGAATGGTCTTATTATTTGCTTATTTATTTATTTTGTCTTATGGAATGTGCCAGCAGTTCAGCTGTCTCTCTTACTGTGGTGGCTGCTTGTCTGGCTAATTTGCACTCATTATTTTTGATAATGGTTTAATTTGTGTTCATTCAGTCTGAAGTTAGCAATTTCCCCACAGTGCTGGGCTCTGTTGTGGCTGGCTTTGCTCAAGAGAGCTGACTGTGAGGAGCAGTTCCTTGTGGTCTCTGAGCAGAAGAAAGGGATTGCTGTGACTGGGGCAGGCAGTGTGCAAGAGACATTGCTTCTACAGGGGAGATGTCATTATGTGGTCATGAGCTCTCTCACAATTGCTTTTGCTTTTACAGTGTGCTTGGGGCTCCTAGAGAAGAAGAAAAAGTTATGTGTTCTTCCTCAAAGGTAGCATATAGTACTTCCAGGGGAGCTCAGCTACTTCTGTACTCTGTATCTTCAGTATGTCCAGGGGTTGAGGGCCCTAAAGCAGGAGCAAAAATCCACAAATTAGCCCATGGCTGCTTTTTCCCAAGAGGAATTCTGCTGGCTTGTTGCTCCTACTTCTCTTCCCCTACCCAGGCTCTCTTGTCCCTTTTTGATACTTCTTGAAGGACATATTTCAAGAATCAAAAGGCACAAGTATGAAGAACCAGCATATTTTCCCTCTATCCACTGAAGATATTTGCCTCTTTATTCTTTTGGCAAGTTATTCTGCTCCCAACTTTACCTTCAAATTTACTGTTTGGCTTTGGGCAAGATATGCCTCTTCCTTTCACTACTCCTGTATGTGTTTATTCTGTTTAATTATAAACAAAGCAGGAATTGTCTTTTATTACATGCTCTAATGCCTGGATCCTGTGAGGCTTTGATCTCAAGGACTAGGACCTTTGGGTACTTTCCCAACATAAAATACCTGCTTCTTCCAGCAAGCGTGAGCCTGGCACACAAGTTTTGTTCCCTTCTGAGGCCTTCTAGAGGAGACAGAGAAAGTGATGTGTAGTAAGTCCTGTACAGTCAATGTACTGCCACTTTCTACACTCCCATCTCTTCTTTCTAGTGGTGCCCTTTTAATGTGTTTCAGCCCCACATCACTTTAATGAGATATTTTGGCTATGTTAAGAACCGTTGCCCATTTAAGAAACCTGAGTAGTGTTAACTGAGGGTGTTGTACCATATCTGGCAGAGTCAAGTGAGAAGTGATTTGTAAAGGTAATATGGGAAGCCTGTAAAACCAGTATTTCCAAGCTTCTCATTTAACACCTTAATTGTAGGTGCTATCTATTCCTATCAGTGCTGGGGAGTGTTCCCAATACCATGTTAGGGAAATGGATAAATGGCCAGTCCTCCTGAAACTGTGTTTAACAATTTGAATTTTTCAGTTTTGCAGGAATAAAGCCAGTACTTACTATAGACTTGATCTTGAAGTAAAAAAATACTTGGCTTTGTATGAGTAGGAAAATTAGAATAACACTGATCCAAGAGTAGACATCCTTAATCTACTGTACACAGTGATCCCAGTATATTAACTGTGAGGACATAATAAAGTATGTTATCATGTTATCCAAAACATTCCAGCTGATATGTACTAGGAGTATTTTGGAATTGGATGTTCTGATACGCTCATGCAAGAGTATGTGTCAAGAGTAATATAAGCATAGCAATATTACATTTATGCTAGAAGAAACTGCTGAGTTATATAAAGGAAGGGTAGAATAAACCTAGGAAAATAGAGATCAATTTAGAGGGCAGTACACAACCAAGCACACTGCAATAAGTGACTAGGAAATTAATCTGTGAAATTGAATAGGATGTAAGAAGGCATATTAGAGGTATGAGTTGTGGTTCTCTGGGGTTATTTCTTAACTCTTCTTTTTAAAAGGACTGTAAATATAGCAGATTGTAACCTATTTTTTATCTGTTGTTCAACAGATATTTTGTATCTTGCTGGAGAGAGTGTTACTTAGGATTTTTTCTGTAATGACCTGTTGTTACCCTGCAAAGCCTTTTGAATGGCTGTTGTCTAACATATGTTTAATTGGCTTTAATTAGTCTGCCGAGTCAGCTGCAGAGAAAAATCTCTTCATTTACTCTGTATCCTCTACTCTCACTTTATTAGTTTTTGGTTGGAGGGAGTTGTGGTTAAAGCATGTGTTTGTTCAAAGAGTACAAGCGTTTAAAAACATGCTCGGAGCTGCATGACCATATAATGATCACATGAATGCTAGTCAAAATATTCTTTCATCACAAATACTTGAAACAGTTGCAAAGTAAAAATTCCAAGTAATTTTTGCATGAAAACCTTAAAAAGCCATAATTAATTAGAAATGCAAGCATTTTAATTAGAATGCATCCCATCAGTCCAGCCACTGCGAAGCTGAAGAACTTGAATTTTTTAAATCAGATATCTCTGTTGCTCTAGGTATATAGTTATTACGGTGGCTTTTAGCCAAAGAAAATCCTGCTGGCACTTGAGGAGGACTAGAAAAGACGTGAAGCTTCCATGGAACAGCACTTGATCAGTGTGTTAGCCCTCAGCCAGTAGGATTCCTGGTGTGCCTGCTGGCTCTGAGGTGTGTCCTGGCACTGCTGAGAGGCAGCACTCTGGGGGATGGCAAGCAAAGGGGGCAAAGCCGGGCTGCTTTTCTCTTCCCGGCAGAGAAAACAGACCAGGAGCAGTAGGGGCTGCCCAGGTAAGTGCTGCCTTCCTCCACCACACTGAGCAGGATGGCCCAAAGGGAGCCTCCCTTCAGGAAGGGAAAGGTCTCCCAGAGGTGAGGCTGTGGTTTCTGCCCTTCACCATGAGAGAAGGGACAGTGCTGAGTTTGAGAAGGGAGGACAGCGTGTGTTTGAGCCACTAGGCAGGGACTCTAGATTTAGCACTTGGTTTGATCAGAGACTTCCTGTAGGTCATTTTCAGCATTCTACAGTCAACCAGACTAATGCTGCTTCTCACTTGAACCTCATTTCAGTAAGGGTTATGAATATGAAGCATTATGACTGGTTATGTAAATACTTTGGCAGTGCTGACACATACAATACATCAGGCAATTTTTAAATCTCAAGTGTCACTGTTTAGCTAAATGTCTATATTTTTTGTAAGAATATTAGAATTTTTTTTCTCTAAAAATGGTGCTACTTTTAAGTGTTTCACAGATATGACCAGTCATTTTCCTGACTCTGATGTACAAATTTTGTGGTTATGTGATTTGCAGTGGCTACAGCAACTCCTTACATTCCAAAGAAATAGTAAAAATTATATTCTTACTTTTAGCTTATATTCTTACTTATAGCTTACTTTTAGAAGGGAATAAGAGCAGAAACAAGTACTATCTATGGAGTTATCAAGTGTCCTCCCCTTCACCAGTGCATGTCCTGGGGACATCTGGGTTTCTTTGTCATTTTTGGGAATGGAAGACTTGGTGCTTGGGATCAGCTTGAAAATAAATCGGTTTTGATGAGATGCAGTTGCTGGTTGCAGACATTTATCAGGTCTCTGACTGTGGAAATGGGACACTGCTCAATTGCAGCCATTGTCTGGAAGATATTTTATATTCAGGCCAGAACTACTGTGATACTTTTCCTACTACAGCAGCCTTATTTAGATATAAAGTTGGATTTTCCATTTTTGTTTGACACTTCTCTGTTGGCAAAACCTCTGGTCTGAAATTGCAGATTTACCCAGTATTAACTGAGACTGTGCTATCAGAGTTTGTTAATCCTGTAGCACTCACTTTGTGTGAAGTGTTTTCAGGCTGTTATCTGGTCTAAGGACTTCAATCCCACAGATGAGGTGGTGTGTTATGACTAACAGGGTCGTGTTTGGCCTTGCTTGAAGAAAGTTGGTTTTGGCCTAAGTTCTAGGACATGTCTAGCTAGTACATTGCAAATACATTTCTAACACTGCTTTGCTGAGAGATATAATGGAGAATGATTGTTATTTGCATTCCTTTCTTATCTGCTAGAACAAATACATCTGTATTGTGGCTCAAAAACAACATTTCCAGTCATGTGTCGTATCTGTTGTGACCCATTATTGAATTCAGGATGACATATGAAGTAATTAGGGTACCATATATCTAATCACCATTAGAAGGATGGTCAAAAGACAATTGTGTGTGTACGTGTCTGTGAAAGAGAAAACATAGACACAAGCCTTGGTTCTGCTTTTGTGTTTACCAGCTTAAAATGCTCCTTTCCTAGTTCCTCTGTCTGCAGTTACAATTTTAGGCTTAATCTGTAGTATAGCTCTGATTTAATTTTGTAGTATGAGTGTATCGGGCACCTCCTGCCATAGGAATGTTTCTGCATAAAGATAAGTGGTTTTCTTGGCTTTGTCCTTTTGAGGGAGAAATGTGAATCTGTGACAGTCTGTAATTTCATCAGTATTCCTTGTGCATTTTCAAATCTATCCTATGTCTTTGTAAAATGCTTGCCATAAATACATGTGTACCTCTAATGAATTTGCTCAGCCTTCTGAGTTTTGAACTTTACAGATAAACTACCAGGTAGATTTCATGTTTATGTTTTTGAAGCTAGATAAATTCAAAATTTGTCATCCCAAATGTTCCAAGAAAAAATTATGAGGGCTGGCAACTGAATTCATTACCTGGATAAACTTGCTGCCACAATATGACAAGCAGCCCTAAGTGACCTTTTGGGAAACTAGTTGTTCTCCAGCTTCTGACTCTTGCAAATGACAGAAGTCGAAGTGATGCAATCAAATAAGCTTTCCTTTAGCCACAGATAATAGACATGGAATGTGATGCGCTCACAATTGTTCAAAAAGACATTGATAGGAGGGTTTGTGTAATATCTTCCCTCTATGAACTGAACTGTTGAGACAGCCAACCCTCCAAACCATAATTTTCCTAGTAAGTCAGGACCCATTGCTGTGACCTCTGAAACCAATTTAGCTGGCCAAAGGCTCTAACACTGTTTGTCACACTGAAAAAATAGATTTGGGGGTTACCACTCAAATATTTGTGTTACCTTTAACTAACAGAGACAATGAATAAACTCTTCCCTTTGACCTTTCTGTAAAATTCAAAAGTGATGAGGACCAAATGTGAGAGACAGAGGTTGTGTGGGCTGAGCTTCAATTTGTGGTAAAGGCTGCCAGTGTAACTCAGTTAGGTCCTAACTTGTGTGGTGCCCAGGGAACTCTGAACCCCCAGGAGGACTTTGCTTCGAGTGAAGTGGATGGAAATTGCAACTTTTTTGTTTGTTTTCTTCTATTTTAAACTGAAAGCCCAATGTAATTTAATTCCAAAGCTGTTGCAGAGAACTCAGGGCTGAGGTGTGGAGGGGTCAAGCTACTTCCCCTGCCCAAACAGGATGCTTGTGGCATTGCCATGAATAGGTTCCAAAGGACTGTCCCCTGTCATAACTCTAAGGCCATTCTTAGTGTGACAAGAGCTGTTCTATTTCAGGCAGATCCAACCATTTGTTCAAGTTGTCATTATGGCTCAGCTATAATAGTGGCAGAGGACATGAACTCTAGGTACTTTTAGTAGAAAGCTGTGAATATGACAACTGAGATCCAAGTCTGTAATTCCCTGCTGAAATTCAGAGAAAGACTGTTCATGCAACACGTGGTGAAGTCTCTTCCCAGCAGTTCTGTGGCTTTTTGTGTTTTAGAAATATTTCCTGATGATCTGTATTTCTTTGTAATTCTGCTTTCTGTCCTAAGTTCTAAAAGTGCCAAGAGCCATCCTGTTATATTCCTATAAAGTCATTTAGAAATTAACTTCTGTTCTACAGAAGAGGACAGGAAATGAAACTTCCTGGTAAACTATTTTCATAATTAAGCAACTGAATCAAGGAGGTTCAGTTTTCAGAGCTGCTTGTGGCTCAGCAAACAGGAATGGACTCGTCAAACAACTGCTAAGCGTACACTTTACACAGTGTGTTTACTATTTAAAATAAAGTTAAAAAAAAAGGACAGGATTAAATCTAAACTTGGATATATGAATCCATATGCAATAGAACACTGTTCTGTAACCTGTGGCTGCTCCCAAGGCGTATTGGCAGGCCTCTAACCACACTTTCCTGTTTATTAAAAAATGTTTTCCATGCACTGGCTCCCCAGACTGGGGACACTGAGCCAGTGAACTGCACCAAGCCTCCCTTACCCTTACTAGCACTTGCCTTAAAGCCAAGCAGAAACTGCTCTCTGACAGTATTGTTTTCTCTACTGAGCCTCAGTTTGCAAACACATTCATGAGAATTTTCCAGCTTGGAAAGTAAGCCATTTGTCAAAGATCATACAGGAAATTAGTGACAGAATAAGGAGTACAACTAGATTTCTTCACAAGACCTAGACTTGAACTGCAAGACAGTTTTGACTCTGGAAATTTATTAATTTCAGAGTCATGTATTAGAAGATAATGCGTTTCAGGACCACAGAGAAACATCCCTGCTGAATTATGGTTAATGAAAAAAATCTGTGTCCTCACTGATGTAACCCATTATAACTCCACTGACGATCACCCACTGCTTATCTTTTTCAGGACAGGGTTTAACACCATGAGTCTGGCTATAGAAGTGCTTCATATATGTCAGTGTCAGAATTAAAAGTTTCTGGGCTTTGCAAATGTAATCGGCAGTCTTTGCTGAGCCCCAGCCACAGAGTCTAATTGCAGCATCTGTGCACTGGCAGCAGTGGTAAACAATGTTCCTTCTGCTTTTTTACTCCTACTGCTAAAGAAGACTCCCTGCATTGAAGACTAGAGTTAGAGAGGAGGAAAAATATAAGCCTGGAAAAATAATTGCATTCTAAAGGTGTGCTTTATCATTGGAGTTTTAAACTATAGGAGGCTTGGGAAATATTTGGCATTTATTTGGGTATGTGTTTTTTCTCCCGCGATACATCATCTTTAAAATGTTAAATATAAAAGTAACATTGTTGGGCATTAGGCAAATGTTTGTCATTGTCATTATAGTTGGAAATTTTTTTGTTTAGTTGCATGAATTTGATTTGAAGGTATAGTTTTTTGTATAGGCAAACCCACTTAAAAATCCAGTTGTTAACCTGACTGTCGTCTGAAACTGTCCAAATATAATGTTCCAGATGTTAATGGTACTGCTCCATGTTTATACTCTTCTCTCAGCAGCTGTTAAGCTGTTTGAAAAAATTACTCAGATGGGTGGTAGTGGTATTTGATGCAGAATCTACCCCCAAGGGGCATGTAATTACATAAATGCAGCCCAATAAGTATCATTTATCAGGACAGCAAACCAAATAACATTCTTTCAGCCTGATGTAAATCACAAATGCTAACATAGCCTCTTGACAGAACAGGCTGTGCTGACTCTTACTACATATTTTTTTAATCAAGAGTTATAAAATTACACAAGCTTTTTTTCCCCTTCCCTGTCTATCCATCTACAAATGAGAAGTCTAATCCTGCTAATGCGTGTGCACATGCGTAGCTTTGCTGGTGTGAGTGATCCTTTCAAACTGGGTGAGCTACTTTTTGGAGCAAAGGTAAGCACAGGAATACGAGTTTGCAGATGTGGTTGTGCAGGCAGTGTGCTCTGGAGACCCCTCTCCTGCTGTCCCCAGCATGCTGTAATTAATGGCATTGCAGGAATGCAGGGCTGAGTTCCAGACGCACGGGCTGAATTTTGGTTCAGGAATGGAGATAGCGCTCAGAAATTCAGCAGTAAGATAAATCATAGCAGAACTAATGACTGCTCTCAGGCACAGGTCTGAAGTGCAGCTGAGCCCAGCCAAACTATTCAGCTTTAAATGATAACAGAGTTTTGAAGAATAGTTGTTTTGATCATTGCAGAGACTTTTGTCTGACTGTGGCTACCTGTGATGTGCTGCAACTTTGTCTATACTGCAAACTAAACACAGTGAAATCATACTGTGAAATAACTTCTGACTGCTTTTCTTTCTGTTGTTCAAACTCTGTTTCCTGTCTGTTTTCCCATTAATTTCTTTTTTTCCCCTCTGTTTTGGTTTATATTCCTCTTTTCCTCCCCCTCACCTTCTTTCCCACCCACAGAAAGAGTTTCTATGTGAAAAAATCATGTTGTACTTGCAAGTTCCAGAAGCTTTTGCAAGAGAAGAAAACTGAGAAAATCCTATAATTCTGTCTTAAAAAAAAAGGACACACAAATATTTTCATTTTGAGCTCTTACAGTGCGTTTTTTGTTCTTGGGAAACCTTACTTTCTGTCATCTATTACCTGTTTCTCAGCTCACTAGTGGAAGAACACCATAGTGTGTATTACACCTGCAATATGTTCTATATATTTGTTTCTCTACATTCTTTGCTGTATTAAGGAAATCCAAGATGTTAAATGGGCCTGAAAGTCATCATTTCTTGATACAAAGACATAATTGAAAGAGATTAATAAATCCATGAACTTTTAGTTGCTGGAGAAATTGCTGTCATATTATTAACTATAATTTGAGGCAGGGTGATGGGTGAAATTTTACAGAAGATGGCTTCCTGGCATTTTAAATGATTTTTTTTTCCTACATAGATGTCTAATGCTCTTCTGATTTTAGATAGATATAATGCATAAAACTTGCTTCACGTAGGGACAGAGCAGTAAAGTACAAAACCTGACCAGAAAAGAACAGCACAATCATACTTCAATAAAACTTTGCATCTGGTCTCCCAGAAATTTATCAGTGATACTGTGCTCTGTGCTGTCTGTTAAGAAATGAATGTAAAGAAAACATAAGAGTTATTGAAGATTTAAAGGTCTGTTTTGAGTTGAACATTTCTTGAAATGCCTATGATCAAATTTCTTCAGGAGTTTTGTGCTTGCAACTGACAGATAAAAGGTGACAGATATGTCAAACTAGGGCAATGTTTTTGGTTTATGGCCAAAAACATGAAAGAATTGCAGTTCACTATTTTCAATGCAGTAAAACATTTCTCCTTTGACCATTTAATTTCTTTTCTTCCCCAGAAAGCCACTCTGCAACATGACATTTGAAGATTTTGAGAACTACTCTTACTTCTACGATCTGTCTGAGGAAGATGAGTCACCCCAGTCCTCCCTCAGCATTGCCCATATTATTTCCCTTTTCTTTTACAGTGTGGCATTTCTGCTGGGAGTGCCAGGTAATGCCATTGTCATCTGGTTTATGGGCTTTAAATGGGATAAATCTGTTTCCACACTCTGGTTCCTGAATCTGGCCATTGCAGATTTCATTTTTGTTCTCTTCCTGCCCCTCTATATTACATATGTGGCAATGGGCTTCCACTGGCCTTTTGGGAAGTGGCTCTGCAAAATGAACTCATTCATTGCACTGCTTAATATGTTTGCCAGTGTTTTCTTCCTGACATTCATCAGCCTCGACCGCTACATCCGCCTTGTCCACCCCGTCTTTTCCTACAAGTACAGGACTGTGAAGAACACCCTCCTTCTCAGTGGGGTCATTTGGATGTCAGCTGCTATTATTGGTGGCCCTGCCTTGTACTTTAGAGACACAGCTACAGTTCTCAACAATGTCACCATTTGCTACAACAACTTCCATGTGCATGACAGAGAGCTTATTTTGCTGACACATCACATCCTCATTTGGGTGAGGCTTGCATTTGGTTACCTCTTTCCTTTAGTGACCATGGTCATTTGCTACTCACTGCTGATTGTCAAAGTGAAGAGGAGAACTGTACTGACTTCTAGCAGGCTTTTCTGGACCATCACTGCTGTAGTTGTAGCTTTTTTTGTCTGCTGGACACCGTATCATATATTCAGCATTGTGGAGCTGTCTGCTCACCACGATGAAAACCTGCACGACTTACTGCAGGATGGCATTCCCCTCTCCACCGGCCTTGGTTTCATCAACAGCTGCCTCAACCCGATCCTGTACGTTCTGATCAGCAAGAAGTTCCAGGCGCAGGTGAGGAGCACGGTGTCGGAGGTGCTGAAGCTGGCCCTGTGGGAGGTGAGCCGCTCGGGCACCGTCAGCGAGCAGCTCTGGAGCTCGGACAACGCGCCCGCGCGCTGCTGTGAGACTGCCCAGTGACTGCTCGTGCCAGCAGCTCTCCCCAGAGGAGCTGACAGGAGATTGGGAGGTGTTCTTGGCTTCACATCTGCCAGTCAGGTGTGCATCTTTGCATAGACAGTTTTCTGTAAACAGCTGGCTTCATTGCACTCGCTGCTTTAATGGAAAGGTTTTTAAGGGACGCGTGATTTGGATGTGTGCCCTTGCAATGCTCGTACAGCCTGAACTGAAAGTTATCAGCATAGGTGGAATTACTCTAACTGGGCTTTTGCTGGGGAATGTTGTTGTGATCCTGTTGGTTTGCTGTGGCTCCATACCTCACTGATATCAAAAGAGCCCATAATAAAAATATTCCTCCTTGCCATTGCTGATACAACTCTTGGTTGAGGCACTCTCATGCAAGAGGCTGTGGCTGTACATCACTCGGTCATGAGTCTCCTCACTGCCTACTACTGCCCCAAGGAGGAATCCCCTGGCTACATCCCACCTAAATGAAGCTATCAGTGGCTCCAGCCTGCAGCTGGAGAAGAATCCCAAGATGGAGGACACTTAATAGCTGCCTTCTATTGTCAAAAAAGAAAAATATGGAAATAAAACCTGTCTTCTCACACTGCTCTTTATCTTACACTCAAAACTAAGACAGGAGACCCTGTGTTTTGGGGTCACTTACTGTATTTTTAGCACTAGCTGGGTACAAAATACTGAGCAGATGTTTCATATAGGTATTAGGCTCATTCAAAATGTGCAAAGAATCGGTGAAAATATTTCTTACAGTTTATGTGCCACACCTCTCTTTCTGTGTTTAAAAGTTTAGTCCTGGAGAAGTTTACAACTATTGATTGCTCTTTATTCCTCTTTCAAACAAAGGTAAAGAAATAATATAACATTTTGTTTGCCTCAATGTCAAGCTTAAAAAATGGGTGGAGTGAAGTCATTAGTATTCTGTTACAAGTCTGTAGTCAAATTTGGCCTTTTTTTCCAAATTAGAGGCAAGACAGTTTATCCAGGAAATGGAGTCCACTCCCATAAGAAAGATGAAGTAGTCCCAGTTATGCTGTATCCTGTTACAACTTGTTGCTTGCTGCAGAATCATACATGCACCAATGCAAATATATAAATGCTATGTGGAGTGAACCAATTTCTGATGGAATACCACTTAATTAAAAAGTTGAATGTGGGACAAAACTCTACTGCAAGTAAAAGCATAGAGCTTTGGGTAAATTTGAATTGTTTTTTCCTAGCTATTGGCCTAGGCATATCGAATAAAACTGCCTTTCAGATAATTTACCTAGTTTATATGGCCTGCCAACACAGTAGCATTTATGCTATAATCGAGGCCTTATATGTAAATAGATTTGCTTTTGTATAAAATATATATATATGCATGAGCACATCCAATATTGGTAGCTGCACAAATAGAAACAGCCTGACTGTGGTCTGTAACTATTTCTCTGGGCTCTGGTTTCAGAGTCTGAGTGTCAGGCAGGATCAGTGGAATTTCAGTGTATTTCCCTTTGGGCTGAAAAGCTGGTAAGCAGCATTCTTCCTTTGAGTCATTTGCTGCCTGGTACATAGTTCCTCATCATAATATTTTGGCACCGTGCTGTTGTATGTGCCTAAATCAAACATTTTGCAGTTTTTCTTCACATGTTCCCTGACATCTTTCTAAGAATGATGTACTCTCCTGGCTGTATTCCAAGTGAAGTAATAAAATTTTCTTGTTTCCAAAGAGCATGTTCATTTGCTTTTCTTAGCAGCAATGTGTGGTGACTGGCTTTTCTTATAACAGCTCCTTCCCAAAGATTTTGGAAGGTGAAATCAAGCCCTGGCCCTTTCTGCTATGGGATTTAAGGTTCATGTCAGGTTTCTTCAGCTGTGTGCACACACATGTTCCTATGCACAGCACAGAGACTGATTTTCAAATGGGGGAGCATATATGTCCCATCTTGCATAAAGGATCAGAAAGTGTGGCCAGAAGCAGACAGGAGAAAGACAGAGGATAGAATTGAATAAAGCCAAAATCAGCCTTGATCTATGGCATTAGGTGGATTAACAATTGTGCAGTGCAACTGCTACTGTTCACACCAAGATCAGTTACAGAATTATCTCAATCATTTCTTCAAGAGTAATTCAAGATATCTAAACAAAACAGATAATGCTCTAAGTTTCTGTTTCCAAAGAGTCTCCAAAACACCACAAACAATTCTATGCTGCTTGGGCTGAGGAATGCTCATTTGATTCACCACAATGGAAAAAAAAAAGGAAAAAGGGCCAGGAAAAGGAAAGGAACCTGTGTCATCATGCAAAGAGATACTACAGAAATAGCAATTGACACATTTCATAATGGACAGGTTCTAGTTACTTTTATCTTCTTCCTGGACACTTTGTGTTTCTGAAGGTTTTTATGTAATTAGTTTTGTTCAAACTGTTTTCCCAGTATACCTGTATGGAACATACTGAAGTAATGGAATTTTCTACTGATCCCTCTCTTGTGGGGTGCACTTGGGATACTTGCCTTATTTAATCCAGGGTGCTGTTTTTTCACAGGCACAATGACACACCACCCAAAACCACCTAACACAAATATTTGTGGATTGAGCAGAATACTCTTGCCCACAACACCTACCTATATTTTCACTGGGAACACTGTGCTCTCTAGGGTTTTTTGTTTCTTTTGTTTCTGTGCAACTTTCTTTTTAGTATCAGGATAAAAAAAACCCTGCCAAAACCCAACACACACAAGAAATCTTAAGAACCAAAGAGTTTGTGTGTGTATGCTTAGCATAAATGTAAGATACATAAATCCAGTCTGCAGGTCACGTGGATGACTCAGTGTTGCATTTTAACAAAGTTATCATCTATAAATCAAACCATTTTATCCACTTAGGACTTTAATTTGAAAGCCAAGGAAAGAGTATCAAGGTAAGCAGCACATTGAATGGGAGGTCAGAAAAAGTGATGGCCAAGATAATAAAACCTATATTTTTGAGACAGAATTTTTAATAACTTGCTTGTCTGATATGGTGCTTGCCAATTTCTTGCTTTTAACAGCACCATGACAGAATTGGTGAAACTAAGCTCCATGATTTAGCAAAAGCAACAGCTAGAGAATTGCCACAGAAAGGGTACTGTTTAGGAATTAGGCTTATGGAAAATGGCAAGTGAGCCTGTAACAATACTCACTTTCAGATCTTTAACCGTGCTTTAAGCCTCTAGCAGGCAGATTTTTTTCTGAGACAAATTATAAACAAAGCTTGTACATAATCAGAAGTTGGCAGACCTTTAAACAAGGAGAAAGAGGACCTGCTGTGCCAGATAACCACAGATGCTCTGTGAAAAAAACAACAAAAAGAGTTACTTAAGATGCAGCTGTCAGACTCTGACAGTGGGCATCTTCATCTCAGAGTGACCAATGTGGCACATAAAAGGATTCCATTTCATGGTCACAATAAATCCTGTCAGTCCAATGCAAGGCATAGAATTATGAATTTGTTTAGAAGCTTCACAACTTTGACAGCTTCTACATTTGTATCATTCCTATAGACAGTTTTTGGGATTTATTCCTGCTGGTTCTTCAATCACTAAATGAAATGTCCAAATCAATCTAGAAACCAATCTGGAGCTGAGTAAACAGCTCAAACTGCCGTTAATTTCACTACTTTTTATATCCTTTAATGTGTTTGCATTTTCAGCTGCTATGTTCTGGTTTAAGTCACGAGCACACGTTTCTCGCGTGGGTCAGACGGAGGCGGCAGCGGCTGCAGCCCGCGCACCGCTCCCGGCTCCGCACCCGCGGCACGGCCGGGCTCGCAGCGCCCCCCGGCGGCACCGCCCCGGCAGCGTTCTGGGCTGTTCATGAACACAAAACCGGACCCAATTTCATTGCAAACGTTTCCAAGCCTCAGAAAGGAAAAAAAAAAAAAAAGTTCCAAGTCACAGAACAGGTGAGAAGGCAGCAGCGTAGTCTCAGGCCTTATCTCTAGGGCACTGTAAGTCACTTTGAACTTAGCTGTGTTTCTCTCTCACTGGGGTTTTAGCTGTCAACAAAGGCTGGGGTATATTTGGTTAGTCACCATCCTTACTAAACAAAAGGAATTTATACTGTTTACCCACTAAAACATGCACTTTGGCTGAGCCCTGCTCCTTTCCCTTGAAACCATCGCTCCCTCCAGAGGAATCCCAGACATTTCCAAAGAAGCAATTTCCTCTGCAGATGGAAGAAGAGCATTTCAGTATTTTAAAGCCATGGTCGTGTTAATCATGAAGCATCATGAAGTGATGCTCTGCTTGTGCTCCTGGATACTACAGTGCGGGGTCAGAGCAACCTTGAAATTCAGTTTTGGATTTTACTTTATCCATTAAGAAAACCTTACATTTGTGAGCTGGATTACTTTAAGACTCTGAAACAAGCACAGACACTGCACGTTTTTTGCAACAACATTTATTCTAGGTATATCAAGACTTAAATCTTATTGAAAGCAGCTACATCCATTGATTGTACATAATCTTCAAAAGCTGTTATTCTCTCTTCCAGCATATCTGTTCCAACTTTATCATCTTCAACAACACATTGGATCTGAAGCTTTTTGATACCATAGCCAACAGGTACTAGCTTGGCTGCAAAACAAAAAAAATAACATTTAGTACTCCTTTATTGGTGGAATCTCTTAAAGCAGGAATATATAAAAACAGTCTTTGCAGGAAATATATAAAAACAGTCATTGGTCCACATTATGGACCATCTAATTAACAACCAGCATTCATTACAACTGATTGAAAAAGCTTCTTTCTGTGGACCTCCAACCCTTTCCAAACCAGTGATGTGGGTGGGTAAAGGTGTTTGTTTGCTGCATCAGGAACTGTACAGGGAGATGCAGGAGAGCAGAGCTTAAGTCCTATAGCTTTTAAAACCTGTATTTGAATCTTAACCAGCCACTGCATTAACACACCTTTTCTGACCACGTAAAGACACTGAAGTACTGCAGTTCCCTCATCACAGCTGCCTACATTTCACAGAGCAGCAGTGATCCCAAGTCCCACCACTCATACTCTATCCCAGGGGCCTGCACTCTCCCTCTCCCTGCTCTGAAATCTGCCCATACTTACAAGACCCCCAGACCAAGCCATCTGCTTGAATGCTTCGCACACACTCCTCCAGCTTGGCCATGTCTGTCTCATCATCCCAAGGTTTCACATCAAGCAGGATTGATGACTTGGCAATAACAGCTGGTTCTGGGGGAAGAAAATCACCATAAAAGATAGGCATCTTCCAAAAACTCATGAATATATTTGCAAACTGGTTTTACTAGAGCAACTTATTTAATTTCATGAACAAGAACCTGCTCACATTGCTGTGACAAGCCTCTGGTACCCACACAGATTTCTTAAGTACTGCAGCTGTATACATCCAAAGGTTCAATATGCAGATACATTATGCATACACAGATTTAAGTAGATGACAGTGTTTGTTACAGAGGAAGTCCTTTTCAGATCATCTGAGAAGGAGCCTAATGCTGTGTAACAGTTTATTTTCCACAGAGGGAATACTGCAACTGCTACAGTTCTGAACAGTTCCAGACCAGTAGCTGTGGAGTAACTTGTGTACTGCAGCAGTTTCTAAACTTTTATCTCCATGTATGTAGAAAGCCCAGTTTCTGGAAACAAGCAGGAGGGTATGAACCAGAACAAAAAGCATGTTAACATTCCTATTTGCTATGGGAAGGCTGAGCTCACTGGCAATCCAAGTGAAGCTAATTACTCCTGTCTCATTCCAGTCAAGCTGATCTATTATTACAGTTAATTAGCCTTTCTAGCCATCCTGTCCAAATGCATTAAAATTAACTCAGGCATAAAGATTAGAAAGCTCTTGGCACACATACTTTTGGATTTCTTTGATTCATACTGGGCCAGACGTTCTTCCCTCAGTTTCTTTGCTTCTTCACTTTCCTGAAAGAGAAATTTACAGTTACAGAAAAGCACTAAACCTCCACATCTCCAAAGCACTACTAAAATGACTGGCATCTACTCAGATAAAAACAAATCATCACACCTGTCAGCCGAAAGATGGTGATTTTTTGTTTTACTCATCATGTAACCAGTCAAAGTTGGACAGTTCACCCCACTCCAGCCCATTACTTTCTAACTTTTGAGTTTTTACCTTCCAAGCTTTCCAATTCTGCAAAGATAGCTACAGTTGAGAATTGCAAGGTCAGAAATATAAGTAATTTCAACTAGGTCAAGGTGAAGATCTGCCTATGTGGTTATTTCTGAAAAGCAATAAGCAATAATAATACAAAAAGGTCACAAGTACCTCCTCATCATCAGATCCAAAAAGGTCAATGTCATCATCATCTTTGCTATCTGTGGCCGCACCTGTGGTATCCTCAACATCAGCAGGACCGTATTTTCCCAAAGCCTTCTTTACTCCTGGCAAGCTGAAAGAAAAATGCAGGCAATTAGGAACCTCCTCAAATGTCAATACAATCACTGCCAGTTTATCAATGCACCTACAAATACATCTATAATGAAAAACTTGTGCTGAAAACAGCAAAAAACCAATTCTGTTACTTGAAATTAGAACCTCATGGAAGACAGCCCCTAATGCTCCTGACATGCCAGCCAAGCAATCTGTGAATATGGGATCTGCTGTAGCTTATCAAAGCTGGTATGATCCTGCCCAGCTAAGTACATGGATAGGAAAAGCTTTCTTATTGAAATCCTTTATCTGCATGATATTCTGCCTAGGAGAAATTGCCAACTACTTGTTCATGGGTCCCTAGAACTACTTTCACTTGTTCAAAACTTAGTAAGTTACTAAAAACACATTACTGCAAGGTAACCGCTATATTCTTATGTTTTAATGAACACTTTACCCTAAACTCTTACTCTCAACAAGACAAATGACCAGAACTCCCTGAATTTACCTTCTCTTGCAGCTCACATAGACCTGTTATCTTACATTAAGCTCATAATTGTATTGCTAACATGAATGGCTGTTACTGAAGCCATAAAATTAGTTTTGGATTTCAGGAACCATAAATAATCTCCAGATACTGTGTGAAACCACTTCAGAATTTCAGTCTCCTTTAGCATTACAAAAGCTTCAGAAATGTACTGGAGACTGAGCCACCCATTTTTGGAAGTGTCTCCTTTGAGGAGGACTGAGGTTCAGAGGAAGCAGTGAACCAGCACTGACCCTCCCTATGCTGTACCTTTTGAGAGAGGCCTGCAGTCTCCACGGATGTCAATACAGCACCTTTCATGAACACGTAAAACCCTTAAAAGAGAAAAGAGATACTATTTCCTTTCATATCTCCTTTTGTTTTCATGTCCTTCGGTACTGCAAATCATTAATCTACTGACA
The DNA here is from genome assembly GCF_035770615.1 of Melospiza melodia melodia. Taxonomy (NCBI): domain Eukaryota; kingdom Metazoa; phylum Chordata; class Aves; order Passeriformes; family Passerellidae; genus Melospiza; species Melospiza melodia. Next base: position 25,506,787 of record NC_086201.1, on the reverse strand, counting down.
AGAGATCTGCCCTGTTTCTGGGCCTATTTGTACGCCAACAACACAAAATGCCACGTGGTGCTACCGAAAACCAGTTTTCCTCAAAGTCGAAGAAACAAATTCAACAATTTGTAGGCTAGTTCGGGGAAATATTGCAGCTTCGGAGTTTTACCGTACCTTGCCTTCTGCTTTTCATACGACTTAATGTGATTGTACCACCGGAGAGCATGGAACAACTCAGCAGGCGGCGGGCCAGCGATCGCTTCGAAGACAGCTATGTCAGCCTGGGAAGGGACGTACCTGCGGAGAACGAGCCAGATTACCGCCCTCGCTCAAGGAACACGTGGAGCGGCGGCGGCCGCCGAGCAGCGCCGCCCGTGCAGCTGCCGGGGTGACTCGGGCCCTCCCGCGTCCCCACCGCTTGGCTCCGCCAGGCCCGACTCATATTCCCCGCATCCCAACACCCCCTCCGCCGCCTCTCACCCCTCGATGTAGCTCTTGTCGGCCAGGAAGTCATTGAGGACACGGAGGCCCGCGGCGGACTTCAGGTCCCCGAAGCCCATGGCGGCGGCGCGCGGCCCACACGCTGCGCCCGCCCCGACCGCCACCGCCGCGGGAAAGGGCCTCGGCGCGCCTGCGCCGGCCTTATATAGGGCCGGTATCCCTCCGCGGCGCTGCACGCAGATGTGTTCCTCCGCGAGAGCGAGCCGCGAGCTAGCTCCTCAAGGGTCGACTGCTGCAGCGCAGGGCGGGCAGCGGACGGGACACCAGGGGTGCGGGAAGGGGTCGAAGTAATAAACGTGAGGCTGACTATAAACCCTAGGAAGGTTTGCGGCGTCGCACGGACTTTGTAACATTGTACTGTCGCCACACCCCGCCCTGCTGGCCAAGCGGAAGTTGCCGGAGTTGAGCGAAGAAAGAGGCGGAAAGGGACGGAAACTGCCGAGGGAGGCCAGTGCGTATGACGGTGGCCGAAAAGGCTCTGGGCTAGCGGCGGAAATTACGCGCGTCATCGTTCGCCTATAGCTTGCCGGAAATACCCGAAGCTGTTCGCTCCGGAGGTTGCCGAGCGCGGACTGCCCTTTACGGAGATTGCCGAAGAAGGCGCCGGAGACAGGCGAAGGAGGCTGAGGTCAGCGGCGGAAAGGCCCGAGGCCGCCGCCGCAGAGGCCGAGGCGGAGCGCCGCCGCCCGTCCCGCACCAGGTAACGGCGGTGCCGCCGCGGGCGGCTCGGTGCGCGCGGGTGCCGCTGCTCCGGGCGCCGCCGCCGCTCCCGGTGTCCTTGACGGGCCGGGCGGCGGGCCGGGGGCTGCCCGGCGGGCGGCGGCGCCTCCAAGGTGACCCCCGCGCTGGGAGCGCTGTCGCCCGCCGTGCCCTCGGCCCCGGGAACGGCGGCACTGGGCCCGCCGCCGCCGAGCCGCGCTGTCCGGCCCGTGGGGGAGCGGGGCCCGGCCGGCGCTCCGCTGCAGGCGGAGAGGCCGCTCAGCGACACCTTATGTGTGATGTATAGATTGGTAGAGAATCGTATCTTGCGTTTGGAGGAGTAACTCACTGTCCCGTAGCTGTACATATAGGTGTTCCTATATGAGCATATGTGCTCCTGTGCAACCGGGGTAGAAGTTTTTACTCGGCCGGTTTAAAACTCGCCAGCAAACAGCTGACCTGATAACAACAGCGTTGTTTTCTCTCTCACCAAAGCATCATGTTCCGGCTGCTTGCTGTACCCAGGACCTTAGCTGGGGCCACCCAGTCCTCCAGAGTATGTGGTAAGTGTCTGTAGCTTATATCTGGGTCTCTGGTGATAAATGTATGTGCAGTTCGTTTATTGAAGGCCACATATGCATGCGTGCTTTTCAGGCTAAGGGATTCTGTGTTGCACTCTTGGTAGAATTGGGATTCTGACAGCACTCTATAAAGAAAATCAGAAGTGGGGGGTCTGATGGTTTCCATCTAGCAGTAAGTGAAAGTTGTTTTTGTTTTCTCTTCCGTGTCCTTCAGGGCGTGCAACTGCAACAGCAGCCAGCAACCAAATAGAGGTGTTTGTGGATGGCCATCCTGTGCTGGTGAACCCCGGAACCACTGTCCTGCAGGTCTGGGGAATGGCATTCTCAATTTTCTGCAACTTCCCATCTCACTTCTTGGCAGCATTTTCTGTTCCATACAGCAAAAAGCCACCTGTCTTTACATTGTTTCTTGCAATTCTTTAGGGGTGTTTTGACTGACTGTGATGCAATTTCAAGTGACAGAAATCCTTGGAGGAATTCAGTGTTTGAAAAAGGAAAATATGCCATGGTTGCTTGAAAGAAGATGCATGCAGCATCAATCCCAGCTGCAAAACTTTATTAATGCAATAACAGACTTCAATAAATTCTGGTTGAACTTCTATCTCTGAACACTAAGTGACGTTGTAGTCTTTCAGAACCTGTACATTTTGTATCTTATTACAGTGTGTCTTGGGTAAATGAGGAATTGTCTACTTTTAGTTATTAGCTGTTATGATTCAGAATGCTCGTCCTTAGCTGCTTTTATTATTCTTGGTGTGGGAAGTAAGGGAACCTGGATCTCCCAGCCTGTACCTCAGTACGTTGTTACTTTTCAGGCTAAAATTTCAAGTAAAGCTTTCTTTAAGAAGCCATTAAATGAAGATGTGGTATAATGGGTTAGAGCATTAAAATACACAATACAGTGGTATTTCTTCTGGCAGGCATAGCTACAATGCTGTTGCATAGATCCCATTAGCTGTCTTCATCTGGTCTCTGGAAATCAGTTGGCTCTGTCCCCCCTCTCTTCTTCTGTCACGTTGTCTTTGAGTTTAGGGTCTGTTGAAGATTGGCTGTGCTGGAGTACCTTTATACAGAGGATCTGTGTTGTTGCATTATCAGAAATCATTATGATTATGGTGCTCTTTTTATGTTTTTCAATTTTTATTTTGATGCACTTTTCTGTAAAAAATGTATGTGTTCTTAAAATGTAATTTGTATTGCTAGTGCCCTGTTGCAGAGAATTCTCTCTATTATTGGAGGAAAGAATGAAACAGAGGTCAGTTAGTTTTTCTAACCTTTCTAAAGGTTAGAAAACCTATATTTGTAATTGATATCCTGACATCTTTTTGCTTTGTCACAATTTTTTATTTATGGTCAGTTCTTAAGATGAAAGGTCAAGTGCACTCTGTTCTTGAGCACTGACAGTGTTACTCTTTGAGAAGCTGTATAGTGTTTTCTGAGATGGAACTGAAAAGTCTAACTTAGATTTAATTTTCCTTTGTTTCTTATTTTTTGGTAGGCCTGTGAAAAGGCTGGAGTTCAGATCCCTCGTTTTTGTTACCACGATCGTCTCTCTGTTGCTGGAAACTGTAGGATGTGTCTTGTGGAAATAGAGAAAGCTCCAAAGGTATTGTTTGTGTTTCATAGGAAATTGCAACATGGAATATGCAATGCAGAGCTCAGTAGGAATTTTTTGCTGTGCTTGGGCCTAGTTTAAATCCTGTAAGTAATTGTTGTCATTATCTTGGACATGAGCATTTGATAGGTGTGTGTTTGCTATTAGATGCATTTCATGCTTTGTAGTTCAAGCTTCAGCCACACATTTTTAGCTGAAACTACATAAATAATAAACCTCAGTGTATTAATTTAGTTGTAGGATTAGTACATGCAGGTTCATTCTAAGTAAAGATTGCAGTTAGTTAGTAGTTTATATTTTCACTGTTGTGCAATAGTTGATTTCAGGAGTGAGCACTTTCTTGAGCAGTGCTAAGAAATCTATGCACATTCTTTTGGAGTTCAGTCTTGGATTACACATTTATACTCACTCATAAAATTTTTTAACTCACCCCAACTTCAATTCCATAGTTAGAGCTTTGTGTCCCTGGATATGTTGGGTTATCACTAAAGGTGGAAGTCATTATGTGATTGAAAAGTAAGAGGGATTTATTTACAGAGTGGGAGGTTTTGTTACTCTTGCAGTAATCTTGAGAAGAATTTTATTCCAAGACTTTATACAGGCTTTGTGTAAATAAATGTCTTGTAAATGATTCTTACTCTGAATTTCAGTTCTAGAGGTTTTCTAGATGTCTGCTGAAGCTCTTTCATTTGCATTGCATCTATTACAACTGATATTCTTAATGCTGCAATTGCTCGAATGGGGACTGGAAATTGTAGAATTTTATCTTTTGAATAAATCATGACTCATTTTACCTTTTTATATAGCAGATTATTAATAAATATGGCTTCTAGTGACTTTATCAGTTAGACTCTTTTTTTTCCATGCAGACCTCTTTATTTCTATTTATTTATAACAGATAGCTATGTTAGAATTGTGGGGGGAGGAGATGGGGGTTTGTGCCCATGCTGAGAAGAAATACATTGTGTTCATGCTTGCTTTTTATGGTGATTGCAGCCAGTTGCTGCTTGTGCCATGCCAGTTATGAAGGGCTGGAATATACTGACAAACTCTGAGAAGTCCAGGAAAGCAAGGTACCTTTCTTTTAGCCTCCTTTGACTGATTAGTTGTACTATCTGCCAAATGATGTTGACATTAACTTCATTCTCTGAACCTAACAGAGAGGGTGTAATGGAGTTTCTGCTGGCAAATCACCCACTGGACTGTCCTATCTGTGATCAGGGTGGAGAATGTGATCTGCAGGTACAACATCCAATTAAATTATGTAGACTTACATATGATGCTCTTATCTTAGGTGCAGTTGTGCTTTTCAGCAGCCTGGATATGTGTGTGTTCTGTTGTCTGTTGTAGGACCAGTCAATGATGTTTGGCAGTGATAGGAGCAGATTTAGGGAGAGCAAACGTGCTGTGGAGGACAAGAACATCGGCCCCTTGGTGAAAACCATCATGACTCGGTGTATACAGTGCACTCGATGCATCAGGTAAAGTCCTTTACTTTCACTCAGGAGAGTACTAAACAGGCATACTTGTGACAGTTTCTTACTAGTGAAAGAAACCCCATGAGGGGTATTTTAAAAAGTTATTTTCTGATTGTACTTAAAAATTTTATTTCTGTTAGTGACTGATAGCTGGTTTCCTGGAGCTACCAGACAGGAAATAGAGAAAGATGGCCAGTGCATGAAAGTGAAATCAGAGTTCTGCAAGGCAGAACTGGTCCCATGGTGTTGGTGCCAGAATGGATATGTGACTTCCTCAGCCACAGTTGTAAGATTTATTTATTTTTGATAGCCTCTGGTAGCTATATTTATGTTGTTCTGTAGCCCTGAGATGCTGTAGTGGCCAATTTGAGCCAGATGGAAAACAGTACTATGTACCCAACTAGTTCTAGAAAGAACTTGTTACTTAGGACTAGTCTTGGACTCAGTTAGTGTAGTACAGTGAGTATAGAACTGCTGTGATTTTGATATAACTCCCCATAGTTTTTGTAGCCCTTTCTGAAGGAAATTCTGCAGATGGTCCTGGATGTGACGGTGCTGACAATGCACCTAAACAATTGTTTTCTTCTTTCAGGTGTATGAACTAATGTTTTATCTTAAGAAAATGAGATGAGGGCTGAAAAATGTTGTGTTGCAGTTGTACATGCCAGACGTGTTTCTCCTTCTTTGTGCACCCACCAGGTTTGCCAGTGAGGTTGCAGGGGTAGATGACTTGGGAACAACCGGAAGAGGAAATGAAATGCAAGTTGGTACTTACGTTGAGAAAATGTTTATGTCTGAGTTATCAGGAAATATTATTGACATCTGCCCAGTTGGTGCTCTTACCTCCAAGCCATATGCCTTTACTGCACGCCCATGGGAGACAAGGTAGGTGTCTTTACTTCTGCTGAAGACACAGCTTTCTCTGTTTGTTGTACACTTTATCTTAGAATATGTCCATCTGTGATACCAAGGGTTTTCTCTGGTTTTTATTTTCTGCATTTTTGTTGTAGACTTTTCCATAGACTGAATCTAACATTAGTTGTTTAACCCTAAACAAGACCTGAAACACATTCAGGAGACAGAATCACAGAACATTAAGGATTAGAGTGGACCTTGAAGATCATCTAGTCACATCCACCCCTGCCATGGGCAGGGATGCCCTCACTAGATCAGGTTGGTCAAGACTTTATCCAGCCTGGCCTCGAACATAGGAGCAGGCTGGTTTGACCATCCCAGTGATACTCAGAATCCCGAGAGCTGTTGTAGGCAGTGTGGAGGAGCAGGGGAAGGCGCAGGAAGGCCTCTCCCCGCGGACGGCTCTCCGGGAAGGCGGAGGGTGTCGTTACCGGCCGTGTCCGCTGGACGGCGCCCGAAGCGCGGAGCGGCGGCCGTGCTGAGGCGAGCCCCGGCTCGGTCCCTCCAGCAGCGATTCCGTCCCGTCATAGACCAGTGGCACTCCGTGACCGAATGGCATCCTGAACCCCCCTTCAAGAGGTGATAAACAGCAAACAAGGAGCACGTGCAGACAGCAGGGTGTTACATAACACAGCTCTGCGAACGTGCGCAGCAACTCTGAGAGCAGCACCTGTTAAACTAAATACAATGAGCGTTTATAACAAATGTGTTTTCACACACTCTGGTCAGATCTGTTGTTCCCTCAACAACAGATTGTTGAGGTAACAGCAGATTACCTCAACTCTTTGTGCCCCACACTGGATGCTTTAAAAGACTGTTGTGATTTAACTCAGCAGGCAGCAAAGTACCACATAGCCAGTTGCTCATTTCAGCTTCTCATGTGGAATAGGAGAGAGAAAATTGGGGAGGGAAAGTGTAAAATTTGTGGGCTGAAATAAAGACAGTTTAATAGGACAGAAGAAGAAAATTACAATAATGATAAAAGAATTAGAGTGTACAAAACAAATGATGCACACTGCAATTGCCCAGCAGCAGCCCCCAGCCAGCTTTCCCCCTCATTCACATGCTGAGCTTGCTGCTGTGTGGTGCTTAACATTCCTTTGGCCTGTTGGGGTCAGCTGTCCTGCCTGTGTCCCCACAGCTTCTTGTGCCCCCAGCCTCCTTACTGGTGGGAGAAGCTGAAAAGTCCTTGATGTGGTGTAAATGTTGCTTAGCAACAACTAGAACATCCCTGTGTTATCACACTACTCTCACCCTAAATCCAAAATACATCTCTATACCAGTTACTAGGAAGAAAATTGTCTCTATTGAGGCCAAAAATAAGACACTGACTGCTTATATATGAAAAACTGAAAGTGGTTTATTTGTTCTTCTGAACAGGAAGGTAGAGTCAATTGATGTTCTTGATGCAGTTGGAAGTAACATTGTAGTGAGCACGAGAACCGGAGAAGTGATGAGGATTTTGCCAAGGCTGCATGAAGATATCAATGAGGAGTGGATATCTGACAAAACCAGGTGTGTGGATGTGCTTGTGCCCACGTGTGTTCATGCATGCATTAAAGGCACGGTGTGGAGAACCAGGAATGTGCACAGTAGCACCAACTTTGGTATTCAGCTGGTAGTATTGTAAAGCTGCAGTGAAGAAGAATAATTGTAAAATATGTTTTTTAATTCTGTAATTAAAGTTGCCAAGTTTTCTAATGTTCTGATTTTTGTAACATTTTTTCACGGTAACTTTTATTTCTATTACTCTATTGATCGTTTTTGAGAAGGAAAAGTTAAACTCTCAGGGGAAATAGTTCTTGGTTTTCTCTTTTCTAAAAGCCTGCAATTGGAAAACTCACTCACAGAATTATACACAATTATCATTGGCTTTGCTCTTTGATGATATTTTTGGTGTTTCACTTAGGTTTGCTTATGATGGTCTGAAGCGTCAGAGACTTACTCAGCCAATGGTGAAAAATGAGAAAGGAGTATTTGTGTATACCTCATGGGAGGATGTATTACCTCGTGTTGCTGGTTTGGTAAGAGCAGTTTTCAATATAAGTAGTCTAAAATTAATTTCTAAACCTGGATGTATTACAAATACTAATATCAAATTAATTCTATTTAAAAGGATTTTTTCTTTAATGTTAGAGGGGAACCATTGTGTTTCCATGTAAATGTCTTATTTTGACTAATATTTCCTGTTTCATGGATTGGACCTCTTAAAGAACTTTTTCTTATGATTTCATTTGGAGCATTGGGAGAGAAATTACTTTTATTTAAATAGGAAAGTAAACTGTTTCTTCAGAAATTTAGGAGGAAGCAATTTTCCCAATACTCTGACCTATCTGAAGACATCTTTAAATTTATTTAAACTGTGCTATCAAAGACATTAAGTCTGTATTACTTATATCTGAATTGTGCTTTCCTCAGTGCTTTCTCTGTGTGGTGATTGATTCTGCAGCTGAAATGAAGTGCTGCATGACTGCTCTGGATTTTGATTAAAAATTTTATGTGGGTGAAGTAGAATTGAATAACTGTAATTGAACTTTCCTCAAGGATGTTTTTGCCCATAGTACAGTAGCAGGGTTTGTTACAAAAGCTATTTCTTCTCAGATAATACCTTTAAGTTTACTACCAGAGCTTGTGTTACGGAAGTTTGTATTCTGTCTGCACTGTGGTGTCTTTAAAAACATTCACCAGCCTTCCTCTCTCACCACACCAAATAAGAATTAGCTACATCTAAGTGATAACTCAAGTGGGAGAGACCTGCACAGAATGCAGAGAGCTCTTCTTTGCTTATCATGACTTCTGAAGCAGCTGGAGCTGCTGCCTGGCAGGAATCAGACATCACTGATCAGTTTGTGCTACTCCAGGCCAGCAGTAGCACTGTTGGCTTTGGCATGCCCTAATTTAACAAATATTTACCTGGGCTAAATAAGAATTTGTTTCAGCGGTTTCTTTCGTTTATGTTTATGCCTCCTTTCTCTGCAGCTCCAGTCAGTGGAAGGTAAGGATATAGCAGCAGTTGTAGGAGGGCTGGTGGATGCAGAAGCACTAATAGCTCTGAAAGACCTACTGAATAGACTGAATTGTGATATGCTCTGCACTGAAGAGATCTTTCCTACTGCTGGAGCTGGGTAAGAGGACAGGCAATGTCTGTCTATAATTAGTATGTTAATAAACTTTCCAGTCTGCAGATCATCTCATGGCAATGTTCTGAAATAGCAGGAATAACAATTGTTAATGCATTAGCAGGATTTATTTGAATTTACAGTCCTCACATACAGAGAGTATTTATGGATTGTGAGTTGATTTGTAGTCTCTACTCCAGCAGGGGTTGCACACTTACCCATGTTCTACTGAATGTACAGCTGCTGCACTTTAAGAGTCAGTCACTGAAAGCCAGTTACACTCTGTTGTGAGCTGGATAAGTTATTCTGTTTCTATTTCTAGTGTGAAAACTTTAGTACATTTATGATTAGTAATTTGGATTGAGAAATCTCTTCTTTATCTTTTCCTGAGATGAAAAAGTATTTTCAGCATTTAGAGTCTTAACTTCTTTCCTTCCCTCTACTGAATTCTTATTCTCTTTCTTACATCTTTTTGTTACAGCACAGATTTACGCTCTAACTACCTGCTGAACACCAAGATTGCTGGGGTGGAGGAGGCAGATGTCCTCCTTCTGGTTGGCACCAACCCTCGCTTTGAGGCACCGCTCTTTAATGCTAGGATTCGGAAGAGGTTCGTGTTCCTCAGGGGTGAATAAGCACGTGAATCCATCTGGATTTGATACGGTGCTCTGCTGGAGCTGCAGGCAGTAACTTGAGAGCATTCATTCAGATGGGATCATTGGATTTAGTTCACCTTTTAGTAAAGGGAATGGTGATTTATGTGTGGAAAAATGTAGTACCTTGTGGTATAGAGCTAATTCATTCTCACTTTGACATTTTACATTAGGTTCATCTACTCAGACATTTATTCCTTTGTTACATTACACGGGCACCTCAGATTTTCTGTTTTATAGAAGTCTGTTAAAGCATATTCCTTAAAGATTTATTTTCAGCATCAGTTTATTGCTTTTTGCACTGTAACAAATCAGATGTGCTGAGTTTAGAAGCCATCATTCCAGTTTAACATTTTCTTTGCCAAGTAGTGTGGCTTTCCCAAACTTTTGAACATAGTTATTTCAATTTTCATAAGGTATGTCAGTACAAGGCAAATGAGGTCTATAAAAGCCCTGTCCTTAATGCTGGGATTTTTGAAAATACATTATTTTAAACAGTAATGGCGTTGAAATTTTGAAAGGAGAAAATGCAGTGAGACTTTTGAATGTGTATTTTCATTCATTTTCAAACGTCTGTGCCATGAGAAGCTGCAAAAAGAAAAGATTTCTTACCAGCTAAAATTTTTGTTTATCTAAGAAATAAGTGGATTTCTAAAACAGACTTGGCAGAAGCTTGGAGGGAGGAGGGAATTGAGTTATGAACTTGTCACGTAAGGTGTGTTGTTGTGCTGTTTCTGGAATATATCTAGAGAAATAATCTTTCTAAAAAACCTAGAGGCTTGTGTAACTGCCAGAATAAAACTAAACTGCATCTTACCATGCATCTTACCAATGAAATTGCCATTTAAATTCCTTTAAATGCCATTTTAATTCCTTTGCAATGCTCTTTTAAGTTACTGCTGAAGTTCTAATTACTGGTTTAGTTGGGTAAAACTTTGTATTTCTTTAATTTTTATAAAATGTCTGTTGTAATTTCAGCTGGCTTCACAATGACTTGCAAGTGGCCCTTGTTGGCTCTCCTGTGGATTTGACCTACAGATATGAACATCTGGGAGAGTCCCCACAGATACTTCAGGAGATTGCTTCTGGCAAGCATTCCTTCTCCAAGGTACACAGAACTTAAGAGTGTGACTGGTAAATTCCACAGGTATTGAGTAATAATCTGAATTCCCCAGAGACAGATTTGAAGAAAAGTACTATCTTGTAGATGGGGTTATTTGCTTTTCATCAAATGCAGAGATGAAGTAATGATTAGTGTGCACCAAGTGTGTATAAACTGTATAATATATTCAGGTGTGTAAAACTTTGCAGTGCAGGAAACTCCTGGGATATTTCTTGACATAAAACAGGCTGTTCCAGGTGCTGCTGTTTCCACTTAAATGTGTGGTTATTGAGTGTACAGTTGTGTACTGACAACATAGTTTCCTGCTTACAGCAGTTTCTCTTGGCTTTATCTCTTAGTGAAGTAATGGCCATTTTGGAACCGTAGGTTTACATGAAAGACTTATGGAGAAATCAGGGATGTATTACATTATGTGTCCCAAGAGTTGTCTTTGTGGCTGTGGAATGAATGTGTGGTTGTTGGCTTGCACAGGTCCTCGACAATGCCAAAAAGCCCATGGTGGTGGTGGGCAGCACAGCCCTGCAGCGCAGTGACGGCGCTGCCATCCTCGCCGCTGTTTCCGCCATCGCACAGAACAGCAGGGCCACGAGCGGTGCTGGTGCTGATTGGAAAGTCATGAACATCCTACACAGGTTTGCTTAAAAACTTCTTTGGGAGCAGCTTGCTTGCACATTGGGCTACACAGGTTACCACAATGTATGTGTACAGATTGCTTCGTGTACACATAAGCAGCCTTTTGGGTTAAAACCTGAAGGGAATGTAAAAACCAGAAATACAAGCTAGCAAAAACTTCTTAATAAAAGTGGGTTCCTTGACCTGGCTCTCTATGAGTTTTTATTAATTTATGACATTCAAATGTAGAATTTAAACATGGAATGTTTAAATTCTACATTTGAATATCATAACTTAATAGAATTTCAATTTTTAGATTTAGACATGGAATACAAGAGGGCTTAATAACATCTACCACAGTAGGATGCACAGCGAACCAGTGTCGCTTGCTAAATGACTGCATTTTATCTAGAGGAAGAAAAACAAAATTGCAAGAGTATTTAAATAATATGGTTTCTTTGTTGGGGTTTTTCTAATATTCCTTTTACTGTGCTGCTTCTCAACTGAATAGTTAACAGAAATGCTTCAAAGATTTCCATTTGAGAGCTTTTAATCTTAGCTATTCAGTTTGTCAGGATATTACTCCTCTTAATAGACAACTTCTCTTTAAACAGTCCTTCACCACTCCCTTTCTAAAATTCTGTGAAATTGACCATCTCTGTAAAGGAAAAATTATTTTACCAAATGTAATGGCTCTCAATTCTGGAGACTCAAAAAATTTCTTCTGCCAAAAGCAGCCTCACTGATGTAAAAATAGGGTAGTTAGAGCAGGGCTTGGGCCTCTGAAGGAAACTCGAATATAACATTCTGCTTCCGAAACTGAAATATTTAGTACCAAAATAATGATGAGTTAAAGAACACTCATGAGATAAATGTGGTTTGGCAGTCTTTCATATTGACTTCCATACTTCTGGTGCACCATCCGTTCAACCTTAAGTGTAAAAAGCAACCGAACTTACTGAAACCTCTATGTCTGACTGTATCAGACAAAATTGGAAGGTCTGTACTCTAGAGAGAATCTTTTTTCTTTTAAATAAGACTGGCACCTGATTATGGAGGATTATGCAAAACTGTTGCTTTGGAAAAGGAAGATTGCCAGAAAATGGAATTATTAGTTCATTCTTTTAAAAGTATTTTTATGTATGAATAAATGAATAGTGATGAAATAGTGGCCTTAAGTCTTGGATGATTTTGAGTAGGTGATGGCCCCAGTCTTTCATGTTCCAAATGAGTGCCCTAAATTAAAGGCCTGATGAGTTCCATTCATAGCTGAAATGTCATCTGGAGCATCAAGCTTCACCAGTGAGCTGCCTGCCACTAGGTCCTGATTTTCAATATCTGCCTTTATTTTTGCTATCCCATCTTAAATAGGTGAGATTCCTTGTGAAAACTTCAAATGGTGTCAGCTTGTCAAAATGCAAAACTAACTCGATACTATGTCAAAAATTTCACCTGCCTTTGAGCTTCATGTTTGTCTTGTTACTATTAGGAACCTCTTGTATCGTTTCAAAATATTTAGTCAGAAAAAGAAGTTAGTTCTGTTCTGATGGGAGGGAGAGAATTCTGAAATTACTTGAAGTCATGATGTATTTGTTCCTACAGGGTTGCAAGCCAAGTTGCTGCTTTGGACCTGGGTTTCAAACCAGGAGTGGAGGCAATTAGGAAAAGTGCTCCCAAAGTGTTGTATCTCTTGGGAGCAGATGCAGGTGCTATAACACGTCAAGACTTGCCAGAGTACTGTTTTATCATCTATCAAGGTAATTAGTAGATGTAAATTAAGAAATGTTGCTATCTTAATAGTTGGAGAAAAAGCATAAATAGTGGCATAAATCCCTTTGAGGAATTTTTATTTTCAGCCGGGAAAGGGAACTTCTAACACATAACTGAGACACTGGTTACCTATTTCTTAGGTAAAGATGGGAAACTATTGATGAGTAATAAGGGAATATAAACCAGTATAGGGCTTCTGAAACATAGGTTCAGGCCTGGCAGACAAAACAGCATTAGTTTCCAGCTCTTCTGTCATACCAAAACATGATCTTATGTTAATCTAAGAATCCTTGTTCCAAGAACCTCCCAAATCTGAGTGACTGTAGTGACTGAAGTACCATTTACTCCTGCTTGTAGTCCATTCATTCTCCCCAGAGTATTAGCCAAGTAAGACCTCAGAACAGCCAGCCTCATGGACTTCAGATTACTGGCTGAGCAAAATTTACAAAATCCTTTTTTTTTCTGGGAACACACAAATTCTCTCTTAGTAAAGCATTTCTTTTTATTTTGACTTACTTCTGTCTCATGGTTGTGTACTGTTTCCTCTTTCTATGTATTTAGGGCATCATGGGGATGTGGGAGCTCCCATGGCTGATATTATTCTCCCAGGAGCAGCATATACAGAGAAAGCAGCCACATATGTGAATACTGAAGGTCGGGCCCAGCAGACAAGAGTAGCAGTAACACCTCCTGGGATGGCAAGGGAAGACTGGAAAATTATTAGAGCTGTCTCTGAGGTACTGTTGCTGTTATAAGTTGCTTCTAATAAAAGTATACTGAGAGGTTAAGTTCCTTTTTGTAAACATGTTCCAATGTAAAAAAGAGGTAGATTTTCAGGAAAACACACAGTTTTAAGAAGTAATGTTCTGTATTGAATCCTAGGTTAATTCTGTGAGTTAAATCATACTGTTTCCCTTTTGAAGATTGTTCTAATGTTGCAGTTTCTGTATACTGCTGGAATGCATAATGGGTGAAGCTTTGCAAATTTTGCAGGTCTTTGTGAAGTGCTTTAGGGGAAGCTGGTGGGAGCATGCAGTTTCTTGCTTTTTAGAAAGAAAGCAACATAGACTCTGAGCCCAGGATCTGGTATTGTTAGATGAGGTCGAATATGTCCTCAGTACTTAAAAGGAACAAGATGCATTGATAATTGCATTAACTTTTGTCTCATTTGGTGGTAAGCTAAGGAAAATGGAAGTATGGAAGGAGACAAGTACTTCCTTTTGTTTTTATCCTTTGTATGCAAACAGGACAGCCTGGTTTTTAGCAGGGGGAAGTGTTGGCTGTGTAGGCATCAGAGTCCAACAGAGCACTGACTTTGCTTCAGTTTGTGCATTCTAACTGCCTGTATTTTCAGGAGTGTAGACTTTTCCTTATTTTACTTTAGAGATGTTTATGGATTGGCAATCTAAACCACTGTGAGTTAAATCCCTAGAGCTGATGGCATTTCTTTCTGTGAATCTCTCAGTTGGCTGGTCTGACCTTGCCTTACGAGAACCTCGATGAAATACGGAAGCGTTTAGAAGAAGTATCGCCCAATCTGGTTCGATACGATGACGTGGAAGAAGCAAACTACTTCATCCAGGCAAATGAGTTGGCAAAGGTAAGCAAAACTAAAGCACCTTGGCATGATTTAGTGCTGTTATATAGCATACTGCCTTTTTGAAAAATCTTCCTATCTTGCATTTTTTGACCTACACTGAATGCAGAGTTTACTAAACAAATGCTTTGGTAACAAGCTCCTATTATACAGGTGACTTTCTTTTCCTTTTTTACCACAGTTAGCAAAGCAACAGCTTCTTGCTGATCCTCTTGTTCCACCTCAGCTCACAATAAAAGACTTCTATATGACAGGTATGTATAGTGTGGTCTTTCCATTCTGAAATCAGAACATTTTACTTAGCTTTACAGTAAGGTTCTTATCATTAGTTTAAAGGTTTATTTTGTATTGTGTCTGTGCACTGAATATTTGGATTTTTTTTACAGATTCCATCAGTAGAGCATCGCAGACAATGGCCAAGTGTGTGAAAGCTGTTGTTGAAGGAGCCCATGCAGTAGAAGAGCCATCCATCTGCTAAAGTCTAATCAGACTTCCACCACCTTCTTCTAGGTTTTTGCTGCAGTTAACTGCTGTGACTGATACATTTTTTCCAAAATCTATTTGACAGGCTGTTGTATTTTTTTTCTTCCTTCACTCACATTTTCATCGCTTCAAATAGCCCCATCATACTGTAGGACTGTTGTGTCTGAGGGAACATGCAGCACTCAACTTACTGTACCCAGAGGCAGGGTACATGATGATTGTATACAAATAAATTATAAATACCAAGCCACCCCATTACCTGTGTAATTCATGTAGCTCATGCTTCTTCCATAAAAAGAATTCAGTAAGCAACTCAGAAAATCTTGATTTTTCTAGGAAGGGGTTTACATAGCAAAAATACTAGATTGGCACTTCCTTCCAGAGTATCCAGGTATGTTAATATTAAACCCTGGTCAGAATGTGATCATGCTATTTTTGTAATGTACTTTTAAAGCAAGTTGTCCCTCATACCTGGTTTGTGCCAATGTTCAGACCCATCTCTGCTCTGGATACTTACATGTTTCTTCATTTAGTTTCAGTTGAGACTACTCTTGGAGGAAATACAAATAATTTTGATGTTGTGGAAAAAAAAAAGCAGCCTTCACACAGCTTTCTCATACTGAACTGCTTTAAAAAATTAGCAGAAAGACTAAAGGCTTTTATACCAGTTCAAATGCAGAAAAAAATTCTCAGAATAGTTTCTCTGTGCATTGATCTTTATATAGCAAAGTGGGGGAAAGGGTTGTATGTGGTATTTTTTGGTTGTGTGGTTGGGAGTTTTTTATGCTCTAGAATAACTTCAGAACAGTGACTGTCTCCTCTGTATTATGCTGGTTAACGTAAATTTGGAGGGAGGATAACTTCCTTTTCAACTGGCTACTAAAGTTCAGTGTAATTCTTCCAGGAATTGTGAAAATGGGAACAGTATCATAAAGCCATCACTTCCAACTGTATTATTTGAAAAAAAAAAAGTGTTAATTTTGCATGAGGAGAAGCTACACTTTTCAGTGTAGAATAATAGTGTATGGGTGTGCTGCTGTAGAAGTCTTAGTTTTATAAAATTCCTTTTTTCTTCCATGCTTCAATTTTTTCAGTAACAAACACATAACTTTTAAAAACATTGTTTTCCTTTTGCCCAGGAAGAAGATTCTTCCTGGTTATCCTGGTATATCACAGTGTCCTCACACGAGTTAAGTCTTCAGTGTTAGACTTGGTTTTACTCAGCCTGCCATCTCCAGTTACCAACAGGGATAGGGACAGTTCTCGTGGTGGTACAGCAAAGGCTAACTGTTCATTTTACTGAGGTACTGCTATGCATGTTAGTGAGGCAGCGAGGGAGACTGCAATCTGGTTTTAATGTGGCAGTTCACAGGCCCAAGTGCAGCATGAAACCCTCCTGTCCTTGTGGAATGTTACTTCTTTAGCAGGAGCAGGGGTTTATTGGCACATAGCAAAAGAAAAATGTGTGTGATGTATGCCAAAAATAGGAAGAAAGGGTGTAGCTGAATCATGTATTCAGAAAAACATTTGGTACTCAGGCTCTAAGATGAAAACCCTTTTTTCACCCCCCCCGCCATGTTGTACAAACACAGAGGAGCAACTTCAGCTGTGCAACAAGTCAGTTATCACTTCAAAATTTATAAAGGTTCAAAAGCTTTAGATTATTTTCCCCTTAAATGGTGTAGCATTACTTTGGGAGCTCTGGCATGCTTTTTGGTTTTTTGACAGTTCTATGTCCTTCAATTAGTATTTATAGTAGATTGTTGTTTCTGTTCAAAAACTGTCCAGCCTTTATCAGAAAAGGCAAGAAGGGTAAGAAGTACATGTGGTGCTCTCTCTCCTGTTTCTACTCTCCCATCTAACTAGTCAAGTACAGAATTTTTCAGCCAAACTTGGTAGAAGCAACAAGACTCTCTCTATAAATTTGACTGTTGGAAACTAGATAGGAAAGAGAAATCTAAATTAGCATTCTTAACCACTGAGTTTAGAGCGTAGCTCGCCCCTTATTCCTTCTTTTTGCTCTGGTGGCTGAACAGTTGGTGCATATGAGGACTTTTACCCAGCTAGTGACAAAAGCATAATAGGGGTCTGCAAAGGCAGGGAAGTGACATAGGCTGGGCAAAATATTTGAACAAAAAGTACAGAAACAGGGCTATTCACACAACTTACCTCTGTTTATTTAAGAGAAAAAGTTCACAGTCAGTGCCACTACTTGCCGGTCCTGAAGCTGCAACCTCAGGTTAGAGAATTATGAAAAAGTGGGATGTGGAGATAACCACGCTCTGAGTATTTTTCCCGGTGTTACGGTAAGGGCTGAGCAGGCAGGTGCTCACACTGCCTGAGCCGTCAGCGTGCTGATGCAGCTCACTCCACATGCGAGGCTGGTGGGTGCCGTTATCCCGACTCTGCTGGCGTGGGCAGGGGCTTTGTTAGGCTTTGTTTTGGAGCTGAGCGCAGCCCCGGAGGAGCAGCAATTCCTGCAATTCCCCAAGTGCAGCCCTGCTTCCACCTGGTGGCCAACTGGCAGAACTTCTCAGCGGGTGCATTGCTAGTCTCCTTCAGGTGCAGTAGCCTTCATCTCGCTGCTCCTGTGCACTCCTGTCTGTACAGCCTGCCAAGAACAGCAGTGTGTCTGGGGAGAGATGGATGGGGGTGGTCAATAAGTATCCTCCTCTCTGAGCACAGCCCGGTGTAAACGAGATTCTTGTGTGCAAACCTTTAACCCCAAGCATGACGGATTAAACCTTGCCTTTTTGTAGTCTTGTCTTCAGCAGGTGCACGTGCAGAGTAGAGAAGGCAAGGGGTGTGTTAATTCAAGGTAAGACCGTACTATGCAGTTACACTTTCAAGCAAGTTTAGGCCAGATGCATTCAGATTAAAGAGAAACTGTAACTGCAGACAGATTTAAGCATGAGGTCTAAAGCTGTGACTTTAAACCCCACAAAAACAAAAACCAACCAAACAATAACCCCAAAAAACAAAACTCAAACCCTGTTTAATAGCCACCTTACTGAAAGCACCAGAATCCCATGGGTGCATCTCTGTACTTCCAAAGGGAGAGTGCTTAAAACCCTGGGCAGTGTAGTGAGCTGCTTCAATAAAAAGAAACATAACAGAATTCAAGTCAAACAGGTATGTCCTCAGCAAGACTCTGACATGTCCAGCAAAATTAGGCCAGTCATAAAAATAGCTGGAACCGACTTATTTTTAATGTATTTTGAAGCACAGCTCAAAGCAGAAAAGGTGTCTGTAGCATTTCCCCAAGAAGTACAAGATTTTGGATCACTGCCTCTTCTGAAGCTGATGAGATTCTTGCAAGACAGTCTGCTGCATGCTTGATTGGGGGATATGCTGTATTTTAATGTTGAAACCAACAGAAAAATAGCTTAGGGTCATAGCTGTAAAGGAAAAGTAGCATGGCAGACTGGCATCAGCCTTAATCCAAAGGGGAAAGGTAATAATATAACTTCATCTCTGTCCCCACAACCCCACTCCTCATAAAACACTCCAAACAATGGCTAAGCCAAAATGTCCTCTCCCAAAACAAGACAGTCTCCTAATAATTTGTTGTGTTCTTCGAATATGCAGTAAAATGAAATCACCTTTAGTGCTGAAGGGTTAGAAGATGACTCTCTCAAGGCACTGACAGGACAAACAGAGAAAGCAAGAGAAGCAAATAGAAGAGGACTTCATGGTGACTATCGGAATGGAAAAAAAGTAATAAGTAAATGGGGAACTCTGGAAAGTGGCTAAAAGCTAAGGACTTCCCTGACAACAGCAGTAAGCTTTTTATAAAGAATACAAGAACCCCACAAAATGTCAAAATGTGTAAGTTCTCCTAGAATTACCTGAGAAGTTTTAAAATTCTGATTTAAAAACAACAAAAAATACCAAAGCCATATACAACACACAATTTTCAATTTATTTATAGACATTAATAGATTATTATTATTTTTCATAAAATGCCCAACGGGCACAAGTACTTTTGTGAACAAAATACTGAAGTTTACAGAGTCACAAAGAAAACTCAGTTCAGAAATGAACACCAAATCCTTCACTGTGCATGTGGGCTTACACAAGTCATGGCCCTTTCTGCTGTGTAAGGTTTTATCCAAAAGACGCTTTACAGTAACACATATTAGTTGATGGAATGATGTCAGTGAACTGTCCCAAAGTACCCAGGTGGCTCCAACTCTCCATAGCTCACAGAAAAATGGCCCAGAGAGACATAAATAACATATATAAAGCCTTGTAATTCAAACAAAATTAGTGATTCCATAATCAGCAAAACCTGCTATGCTAAACACTGTTAATAATTATGTTTTCCTCCAGCTATGTGTACACATTTATTCACAGTGCCTAATGCTGAGAAGCCTACTGAGATTTAGAGGCATAAGAGGTAGTAGAGACATCTTCTCACTCAGCCAATGCTGAATTTCGAATATAATTAACTAATATTTTAAAGAAATAGTTTTATTTCTTCTTGTCATCATCTGTACACCTGTGTTTATGTTTGAAATGGATCAGAGATGAGAACCATGTATCAAAAAGAAACATACTGAGAGCAAAAAACTTCGTATGTGACAAAAAACTTTCAAAATCCACTGGAATCCCATGACCCTAGACACTAATTAAGCCTTTGCTTTGATGTTAGCTCAGCTCCAACTATTTTAGAAAAATCTTGTCCTGCATGCCCTTTACTTCTCAATTACCCATCACAGGATATTTCACACCTTTGTTGGAAGCTACTCTCAGAAGACTTAAGAGACCGTTGATTTGGTCCAGAGCGGGAATTCTCATCTTTCCATCCTGCAGTGGTGACCAAGACCCTCTGCAACCTGAATGTAAATGACTAAGGTTGGACTAATAGCAGAGAGGACTGCTGACAAAGTGTGGAGCTTCTTAACCACTACAATTACAGTTAATGAAATATCCATAGACAGAAGCAGATAGGTAAAATACAATAGTATACTTTGAATTAACAAAGGGCTTCCCAGTAAAATGGGATGGTATTACAGCATTCTGCTGGGACAGCTTATTCCATTAATTTGTCCTCTATTTAAAGAGGTCTCCACAGATGCCCAACATACTCTGGACAACCTTCCCACAATTAACAGTCTTACTGTTTTGTCTTTGCTGAGCTTTAGGAAGACAATGCCATTTATTTAATGCAGATTAAAATACACATTGATAATGAAGAACAGATTAGTGAAGTCTTAGTTAATTACTATTTTCAGTACAGTTTACTATCAATTAATTATATTATCATGTAATAGCTAGCATACATCTGTTCCCAATTGGTTAAATACTTCTTCAGCTATACTCCTACTGAAACCCACAGGAAAATTCCCATTGCTGAAAAAAGCTTTAATGAAGCTCCTAACACCCAGGAAAACAAGGTTAGTCATGTGTACATCTTGTTGCTTTGCTAGCATTTGGGGCTTTAAACTAAGTAAAGCAAAGTCACTCTGTTGTATATAGGGCTTGTCCTATAGTTTCAGCTGTGCTATCTGCCACACAGGAGTGCACTAAAGCACGGGTTTGAAGGAGTTTAGCAGCTGGTGTAAGAAGTTCAATTTACGGCATAACTTGGGTATATTTCCTAGAGAAAAATCCTCAGATCATAGGCAGTGTTTTTAACATAAGAACTCTGTGGTTTGGAAAAGTGGCAAAGAGCATGCTGGTTATCAAATACATACAACTGCAGCAGAGTAACTGAAACCCAGATACGCAAGAGACAACCATTGCTATAAAATTTTCATGTTAAAGAATTGGTGAAAAATAAGAATTAACATTTTTCAAAAATGTTAATATGCTGGGATTTAATGGTTAGCTTGACTCCAGAACTTGCCACTATTACACAAACTAATACCACATCACAGCTGCTCAAGACATTGCTTAGAAGAGTGTATCATAACTTTGGGTTTTACTTAATTTCTCACCCTTTTCAGTCTTTAAATGCCTAAAGACAAGATCTTCTATACAAATGTGGCTCTTCAGATAAGAAAATCTTGAATTAACAGCTATACACTTAGAGTTGTTCTTCCCCTTCACAACATTTACTTGCATTTTAAATAAATTGCTAATCCCTTTAGCAAGCATTTGAAGACCTTGGAACTGTTTCCTCAGTATGTGTCTTTCAAGAAATAATACCAAGATGCCGACATTGTAACACTATTTGTGGAGAACCTGAGAGTCTTCATCACATGCACAGAGTCTAAGGCATGCTCCAGAAATTCTTGTGGTCTGCACTCGGGGTGTGAACGACCTTGGGAGAGAATCAAGGTTCATTTCTTGATGCAGCCTCCTCCAGTAAGTGGTGTACAAGCTAAAGCACCTATTTCATTGCTTTATTAGACTCACAAAGCTTATTCACTGCATCACTGCCCTGTCCCACTACTAACACAAGTGAGACACATCAGCACAGAATGCCTCATTAGCCAGAACGTGTGATTTACAGAACATTAATGTTCTCTGACCACTCTGTGCTCAAGTGTACAATAAGTTTACTGGATGGAGCAGTTGGTCCAGGGATGAGGCTGATTTAAATCAAGGCAGACAGACCCGTTCTGAAGAATGGAAGTTCCAGAATACAATTCTGAATGTTGTACAGGGGACCTTTCGTGCTTGGGGTTTACACATTGTCCTTGTACAGAAGTTTCAGTGTCCAATTTGTCCTCCAGTGCAATTTCAGAGCACTGCTCTACCCATCAAAATAATGTATGTCCCAGCCTAAGAGTCTTGTCCATAAAGATAAGCAAATATTTTTTAAAAAAATTTCAATCTACATTACTAAAGCTAGCAGACTCTCCTTTAGCTTGTTACCGTGTAACATTTTATTTTCAGCAAATTAAAATAATATTTTTATCTCTTAGTAAGTTAGTGAAAAGCAAATTACTCTCAGGTAAATAAAGTTTTGTTAAATAAATTTATCCATCCATGAAGTACAAATTTTTAATTTCTCTGTTGAATGATTACATAGTCCACACAACCAAGATCTGGCAAATTTTTCCTCTTTACTTTCTCCTCCTTAAAAAGATTGAATTAATTTTTTTTGTACAAGATACCAGAAGTATTCCATTTCAAGTTTTCCTATTCCAAACTTCCAGATTCAAAATGTTTCTCATTTTCTTGGCATTAAGCTTCTGGCTTCACAATTAAAACACATCAGATAGATCTTAGGATGTCACCAAAATGTGTAATGCTACCATGACACATGTTTAAATTTAGGCAGGCAAGTAATCTGATTAAAGTCAAACACATAAGCCCAAGAAAAGGTTTAATATTGTTTCTGTGCTCAGCTTCTCAAGTGCATTCATAGCTATTTCTCTAAAATGTTGAATTACCTGCATCCCATTTAAAAAATACAGTTCCAAGATACTGAGTGTGCTGTACAGATATTGTTAAGGGTACCACAGAGAGATGTGGCATAGATTAGTTGTTCATGGTATGCCTCTCTTCCTAAAACACAAAAACCATCTAAATAGTTCCAATTAAGAGAACCTGAACTGTAGTTGAACTATACTGAACTACTGAATTAAGTTGAAAGTAGCAAGTCTCTTGTTTAACACAATGGTTAATACAAGAAATCACTTTGTACAGAAACTTAAATTTGAACAAAATCTTACCGACTTGGGAAGAGTTTTATGCCAGGAACTACAGTGATCCTTCAGGCACTTCTGAATAAGCAAGTGTTAGTAAGGCCTGCAAGCATCTGCAAAAGTGGGGTCTGAGAATTTGGCCCTTTATCTATCTATTTAGAATAAAAGAAAAGGAAATACTAGTTTATGCTGCATTTGTTGAATTCCCAAATTAATTAAGATAATTTATTTGCAATATTTCAAAAGGTTTGCGGTTTTTCAATCATGCTATACCTGACCAATGTTTGTAATCCCTATCATTCCTGTAATGAATTCTAGGTATGGGATATAAAAGTAGTTTTTGCTGAAACAGCTTACAAAGAGAATAATCATACTTCATGCTCCAAAGCATACAATAATGACTGGCAAAATTATGAAGGACCCCAATTATTGCACTACTTCTATACAAAATACAAACTCTTTTGGAATACAATATGGGAGCAACATATTTGGGTTTTTTTGTTGTTGTTGTTTTCTAACATCAGCAGAACTATCTATTTGACAGATTAATAACTGAAAAACAGAAAGAAAATCAAAGAACAGAAAAACACCTCCCATGCAATAATCCCATTGAATGCAACACTCCAGATTATTAAAAATGAGCTAGGTAGACTAAGAATAATCTAAAAAACTCTGCTAAACAAAAACAGTGTGACACAAAGACCAGCTGACTTTTAATTGTACTTTAATTGAAACCTATTTATCTAAATGAAAAACCCACTATGAACACACAAGCTACACTCACTATGCAGGCTGGGCAAACTCAAAGTATGTTCTGAAATGCGGATGTACCTAAAACATGGGAATTTTTTTTTAAGATTACAAGAACTGAACTAAACCAATATATTTCAGATTTGGCAGGGGAGAGGAGGAGGGTGATAATATACTAAGTAATTCAGTACTTCGTCCTTATGACCTTAGTCTGACTGCAATTCAATTAGTCTATACCACCTGAATAATTTTTACAATGGAAAAAACATAATGTATAGCTCATTAGTTTCCTAATTATTTCCTCTTCCTTCAGGACAAATAAAAAGGCATCTTTGCAGTTCATCTCTGAATAGGGCTGTGCACGATACCACTTCAAGAAACATTATCACAGATCTGCTGAATACAGTGATCAGTGTCTTCACCTACAGATACACCACAGCATCTGACACTGTTTTGACAGCATTTAATATATTTTTTACAATCTAATAAAAGAATCTGCAACAAAGAAAAGTAATATTATTTTATATTATAAGACACTGTAGTATAAATTTATAGCATTTCTCAACTATAAGTTAGGAATAATATTCATAAATATGAAGAACAGAGCCCCTAAATCAAAACAGTAACTTAGAAAGAACTGAAACAGATTTTTAGAAGGGTGCAAAATGCTTTGAAAATATTAAGAACAAAACTCAACTGTTGCCCCCAAATTTCTTGCTATGAGTTCTGTTTTTTCACATCCCATCCTGAAGGGCAGACAATGCTAAATTTATGACAGCACAATTCCTCAGGTATCTATCATAGGTTCCTCTCACTCACATTAAATCCCTCATTGTTTCTCTATGTAGCCTACTCTAGAAAGAAATAAAAGTAAAAATTAAAAACTATGGGTTTTTCATACCTGTATATCCAATTTTATTTACAATGCCTTGAGAGAGAGAAGGACGTTATGGTACGGTACAATTACACCAAACTATCCGACATCAATCTCAGCTGTTTACTAAGACTAAGAATACCAAAACAAAAGTTACACAAACTTTCACAATTACACACTAATTTTTAGAACCATCACAAAATGACAAAAAGTTATCATTAAAATACAGAAAAAAAATTACATAGCTTTAAGAACAACGAAGTAACTAAAAATATTTTACCATACCTCCTTTAAATTTTTTTTCCAGAGAGTTGATCTTTACAGATTATTTAAAAAAAAATCTTCAGCGACGAGCCTTTGTATTTTATTTTTATTAAAAAAAAAAAAAAAAAAAGTCACACACATGATAAAATATTTTGTTTTGGCCATTTCTCTCCCTCCTACAAATTGACACTTTATAAAAACCTTCTGTACTTTTTTTCCCCCTCCCTCTCTCCCTCGCTACTACCTCCAAGATGGTAGGAAAGTTGTTGTTTTGGAGGGCAGAGGAGCCGCTCTCTGATGTTATGTCCTCTCAGTGCCTGTAGTGGTGCTATAGGAGGCTGCTGGCTCTCTTCTTGAGCAGCCCCAGCAGCCCTGCCTTCTTTGCTGGAGAATATATTCAGGGATTCCCCTTAATAATCACCTACCCTCTGAGCACTTTGTAGTTTTAAAATAATAAAAGAGCCCCCAAAGCTTCCTCCTCACAAAAAGCAGGATCTTCTCAGAGACAGGGGGGCAGCAGCTCCTCAGCACAGAGCCCGAGCACATTCCCAGTCCCTCTGCTGGGGAGGAAACTCTGATCTGTCAGCCCAACAGAGGGAAAGGGGGGAGAGGAGAGAGAGGAGGGAAAAAAAAGCAGCTGGAAAGGTAAGCCAGGCCCGGCCTGCATCCCCGGGCTCGCGTAGCGCGGCAGGCGGTGCGGAGGGTGCAGGGCGGGCGGGGAGGCGGGCTACTCGAGGCCGGGGATCGGTCGGAGCGGCGTAGGCCGCAGTAGGGGGTGCGGGGAGCCAGGGGGGTTTTTGAAGCTTTCGGGCGCCGGGAGGAGCGCCGGAAGGGGGTGAGACGGCCGCCGGGGCACAGCGGGAGGGTCGGGCGCGGCGCCTTTGCCCGGGAGGTGAAGGGCGGCGGGGGAGAACGAGGGCGGGGGGGCGCTAGGCCGCGGCGCGGCGCGGCCCGGCCGCTCCGCTCCCCGCCCCGCCGGGCCCCCCGCGCCGGGCCCCGGGCCCAGAGCGGGCCGAGCCCCGCCGCCGCCGGGGCCGGGCGGCTGGGGGGAAGCGGAGGGGGCGCCGCGGTTGGGGCCGCTCTTCCCCCCACCAAGCCCCCCCGCCCCCCGCGCGGGGCGAGAGGGCCGCGGGACGGGGGACGGGGGCGGCATTAATTTGTCGAAATGACTTTTAATGAGGGGTGCCGGGGTGGGGGGGCACCCCCTCCCCCATCCCGGTGCGGGGCCGCCGCGGCGGAGGCGGTGCCGGTCCCGCGGGGCTACGCCGGCCGCGGCCTGGAAAGTTTCGCAGCGTTTTTGGGGTGCTTTATCCCCCCACCGCCGCCGCCGGCCACCCCCCGCCCGCGGCCGTGGGGACGGTGCCGGCGGGGCGGGGGCACCTCGGAATGCGGCCGCAGGTTCCCCCCCGCCCGTCCCGTACCCCCTTTCCCCCCCGTCGGTGACCCCCTTCGGCCGGGCCGGCGGCGGCTGGATTCGCCGCACAACTTTTTGGGAGGTAGCGGGGGGCGGTTTTGGGGGTGCGGGGAAGCCCTCGGAGTGTCCCCCCCGCCCCCCAAGCTGCCGGCACGTGGGGCCCCGGGCCGGCCCCCGAGCGCGGAACCCGGGGCAGGGGTAGGGGCTGCCCGGGCAGCACCTTCGGTGCCGGGCACGTGCCGGGGCCGGCGGCTGCCTGAGCCCTGCCGGGGCCGGGCCGGGGTCCCTCGGCCACCCCGCTGTCCCGGGACCCGTTAGCGGGACAGGAGCCACAGGCACTGGCGCCTCAGCCCGGGGAGGGCAGCGCTCCGGTAGCCCCTACACGGCAAGGGCTGTGTCTGGCCCCCTCTCATGTCTCTGTGGGCTGGGGTCCCGCCAGGCTGGGGGGCCTCTGTGAGGTGCTGCTGCCCCCCAGGACTGAAAATGAAAGGATCCTTTTTTTCAGGGAAAAGAACGTCTGGTAATTGTGAAGTGAGTGCACTGGAAGACTCACCATCGCACTTCACCCCGCACAGGTGAAATAGCTCCGGTTTCTAACGCGGGAGGTGACACGTTTTGGTCAGATATTCCTTAATGTGTCTTTTAGGTCAGAACTATAATGGCTTTGTACAAGTAACCTCAAATGAATTTTAGAAGTGACAGTGACACTCGCCTTAAAGCCTTATATTATACCGTCTGATTAAAATACATAGAGTTAGTTCTAACTTAGTTACTCGACAATGTGCGATGCAGGTATACTTTAAGGCCTTTTAGTTTTTGATGGTTGGAAGACCAAAAAGTAAAATTGACAAAATTAGGGCAATGCACTGTTCCCCTGTAGACAGGTGCCCTCCCCTATGGGCTCACCTGTAGTGGCAGTGTTCCACGCTCAGGCCATACCCACCAGGTACCACTGCTGATGGCTGAACTGGAGAGCTCGTGTTTTGTGTGAAGCTGTCACTTACAAACTGGTGACATTCAGCCTTTTGCATGAGCTGTTTGTAGTACATACAGAAGATCCCAGAAGTTTTATTAATTGTAAAGCTAAATTATTTACTGGAAGCAACACTAAATTTATGTACTGGGGGTCATTTTGGTGTTCAGTATTTTTGTGATGAGTAATTGAATTTGTGTGTAGGACCTGCTCCTGCAGAACTGTGTGTACTGTGTTCTCATGGTCTGGTAAATCATCAGGAGGTACAAATTTATTTTAGGACCACACTGAAACTCCAATAGCTTATACCTGCTGAAAGGCTCCTCTGTGAGGAGCTCTATTGGTTTATTTACTGAATATTCCTACTGAAGCAAGAATGATATTGTACTGTGAGAAAATAAGTTTATTTGTCTTTGTAGTATTGGGACTAAAAATAAGACAAAGGTATTTTGTTTAACCTCATCTGGAAAGGCAGGCTATGTGTTATTTGAATAAATAAAAGACTTGGACTTAGTTTTTTTCCCAAGTACAGATGCAAGATGTGTTGTGGTATGTTTAATCTCTACTTTATCTCAGGATATTGCTTTTGGTATTTTGAGATGTTTCTAAAGTACATTTCTGCCGTGTTGCAATGTCATAAAGGGTCCATTTCTAGCTGTATCTGAAGGCTGCTCTTTGCAGCCCTGCTCATCCTGGCAAAACCCAGGCCTGTTTATAACTACCTTGAAATAACCATGCGTGACAACCTCCCTGTGAGGATGTGATAGCAGGACTGGGGCCTGGAGACCTTCTGCTCAAATAGAGAAATCCTTGTGCAAAAAACTTTCCAGATACAGAGCCCATCTTGAACCTTAGGTCAGGAATAGCCATGTTTAGGAAATTAGTTTTTGAAATCTGTAGGAACGTACTCTTGACAGTAGTTACAAATTTTCCTACGTAAGCTTTCTTCTTTACAAATCCTCTGAAGTTTCTAAAATCCGTAGAGTCTTAAATGTTTGTTGTTTTTTAGGGTTTGGGCCATCTGTGTCAGGTTTTCTCTAAGATACTATGAGGTACAGATGAGTGAACCAGCTGAAATGAAAATTCCTGTTAAAGTTCATGTGGTGTAGGAAAACAAAAAGAACCTGTTCAGTTTGTGAGCAAAGACTTCTTATTTTCCTTCTCATAGTTATGTTTTCTGCTCTTGATTGTAACCAGTTACAAGTCTGTAAGTTCTCTAGCTGTTGCTATTATTAGGAATAATGCTTAAGTTTAATTCTGTATTTATTGTGTTATATTCTAAAGCATAATCTGTTTTCCCAGTGTTGCCTAAAACATTCTCCTGCTATTCTGTTAATATATTGGACATCCTTATGCAATGTAAACTGCCTTTTGCCAGAACTGAAGTAATAAGCTTTCTAAAAAGGCAGAATGAGGGCAATATTGCTTCTTTCTTCCCAGGTACATCTTAACATATGAAAAAAAGTAGTCCAAAATATGATTCCAGGTGGTAACTAAAAATATCTTGTAAGATCTTAGCATGTTGAATGCCTTGATCTGTCAGGGTACCTGCATGTGTGTTGCAGTACCTGCACTTCAGAGGCCTTCCTGAGTAAGGACTGTACTCTAGTTAATGAAAGCATTCTGTACAGGAACTCTTGTAGCTGATGTGCGTTGCTTCCCAGTGTCCTCTGTCTCAATTTGAGGGCTTTTACTGACAAAAAGACTCTTGTTTGCACAATTACAGCATTCTTGGTTTGCTAGCTGAGTGTAGTAGAGAATGGAGCTGTTAAAAGACTAGAACTAAGCCAAACTTATGGTTAGATCACAGCATAGGGACAGAAGTTACAACTTTTTGGTGTTGATGTTGATCACAATTAGATGTAGTACAGCTTCTCTTGATAGAACAAAACATTTCAAATAGACGTATTACTTGCTATGAAATAGAGAAAATGAGTGTTTTAGATTCATACTTAGAAGTATACTTCTTACTAACACCAATTGAAAAGTTTTGCTATAAAATAGCTTTTAGTGCCTGTCTTTTTGTCTTGAACTTTGTGGCTTCTGTTCATCTTGGAGTGGATGAAATTCCATGTTTCCAAACATCTTGCGCTCGGTGTGCTTGCTCAGTTTCAGGAAATGGGTCTGACAGTGACAGGCACTTGTTCTTTCTTGGTCAAGAGGAAATGACAAAACTACTATTTATGTTATTTGTGCTTGTGGAGAAGCTGAGATTCTTGTAGATCCATGTTCTACTTCTGGCCCCAAGCTGATGGTTTTGGGAACCTAGAGATGATTGTACCCTGTCTTTGAGATGTCATGAGCACACCAAGCAATTTAACATGAAATTTAGGCTAGTATTAGCAAATGCAAACAACATAGTAAAGACCTCTGTAGTTGTGGATTTTGTTTGGATGCAGTGTGTGAAGCTCTGAGCTCAGTCCTCTTAATTATACATCTTTTAACCACCAGCATATAATTGCCTTGCAATTTACAATGCATTTGGGGATTCCATTGCCTAAAAGGGTCTTACGTACATTGAATGTCAAGTTCTGAGCATATATTTAAGAATGTTTCAACCCACATGATTTAAAATACTCTAATATTTTCAGCACAGCATTTGCGCAAAATTACCGATCTGAGTTTTGAGGCTCTGGTGCTTTGGGTTTTCTGTTAGTGAGTAAGCCATTGCCTTCCCTGTAGATTACTCACAGTGTCAGGTACCAGATTTCTGTATGACATAATGCTGCTGCTTGGGTATGGTTGTAGTGAAGCTCATCCTCCAAAGTTTGCTGCTACACTGTTTTCCAGCCTCTCTGAAGGAGTGTTTAACTCTTTTCGAAGAAAGTGTGTGGAGTGCAGAGCTACAACTGTGTTGTCTTTGGAGCTGATGTGCACTGCAAGGGGGCTGATTATGCCTGTACTGCAAAGCCAGTACTAAAAGCAAGTTGGAAGCTGGCTTCTTCCAGAGGGTGATAGTAGGTGTTGGCAGTTGGACAGGTGTGTTCCTGTGTGTTTTGAAATCTTCCATTTCTCTTTTTGCAGTCGCTGTGCAAACCACCTTCAGTTATCTTATGGACAGCCAGTGGCTGCACTCAGCAGGACAAAGAGCTCTGCTCTTAAGTGCTGATGTCTCAGAGTGTGACTTTGCTCTGTGTCCTGCCTGTCCTTGCTATAAAGCCTTGCTGGGGTGCTAAGTTTGTTACTCTTCTTCACACTTCCAGATAGGACTTCAGCCAGAGGGAGGAGATTTTATTCCTGTCAGCTGCTCAAGAATAAAAAATAGGACAAAGGGAGAAGTGAATGTGTTATGAAGTTACAAATATTAGTGATAAATTTATAAGAATGTGAAAAATACCCTGCTGGGTCAGATTACCTTGGATCCAACCTAATGTTCTGTCTAGGGCAGTAGGAATAAGTGATGCTACTCAGGAAGGGCATTAAAGCCCAGACACTTTTTTGTGCTTTCTTCTCTTACTCCTCCACCACTCATATTTGTTTAAATGGTCATGCTAGAGAGTGCATCACTTATGTCCCCATTGTCCATGAACTTCTCTGTTGCCTTTTTGAACCTGATGGTAGTGTCTGCTTCCATAGTCTCATGTGACTGCAAGCTCCAGCAGTTCACTGCCTGTGAATAGTAAAAATGAAGAAATACTTCTTTGATATGTTTTGAGTCAATCTCTTACTGACTTCATCAGGTACCTCTAGCTGCAATGTTTTGTGATCTAGTATGGCTGCTTTGTATTTACCTTATTCCCTACCATGATTTTTTATTTCACAAGGGCATGCATTTTTGGATTCCCTTCTGTTCTTTGCCCTGTTGTTTCTTAGTAGCTCAGAATCTTTTATTTAGAATCAGTTGTTTAAGGAAAATCTAGGTTCCTCAAGAAGCAGCTTCTGGTTTCTCATTCACGGGTTGTGGCTAAAGTTAGTTTGAGCACATGCAGGCATAATTTTTTTTGTCCTGTTGAACCTTCCTACATCTTCAATGTAGAGTATAAATGCAAAACTGAAAACAGCTTCCAGAAAGTTTTGTATTCTGATATTTTTATAGTGAAGTACAGCTGCTTAAGCATTTGCTTTTTCCAGGGGAAGTCCATGTTTCCGTCATCTCTTACTGAATCCTGTGGGACAAAAATAATTTCTCCCCCACCCACTATTTAGCTAAGTGTAGTTTCAGTTCTCCTCAGTTAAGTGACATGTGCCTATTCCATGCTTGTGCTACTTTTTACGTAGCAGCAAAAAGCTCTGATAAGAACTCCTGTAAATTGTTAAAAACAAAACACTGCATTAGATGAAATCAGAATGAAGAGATTTAAGTGTCTTTGCTATTTTTATATATATATTTATACACACACACTCTCTCTCTTATATGGTATGCCATGGAAGTAAAAAAAAAAAGCTCTTCTTAGATGAAGTCCAACTTCAGTCTCTGTTCCTGGCAATGTATCCACATAGTGGCATGTCTTTTGGGGAGTCTGTTTAAGAATTTACCAATAAAGATGTAATTGCAAGTTTGAGAAAATTGCTGTGTTGTTTTTTTAATATAACATTGGTTGGCTACCATGTTTGTTGGCTTTCTTGTTCCTTGCACTGTACTTGGAGTAGTTGATTACTGTCAGGATTTTTAACATGGCTGTTTTTGCATGAGCTTCTTTTAGTGTATGTATAGACCCAAAAACTCACGTTCATGCTTGTTGGTTTCCCTGGGGATTATTGTCAGTATTTTTGTGTGAGTGTTTCAAATGGCATTGCTCTTGTGCCCTGTATCTCTCAGACAAGTGAGAAGTGAAATACTGTGCCTGCCTTGACACAGTCAAGTAAAATGCAAAAATAAGACTTAATTATGAGTTAAATCCAAAAATAAGACTGTGGCCACAAGAATAAATCTAGGATTAGTGGCTGGGAACTGTGGAGCAGTTTCCTTACAGAAGCTTAACGGAGGCACACAAGGTATGCATTTCTTACTGTTTACTTTGGAACCATCCTAAGGAGCTCTTTCTTTGGTCTATTGCCTGCTAACATTCAGAAGAGAAATACAGCTGGGTTGTACAAAAGAGGAGAAAGTTAGGGATCCATCAGAAACTCTGCAAAGCATGATAGTGGTAGTTTAAAAGAAGGTGATAAATAAACCAGAAGAAAATAGAGAGCAACATGTGGGGCACTCCAGCTGCAAGATACACTTGGTCTTTCAAGTTTTATGTCCAGTCCAGTATGCCACCTAATCCAAGCTTTGATAAACTGAGAGAAGCAGACTCTCCAGCAAAAGGCTTTCTGTCAGTGTTGTGTGTGTGGGTCACAAGTAGTTGAGACTCATTTGATTACTTTTGCTGCCATAGTAATAGAGGAGTCCATCTCTCAAGCACATGGGATGCACAGCTCCTGTATGGTCATCATATTCCCATGGGATTTATGTGTTTCCTTCATGTTGTTGCTGAATACTGGAGGATATGTCAGTATCTGCCTGAGCCAAGGTGACTGAAAGGAATGTTCAGTCCTTAACATGCTAAAGAGATTGTTCCCTTTTCCTGTTCTGTCTTTTTGTAGCAGTCAACAGTGAACTTTCTTGTTCTTAAGACTGACATGGTGTAGAAAAGTTGGGAAAGGTGATTGAAATTGGTCCAGGTGACTGTGTGTGTGTTGTGGCTCTCTGGTGTAAGCCAAGCATGAGGCTCCTGCCTCTGGGGCTGGCCGCTTCCCTGTGTGTTGGAAAGGGAAAATGTGTATCAAGAGGAAATACAAAGTTACCATTGTTGTCCAATGATTGTTCAGGTTGCTTGCAGTAGTTACAATCTATAGCACCTGTCTCCATTCGTATGCTCGCTAATGCGGTATGTGTGCATGTACAGCTGTTCCAAGAATTTTAAGTGTGTTTTTAAGTCTTTTAATACTCTTCTGTCTTTCTGCATTTACAGCTAGATATATGCTAATGAAGGCCAGATTTATGTTGTTTACTCTGTGGGATAGGATGTTTTGTTTTGCCCTAGTGACTTAAAATTGGTTTTCTAGATCCCCCAGTGCCATAGTGCTTTGTCTTTTTCTCATGGTACTTTTTTTTACAGCAGAAAGTGGAGGCTTGTACCTTTACAAGAGCAAAGTGCATCTTTCCCTCAAAGTCTGTGTAGGTTTTCTCCTTGCAATTCTGTTCTTGCCATTTTGGGCCTCAGAAACAAGTAATTTCATTGAGGTGGTAATCTGTACATTTGTCACATGCCTCTAATTTATTACATATTTCCTGAATATCATCTCTATGAATATTCCTTTCCTTGGTGTACAACACATATGAAACTGAACTGAGTGCTCAAAAGAGTTCATTCCAGTGCTTCAGGATGACCTTCCTGAATAAAAGCTACCTTTTGCAGGTTAAGCTTAGTGTATCACAGTAGCTGCAGAACATATGTACTGTTAATTTTTTTGACACTACTTTGGGATGGTTTGGGAGTTTTGTTTGGTTTTTTGAAAAGATTTTTGCCAAAGACCTCCATAATCTTGGGATCTGAAAAAGTACCTTACAACTGCATGGATTTGCACTGTAGGAACCTGCTTTGGGAACTGTAGGAAGCACTGTGGCACCCCAGCCTCTTGCTGAATTGGCATTTCAGCCCTTCTGGCATTCATGGGAGTACTGACTGGTATTAATGCCTGCATTTCCCTAAAATAGGTACAGTGAGGTAGGATAAACTTTGAAGAGCCATGATGACCTCAAGTAGGACTGCACATGGATGCTTGCAGAAATTGTAAGCAGCTACAAAATCTGAAAGACTGGTCATCAGGTGTGGTAAAGAAAGCTTTTCTTGAAAAAAGCGTTGTTGCACTTATTGGCAAAGTAATTTTGCAGAGCAAAGACAGTCTGTGGTGGATTTGTAAACAAAGATACCTTGAAGTAAACCCTCTGCAATCAAATGGGTTAATCATCTTTCAGCTTGATTTATGAAAGCAGGTGATCTAATCTGACACTTAACCTTTTTCAACTTGTAGCTTCTAATCACCTTCTGGTAGATGAGTGAAGTTCTGTTTAAGTGATTTAAGTGTGGTGGCAGTAGAATTTTCTTTCTCCCAGTAATTTCTTAAATGTTTTCCAAGATCTGTGAGTACTGATTGAAAACTGTTGTGCTGTTGTTTTATTGGATGCTAGCTGAACTATGGGCTTGGTGACTACGTGTGCCTGTTTACTTACTGTAGTAATATCTGTTTTATTCTGACTGACTGTGACCCTTTTGATATTTTCCTTAGACAATCTGCTTCATCTTGGTTCATCATCATTCCAAGATAGTGGTGTCCTTGGGGCTCTCTCTTAACACTGACATGGTACAGAAGATTTAAAATCAGGTATTGTTTTGGATCCTTCTTTCTGGCCTGAATGAAACACACCAGCTAGAACTGAATGCAGTTTTTCTTCCCTTATGTGATTTGTCTCAATATTTTGGTTCTTTCAGCTGATGTTCACAAGGAATAGAGTCACGTGATGTATGAAGGCAAACACATACACTTCTCTGAGGTTGACAATAAGCCCTTGTGCTCGTATAGCCCCAAACTGTGCAAGCAGAGGCGACTTAACGGCTACGCCTTCTGCATCAGACACGTTCTGGAGGACAAGACTGCCCCCTTCAAGCAATGTGAATATGTGGCCAAGTACAACAGCCAACGCTGCACCAACCCCATCCCCAAGTCTGAGGACCGTAGGTGAGTTGTGCTTTCCTCTCTGCAAAGTGGGAAGCGGCTGGGATGTTTTATTGAAGTTGCTGCCTGGTTTCAGGATGAGGGAGGGACTGGTCTGAGTGAATTGTATTCCAGGATGTTCCTTTGAGAATTTTGTTTTAAGACCAGTAAACTTTATTTTATTTTCTGTGGGAGTCAAGTACTCAGTGAGAGGGCAGTGACTTAATCCCAAGGAAGTTTATGGGAGAGTTCACTGCTTTTCACAAATTCACTATAAACTGTGGATCAAACCTGCTGCACAATATCAGCTGTTATAACTCATTTGCTTTGTCACTCACAGTTCATGTTCTTCAAAAGGCCTGCTTGTTTAGCCAGCAGTGCCAAAAGCACAGTCCCATCTGCTTTTTCAGGACAAGTAGTTGAAAATGCTTATATTCTGGACACAAGGGGCAGTGACACGTAGGGACAAATCCAGAATTACAATTCAGTATTGGTGACTTGGTACTGATCTGTAGTATTGTTTTACTGGAATAAAATAAATATTAGTTGATAACGAATAAGCCAGCTGGCAAAATGCCACATACTCCTTTTCTTCTTTGCTTCCCTTATTTCTCTCCCCCTCCCTGCCCAAATGAAGATGCCCAGAGTGCCTGGGTATTAAATTCCTAGCAAAATATAGTCCTTGAACTTGTTGAGAGTTGGGAATTAAAAGCAGATTTCCTGAATTGCAGCCCAGACTGTAACCACAAGGGCATTCTTCCTTGCTCCTTAAGACTTCCTGAACACCAGTCTCATTGGTGCTGCTTGGGCTGAAGTAGCAGAATTTGTCTAATCTGGTCTGCCATCAGTATATGACTTTATTTTTCAGCGCTGTCATTGAAGGTTTTGCCAGCAATGCAGTGTTTAATTAAGGTGTATGTTAACTATCTGAGGCTTGTTCTTGTAGAAATGCTTTTTAAAACCTAAAATATGAATAAAGTGTGCCAAAAAAATCAAGCCACTATTCACTGACCTTTCACATTATTAGCTGCCATTCACTAACCTTTTGCATTATTAGTGGTGTTCCCACTGTGCCCTACATATAACTTCCTTCTCAGCTCACAGCTCCCTCTCTTGTCTGAAACAACAGTTGGACTGTGCTCTAAATTAACTTGCACTTCACCTGCCATTTCAGCTGAGGAGACTGATGAAGTGAGAAAAAAACATGAATGTTTGTCAAAAGCTGTAGGGCAAATGCTCAAATGGCACAAGATGAATAACTGGAAGCTGTAATTTGACAGTCAGTGAGTGTTTCTTTGCTACTGTACAATTGAGGCTCTTTGGAAATAAGCTCACAGAAATGATCATAGAAATTGTTAGCACAAATGGTATGCTGTAATTTCAGATGCAAGAGCTGACTGAAACAGTTCCTGTTTACCAGGGGTCATACGGAAAAACAATAGAAGTAATAGTACTTAATGACACTTTTTTATGTCTCATATGTTCCCATGGAATTTGTGATTTTTCTTTACACCTTGAATTGAGTTCACACTTTGTTCTTTTTGATTTTTCTCAAGTTAAAGTGAAGTGTGGTCATGACATCTGGTGTATGTTATATTAGAATAATTCAGTTGCATGTCGAGTGTCACATTACAGTACTTGAAGAGGACAGCAGGTGTCTGAAAGAGAAAATAAACTTTTAATTTCAAATGAGAGGATGTGATAGTTGAAAGAATATTTTAGAAGACTGTTTCTTGGGGCACAGTTTAATTTTAACAATAACATTTAATGAATGCTAGTGATAAGACTGTGGCTGTTCTAAACTTCTTTTTGGCAGGCAGACCTGTATCTGTTTCTTAGAAGACTTTTTTCACACTCTGTTCAATATAAAGATGTTTGTAGTGTCTGAGTTCTTCACTCATAGCTTTTCATTTCTGTGTACAGAATTACTGTCAGATGGTCATTTTGTCACAGTTTTAGACATGGAACTGTACAGGATCAGAAGCAGGCTGTATGATGCTCTGACAGCTATCTTCTTTTATACTTTCAGAAATTGTTAAAAAAAAGTATTTCAAGATGATGCATGCATTATATGCCAAAAGCTTCATAGTCTGTCCACAGATAATTAAGAAGCATTATCACTTGACCCTAGACAAATGAGATGCTACTGGCCACAAAGATGGTTAATATGATGCCATATTATTACATTTCTTATTAACCATTAACATTCTACAAATTAAATCTATTAATATATGTGACTTCATTGCCTTATTTGAAGTCTGATTTTTCTATTCATTATATTTTTTAGAGAATATATATATGTGGGATGATACACACATGGGTTTTATATCTCTCTTTTCTCTGAAGACATCTCCTACTTTTTTCTTAACCAGATACACACAAAGATAATGAAATGCAACTTGATTTCTCAATATAGGTTTACTACAATATAGTTGAGTTAAACACTATTTTGTCTTTAATTCTTCTCACTTAAGAGAATCGTTAAATTCTTTGTTAATATACAAGCTGCTCCCCAGTTTGTATGTGTCTTTTTTTAAGTAAGAGATGGAAATTGATACCAAACTGGGGTGTACTAAGAAGCAGAATGCATTTGTAGGTAGGAAACCTGACTGTCTAAATTCTTGCCTTCCCAGTGGATGCAGGAAACAGTCCAGCTGAATTCCTCAGAGCCCATCATGTTTTGTGTGCTTCATGTTATGATAATTTTAATGGATATCAACCCACCATATTTGTGGACTTAATTTGACATTACCTGCACAGAATAAGCGCCTTTGGTGCTGATTGAGGAAGGGGAAAACCCCCTGAATTAGATACTTATTGTGATACTGTCAGCTGAGCATAACTCACAGACAACTCACGCTCAGTGACAAACTGAGCCTCTAAGACAGGCTTGTTGGAATTGGCTCTTGTAGGGCCAGCTTGACCCTAATGGGTTTTGTGCTCAGAGCTATGTGAAAAGCGCTGTGCTGCTTGCAGGGTCAGTTCCTGTCTCCCCAGTAACCTGACTTCCATGGGCTTGAACTGCTAATGCAGACTCTGCAGCACCGTGTGAAGTCAGAGCCACTTTAGCTCAGGGCTGACTGAAAAGCCATCCTGGAATGTGCAGGATGAGGAAATGTGGGTCCATGCCCCCCTGGCTGTGTGCAGGGCTAGCAAGAGCATGACAAGGTCAAGGCTGAAGTGGTGCTGGTGAGAGCTGTGCCTAGCCAAAACTGCTTGTGTGCAGTCTGCTTTACCCAGACAAGACTGAACTGCTCTTCCTGCTTTCTTCTTGCTCCTGTTAGTCCAAGGTGGAACAGCCTTGGTTATTCTGGAAGACAGGGAGTTGGCAGAGCCTAAAGCACAGAGCCAAGTCAGTGTGTACTGGAATCTGAATGTTGTAGCCTGGCATCTGTGGGTTTGTGTCCAGCGGAGCCAGTTGGCTCTCAGTGAGGCAGTATGGTCAGCTGTAAGAGCCAAAGCTTTATTCTCTGCCATATAAAAATGATTCTGTTAGAGTTAAATGAACAAGACAAACCCTTACTAGCCTAAAACTCAGAGAATTTTAGCAAGCTTATTACCTTTACACAGACTTATTCACCTTTTCTATTTATTTTCTTACTGTTTTTGCAATGAAAACGGACTATGCAGTTCTACCTCCTCATATCAGCACAAGCACAAGATGACAGTAATTTAAGTTCTGGACAATATAAGGGAAGCATTTGTGTTGAGCAGAACACTCGTTTTATTGGCATAAGAGGGAAAAAAATTCCCTTGTGTTTGTTTAGTCTGTTTATTGTTTTTTTTTCTTCTGTCATACTAAAAGTGCCGTGGTAACTGTTCAAACAACATATTTAAAAAGGGCTTAATTTTAAATATGGAAACAGTGCTTGTTGACTTTAAGGGAAGCTCTATTGAGCCCTCTATTATATAATTTTATTTTTAGAAGTGCATCTCTCAGTATGAATTTACAGTATTCCAGTGTGTTCTAATAAGGACTGCACAAGTTGTTGGCTTTTAGCTTGCCTCATCTAGGTTTATTTTTTACTTACAACATAATATAATGAAGAAATTATTTAGGCAATAATAAGTAGCAGTGCTTTTCAGTGTCTTCTGGTTTGTGAAACTTTAGGAGTGTGGGTCTTGAAAGAAGCTGTACATATATGGAGACCATTAAACAGCATATATGAATTTGCTTTCTCTTTTTTCCCTTTTAAGGACCCTTTAGAGCTGTTCACTCATTGTTTCTTTAGAAATGGGTTGACAAGTTGAAAGTGGTTAAACTGAAGTGCTAAACCTTTTTGGGGGGTTGTTTTGGGCTTTTCTGCCATTTTTTTGCTCCACGAAGACCAGAATAATGTAATTTTAACCTATTTTTCCAAAAAAACTTACTGTTCTCAGATTCATACTGATCTGATTTTAAAGAGTAGCTTCATGGTGTTCTATTCAGTATCTTGTCTATAATTACCTTGATGCAGACATCACTCTTTCCTTGTATCTTTGGTCATCTATAAGCTGTAAATTATAGATGGGATTCTGCAAGGGCAAATTTTCATTGTTAATGGGTTCTACAGAGGCAGGAGTGTCTGCTTGTGGTGTACAGGGAAAGGATCACATCATGGTTCCTAAATTTCTGTCACATACTGATTCCAATCAAACAAAAGTTAATTGCTTACTTTTTAGTATTTCATCTGTGGCATAAATTGTAATTATTTTTACTTTTGTGACAGATATCAAAGACCTTCTCGCTTTCTTTTTTTTTTTTAATAGCATGACTTTGAAAGTTTTTCATATTAGAAGAACTTAAAATCTGTGCTTTTGGATTGTATATATACATATTTCTGGCATTGTGTGAATGTTTTCTAGCAGCAAAGAGTTTGTTTTAAGATAGATTTTTATTGAAGAATATTCAGCTAATCATCTGGCTTTCAAATTCATCATGTTAAACTACTAAAACAGAATTTAAGTATTTATGCTATTTGTTCAGTAAGTGGAAATAGTGGTCTTTCATAGCAGCTAGATAGGTACTGAGATTGCCCTTATAAGAAACTGCTCCCTACTACAGTGGAATTCATAATAATAGTAATGTGTGCATTGATGAAAATCTGTGTGCATTGATGAAAGTTAACTACTTCCACTGAAAGAATGAGCAAATGAAAGGAAGTACTTTTCAATGTACTTTTTCTTAGGAGCTTTTGAACAGATCAGTTAATGGCTTGCATTCTTGCTAATTTTTGTATCAGACTGTCCATTTGTTTTGTTCACTTTGGATTTTGACTGTTTACCCTATTAGAGAGTTAGGATTTTGAATGACTGTATGTGATTTTCCTATGAATAACGAATGAAGAATATTATATCTTAAGATTAGGAATAGTTGCTTGTGTAAGTTGTTTTCCTGCTGGTTTGGGAGCACCACAGTTATCTGTTGTATTAGAAGTTGTGTACAATTATTATAAAACTTCTTCTGTTTATATTTGCTTGAAATGTGTCTGTGAGTTTTTCCTAAGTCATGTCTTGCCTTCAGATTTTACTTAGGGAAGTTTAGTTAATAACAGACTGCTCTTAACTTTTCAAAGGTACTGCAACAGCCACCTGCAGGTACTTGGCTTTATACCGAAAAAGGAGAGGAAGAAAAAGAATGATCCCATAGAGGAGGTAAAGGTCAGGCATCAGATGGATGCTATGGCCTTCGGTCTGACAGTGCCCACCCTGGCCTTGAAGATGCCCAATGGACTGGATGGGATGTCCCTCTCCCCTCCAGGGGCAAGACTTCCTCTCCACTACCTGGAGGCAGAATTAGAAGACCCCTTTGCTTTCAATGAGGAGGATGATGACCTAAAGAAAGGGGCAGCAGTGAAGAAAAAGTTGCAGAGCAAGTTGGCTCACAACCGGCAGCGCCAGAGAGAGACAGAGATTTTAAAAGTTCGCCAAGAGCACTTTAGCCCCATTCCTGCACCTTTGCAGCAGCAGCCTCTGCAGCAGCAGCAGCAGCACTCCCATCTGCCACCTTCATCAGCTTCGTTAAAGCCGACAGGGCTACCGCAGGGCATAGTCTGCAAGTCACCTCAACCTCTGAACACCAGCCTACCAATGCAGGGAGTGGCACCCACCACACACACTATAGCACAAGCGCGGCAGTTGTCCAACAAGAGACCTCTGCCTCTCCTGCCACCCGCCAGGGCTCCTGGCACCGACCCGCCACGGACTGACCGGGTCCTCATGAAAGCCACAGCCTTCCCTCCGCACTCGTCCTGCATGAGCCGGCTCCAGAGACTGGTGAAACTGTGCACTCGAAAACAGCAGCTGGACACTGATCTGTTTCCTCACTTAGGTGAGTAGGTCACACATGCACTGCAGCCATGTGTTTTAACCTGGAACCAAAAGACTGAATGGGAATGTCTTCCTAGCCCTGTCCTGAGTTCCTGTTTGGTCCTTACAAAATAAGCCTGAGCTAGGTAATCTCTTGGCATTTTGTTTAGCTCTATTGTCTATGAAGGGAATGCCTGGACCCATCCCAAATGCTGTATGGCATTTTGGTTGTTTATTCTTCTTAACGTTCTGTTAACCATTTAAGAAACCAAACTGAGGTGTAGAAAACATTGTTTGGGTTATAGAGGCCTCACATAGAAGGTTTGCAACTTGAGTAGTAAATGTGACACTAGCAGTACCTACATGAGTGGACAATGTTAGATTGAAACATTAGGTGTGTGATAAGTGCACGTGACATAATGAATATAAGTGAAAGTTTGGCAATTTGACCCATCAATCTCTGCATATTTGAAATTCCAGTTGACTTAATTGGAAAATTGGAACACATGAGAATTTTACTTGACTGGGCCCTATTTATGTCTATGGATGAACAGAAGGAAAAGACCACTTCAGGAGAGCAGCATTGTTACAGAAGATAGTTGGAAGGGTGAAGTCTTGTCTCCATACTGTGCAGAAATATTCTTCCCCTTACATATAATGATCAATAGCTGCTTATGAAAATATGAGCAAATATAGCCAAATTGGTGTTATGATAATAGTGCTCTGTAAGCTTTGAAAAGGCAACTGACCTTATGGCTGATTTGTCTTGTTGTGAATATAGACCTAGGCACACCTATCTGTCCTTTTTATCTTCCTCACCCTCCCAAGTCACTTTTCTACTTAGTTTTACATTGTACATTTCTAATAAGTAAAATACTGGCAGGGAAAAGGAAATGTGACTCTGTGTGATATAAGTAGGAACACCATTTATGATGTTTAAAACAAAAAAAGACTTCAGATAAACCTGGACATTTCCTATATGATGTCTTATTCAATTGCAAACATCTGTAATTTTTGCAATTTCAATTAACTTTTTCTTAATTTGCTGTGAAGATCTGCCCTTTGGCCCTCATGGGGTACTTTGACTATTTGTTCAGGAGATAATTAGCATCCAGTGTCATGTCTCCAAAGGAAATTGTTCTTCAGAAAACAGCTTTGATGGTCCTGTATATAGTGCAGGTCTTTAGAGGAATGGCAGCTCTAGAGGCATTTCTGAGTGTCACAGTCCTCAGTAGCTTAGAAAGTGCCCTGTGCTGTGAAAGACTGTAGAAAGATCCCTTTCTGTGCTCAAGGTTCAACATTCTCAGCTGATGAAGAGAATAGGTGCTCCTTAAAAAGAGGCATAGTAAAACTAAAAAACAGTTAGACCTATACATGTACAGCTAGGCAGGTGCATAACTATGTGGAGGCATTTAGAACAGTTTATATTTGGCAAAGTAAAAGAATTTATATATTAATTACGTGAAAGTGGAAAATTTATTTGTTATTTATTCAATATAAGCCGTAATATTAAAAACTAGGTTTGCCAGATCAGAGAATTTCAGGATTTCTTTTCTATATTTGAGCAGCACTAGAGAATCTTTCAAAAGATTAAGCCAGTTTTATGTGTACCAACATCAGAGCCATGTAATTGGATATTAATGTAACTGCAGTCTTCAGTGTCAGTACAGTTGAATCTGGATTAGATTTTATTCCTTCCTTTTTGCAGTGCCCAGGAGAAGCTAAACAACTCAGTTTCTGATTTTGTTTTTAAATTAGGGATTTAAACAATTTATGTCGTTGTCAATTGTGGACATCTTTATGAAATGATTAAATTGTTTTTTCATTCCTTTATGGAAGAGACAACAGGAAAAAAAAACATTTAAGTTGAAACTATAATTCTGGTATTTTATCAAATGTCTTAAGGTATCTTAATTTAGTTCAATTATATGTCTTAAAAAATAAAAAATAATTTTTTAGGATGCTGAAGTTCTTGAAAATTTGGGTTTCTGATATCTGTGGTTCATGTTAAAGTGCTGGTTCTATATGATGAAGAGTTACCTGATGATTGTGTTCCAAGCTTATGTGTGTGTGTCTCTAACTCTGAAGGGCTTGACCAAGTACTGATGAAGCATATCCCAAATTCAAGGCATCTGACTTCAGAATGATCTCAGATATAGTTGTTTAGTTTAGTTTTAGCAAAAATGAAATGCTCCTTAACTCTGTCAATTTTCAAGGAGCACACAAGAAAATGAAAAAGCAAAAAATGCTAGCTTGTAAATGCAGGAATGAGATTTTATCCCACCTGCTGCAAGAAAGTGGCAAGAATTTCACTGGATGTTGGAGAGATAATAGGAAAAACCCCAAAAGATGAAGCTCCAGATAAAACATTCCACCTGAGAACTTACTGGCTGCTTTCTAGCCAAACTGAGGCTGCTGGAGCACGCTGTAAGTTGGTATTAGTGCATCATCATTAAGTGAAAACATGCTGCTTGGTGAAAGTGCTGGAGTGTTTGTATCTCTCCCTTTAGCTCTTTCTTCCCACTAATATGTGCATTTGGCAGGCAATTACAGAGACTGAGCAGAGGAACACCCTGGGTAGCTGTGTATCTATCTCTGTCCCTGCTGCTGTGTCTTACAGTTTTCATATTCTTCCATGTTTTGGCACAGAAAAGGGGTCAGAATATAAACAGAAATGAAATTGGCCTATTTAGATCATATAGTATTAAAATTTACCAAGTAGTCAGTTCTTCATGACAGGGACTTCTCTCTTACCTTGTATTTGACTATGAAAACTAGTATTTCTCTGTGGGTAAGATAGTTGGTGATTTTTCTTGCACTGTTTATGGGTAAAGAAGCCAATAAGGATTTTAAAAGGAAAACTCAGTTATGATAAAAATCAGTGCATGCTATTTGCACACTGTAATGGAGCTGTTACTGTAGCTTTTCCTGCATAATTGAGAATACTGCATAATTTAATCAAACTTAATTATGCTTGCAAGTATTCTATACATTCATCTTTTGTGCCAAAGATTGCTCAGGGGCTTATATGAGGTGGATGCCTTTTTCATCCAATTTCCATGTTTTCAATTCCCTTAGGGCTGGATTGGTCTGAAGACAGTGGAGAAGAGTTGGAGGATTCAGAGCAAACCTCCCCTTACCAGGTTGCGTGGTCTATCCGAGAAAGCCTCGGCTATGAGAGACCTGAGTGAGTATGATTCTTTAGTATTCATGCTGGCCTTGATGGAATAAATCATGTAAATGTGAGCTTCACTTCAAGTGGAGTCAGTGGAACCTAAGCACTTGTTCAAGAGTTTTGCTGAAACAAAGGATTGTTTGAACTCGTTTGTTTGTAAGAGCTATGGAACAGCTTGTCGCCTTCTGTCCCAGTTTCCAGCTAACTTAGAGACCTTTGTGCAGTCTGCTATCAGAAGGATGCATCAGGAAAGGATTTAAGCTTGTTTGTCTGAATTTAATTGAGTTTAGTAGGATTTATTCATGAACTTGTGTGCTTTGATGATTGGAGGTGCTGAATTAGAATCAAATGGAGTTGCTATTGGTTTCTTGTCTTTCCTACTGGTTGTTAATAACTTTGTCAGTAAACTTGCTACATTTTACTCATTAATTCTTGTAATAATTATGCAGGCTATTGTTTTAATGGGGATTTTAAAAGGCCATGGTATTTCTTTTCATAATTAAGTTTTGAATAAACCTCTGTCAGTACTTGTGAGCATTGGAAGGAAGCATGGGACTTGTGAGCATGGGATCAAAAGGATAAACAGAGCAGGAATTAACTGCTGGAGCAGAAAGGCTTATGATGTTCTCTATATACTGCTGAGTCACAAATCTAAACTTACAGCAGGATATGATAACATAGGTCTACTAATGTAAATTTGAAGGTAGACAGTTAAAACAAAGC
Source organism: Melospiza melodia melodia (assembly GCF_035770615.1). Lineage (NCBI taxonomy): Eukaryota > Metazoa > Chordata > Aves > Passeriformes > Passerellidae > Melospiza > Melospiza melodia. The sequence goes on along the minus strand of NC_086201.1, from coordinate 25,461,956 downwards.
ATCCCAGGTGTAATATTGTAATACTGTTGTATGTCATTAACAAAGAAATTGGGGTCTCACTAGAATTTGATTATAGTTTCTGTAACATGACTCTCATTCAATGTGCAACTGGACTTTTTGGTTCTACAACTTTCCCCTATTTTTTTAGTTTTTAGCTATCACACTTAGAATAATGATGTTAATGAAACCTTATTTTGTTGTTACATTCTGAAAATTCTGAAACTTACTAGAATTTCCTGCCATCTCTGAAGATTATCCTCAAGGTGAACCACAAAGCTGTATCTCTCTCATCAGGACACACACCAGGATGCTAAATATTAAGAACCTTCAGTGAATCAAAGCTATTTAGCAGAGTGTAGACTTCACTTTTTTAAAATGAGTCTTTTTTTTATTATGAACGACTGCCATTTTTTAGGGCATCAGCAGTTTTAGAGTGACCTTTCACAAACATTACTTCTAACTTAAAAGGCAACTTTTAAATAAAATGTTCTGGGGAATCGTGGACAGACTTTCAGACTTCTAAATCATACATAATTTTTCACAGCAGATATATCTATTAAATAACTTCCTTACACTCTTCTCTCTTTGACATTTGATTTGATTCTTCCATAGATCCCTATTTTTTTGTGAACTTATAAAGGTCATCTCTGTGTGTTTTGTCTTCTATTTGTCTTAACTTCCTTTGGATTCTTCCTACTCTTTTCACATACTGAGAGAAAATAATACCTTTTCTTGACATTTTCTTTTCCATTCTAGCATTCTGTGCACCTCAGTTAAATGCTGTCTTAACTATCCATGATGGATAAATTTTTGAACGCAGCTGGGTGCTTTTGTACTTCCATCAGCCTGCTCAGTGTTAGCTCTTCAACAACCTTACTAATTTTGACCATGGATAAACAGTCACTTGATGTCAACCTTCTAAAACTTGACTTCCTATTCTGCAAGCTTCTGTAGTGGTTTTTATTACCTGAAATGTTTCACTTTGACACTTTTGCAGTGTGGTCTGCCTGCTGCTGAAGATGAATTAGTTCAGGCTGTTTCTGGGGAGATCTGATTTGTCAAAATGACACTGTTTTGCTGATCTGGTGGTACAGACTGGTGCCTCCTAAAGTCAGCCAGTGACTTGTTACAGCTCTGAGTTCTGGGGACTTACTTTACCAGAAAACTAATGGAGATTATTACCCAAAACTTTTTGGTTTTGAAATCTAAACTAAAAACCTAAACTTAGGGGATTTACTTGCTGGTTTTCATAGTAAAATTAAAGCTCTTTTTTCTGTTTGTTTGTGTCTGAGCTTATGGTCCCCACCAGCTGACTGCATTCTGTCTTTTTCCTTTTGACTGGATGGAAGACAGTGAGAGGAATGCTTTTCAGAGTAGACTATTGAAAGAAAGTGAACAGTTAATTTCTGCTTCACTGTGCAGCTGCTTCTCAGCATTTCTGCTTGTGTGATTGTGGGAGAAACCTCTGTTGAACTTCTTGTATGATACTCTAGCTGCTCTTAAACTCCCAAAAATTAACCAGATTTGTTTTAAATTAATGTCTTAACAGTGTCCTGGTTTTGGCTGGAATAGTGTTCATTTTCTCCTTAGCAGCTGGCACAGTGCTGTGTTTTGGGTTGGGTAGGAGAAGAGCATTGATAATGCTCTGATGGTTTGGCTGGTGCTAAGTAGAGCTAGCCCTAAGTCAAGAACACTTCAGTTCCCTGTGCTCTGCCAGAGAGGGGGTGCAGCAGAAGCCATGAGAGAGCACAGCTGGGACAGCTGACCCCAGCTGGCCAAGGGGATACTCCACAGCCTGGACCATCATGGCCAGGACATGAACTGGGGGGAGCCGATCGCTGCTTGAGGTAGGCGCGAGTATCAGTCAGTGGGTTGGTGAGCTACTCTGTAGGGCATCACTTGTTTTCCTTGGGGTTTATTTTTCTTTTTTATTATCCACTACAATAAATAGTAGTAGTATATTTTACTTTGTTTTCATTGGTAAGCTATTATTAGCTCAACCCACAAGGTGTTTTTTTTTCTGATTCCTCTCCCCATCCCACTGGTGGGAGCAGGGAGAGGGAGCATGCAGCACTGTGGTACTTAGTTCCTGGATGAGGTTAAGCCATGACAACAATAGTACATTTTTTGGTTCACTTGCCTTCTGGCCTTTTAATCTGTAAAATTCATACTGTTGCAATCATCTGTGGAAACGCAGGCCAAATGTTTGCTTTTATTATTCTGTGCTTTAATTTTGAAAAATTGTCTTCCTGTGGTCCCAGGAGTTCAGGACACAGTGCTTCGAGGCAGGCACAAATGTTTGAGTTCCAATAGCACAGGAGCTGGCAGTGGGCACGGTGCAGGCTGGCTGCTGGCAGAGAAGGTTGCTGGGGTGGGAGGAATCCCTTGTGGGAGCAGCAATTTGGAGAGCAAGCAGGGGCTGTTCCCTGCTGCAGATTACTGAAGCTTCCCCCTAGATTATTTGATTACTGAGTCTGGTATCTTAGAAAGTGCTGGAAAACAAATAACTTTATAACAAAGTATTTTTTCACTTCATACTCTGAAATATAGATAAAGCAAACGTTTCAAGTAGCAAATTTGAAAAAGGAGTGTGAGTCCCTCCTCATACCACATCCCTCAAAGGATTAAATATCAACACTCTGTTGTCAAAAGTTGGATTTAATAACTCCCAATAAGTAGAATAACTAAAAGAAAGAAGGGAAGATTCTTCAAAACGCTCTGTAAGGAGGGATTTGAAGTGTAGTTGCTGGGTTGTCTCAGAGTGGAGAGCATGTTCTCCTCATTCCCTGGTGGTGCCTGGCTGCTCACCCTTTTGCTCTTCTTTCTGCTGCTTTGTGCTGTCTTTGTTTTCTTCAGGAACACTCAGCAAAAATCCCCCTGATGTTTCCACATGACAGTCTGAAAGGGAAGGGTTGGGAGAAAGCATTTTGGATTATCAAATGGCTTGTGTGCACTTTCAGAATTCTTTGTAAAAATGAAATGCCACACGTTAAGTTGAACTTCACAAGTTTTATATGCAGCTTAGGAGAATAAACTAAATAGAATTTGGCAAACTTATTTATGAAAGAACAACAATAAAATATCTTTCATTTTCATGCCTACTGAAGAAAAAAGGTTTTATTTTGATATTTTTAGGTTTCTTTGAACATATAAATGTTTTGGCTAATCTTACTGGCCTGGGAACAAAGTTCTGAACAGGCTTTTAGAAATTGGCTTTTTGAATTTTGGCTCAAAATAAGCCCTTGCCCACTGCAGGCGTGATTTCTTTCTATACCTTTGATATATGTATTCATCTGTTTTTTAAAAAGATCTCATAAACTGAAGGTCAAAAATATTTTAGCATACAATATCATTTTTTCTGGCTCTTTCAATGTGAGAGAAGTAAAAAGTCTCAAATATAGAGAAATATGCATTAAAAACACTCTTTCCACATGAAAGAAACTTCTTTCCCCTAAGGAATACTTCTGGTATTCTTAAAGTTAATTTTTAACCATATTTAAAATTAAATCAGTAACTTTGTTTAAAAGTCTTGGCCCAGAGCAGTAATGAAATATCTAAGATATTAAACCTACCAATATATATATATGCTATCTATGTTTTCCTCTTTTAGTAATACATTGGAAAAGGAAAATCTATATTAAATAGCCCACAGTCAATTTTTTCTAAACAGGTAGTTTTCCCCAGGAAGCATTCTTTCCTAAGAGATCTTAAAAGTGTATTTTCTTTTAATTTTCAATGTAAAAATGTTCTAAACATTGCATATGTTAAATATTTTTAACATAGATTGTATTTGCCACTAAGCATGTAGTTGCAGAAGTTAATTACTTGTAATTTATGCTTCTAGAAAATAAACTGTAAATTGTTTTAACAGACAAAATACATAGTATGGTTGAATTTACATGAAACTTCACAAAAAACATGCATTTGTGTCAAAGGCAGTGTTTGCTGCTGCAGAGTTTTTGTGGAAAGCCTTAGAGGAGATGGCTGCAGTCTCTTCCATTTGGCCTGTGTGTAAAAAGAGTCAGACTTTGCAGCAAAGAAAGTAGGTCTTCACCATACTGCCTTTCAGGGACAGATCTGCTGTCTGCATTTCTGGATCTTACTTTATTTAGTAAATAGCATGGCTGGTATTTCACATCTCTTGTGTCTCAGTGGTGGCCTCCTTTGCTTTGTGCAGGTTTGGGTGTCAGCTCATGCAGTCCCACGGGCTCTGAACACTGCCAGCTTTTGCTTTGCTTCATTTGTTTGGATTTCTCTTCTCTCCTCTGCCCTTTTTTGTGTTACAGATAGGAAAGTTGGCAAAAAGTTTCTCTGTTCTATAGGAAAAAAATTAGAGGAAAGACTCATGAGTTTTTTTTACTCCTGTAAAAATTAGAGGAAAAACAGAGTCTGCTTAGATTTAGCACATGCATTTTGTTGCTCCATGAAAAAAAAAAACCTCATTCTGCAAACTAGT